>NC_084475.1:2948750-3262500 GCF_027409185.1 Cynocephalus volans | reverse complement strand
GAAAGGAATGGCCACTGAGAGTCTAATACCAGAACAATTACTTAGAAATTCCAGTTCTATTGTGTCTATGCATCTCTAGACTTAAATAACTCATCTTGCTCCATAAATATCTCCACAGCCTGCCCCCCAAATGAGTACATTTAAACATTTTCCTCCGTCATCATTTGGAAAATACAAAATGGCATTGCTTTATAATGACCTTGAACTTCATTGACTCTGCTGTTAATGAATAGCACAGGGAGTTTGCTTCTTATTCACCCCTTGGTGTCTTCTTACATGTGGAGGGTATCAGTTAATGGAATACTCTTGACCTCTCACTCCCCTTTAACTCAGTCATGCTTTGGAAAGTTGGAACAACTGACCCCACCGTGGAGTTCACAGTTTCTCTTGGAATCCAGTTGCCTACAGAGCACTTGCCTTCTCTTTAGTTCCTCATATGATAGATCATGCCATAGATCTTATTGGGATTAGGCCTCCCATAATAGAGGCCTTGACGTAGTCCAGCCCTACCTCGAGGAGAGGCCTCACGTTTTGGTCTTTCATTTTGGGGGTGCTACCTGAAAGATCCTAATAATGTAAAGGATGTATCCAGATAATTGACTTTATTGTCAGAGTCTGTGATGATCAGAAGTATACACACTATAAAAGGCATATGACTGTCTTTTAAGATGTCAGAAAATAGCCTAATTTTCTTCATCGAGAGGGAGAACACGGTAGATGATCTCTAGTGGTTCTTCCATTCGATGACCTGTAATTCATCAAAATGACACAACTCTAAGTAATATATTAGCAGACACATTCACACTAAAATACAATTTGTTAATCAATCAAGTAGTCAATTACATTACATAAAAGATTCATGATACGTTTTCCTGTTCTTATAGGGCAGACAGACCAGAAAGCAGGTACCTCCTGGGTGTCTGAAGGTAAGAAGAGAAACTAACCCTGCTGGGGCAACGGGAACCTGAAAGATGAGAGCCTTGAGTTCTTTGGCACAGGCAGAGCAGAGGAGAAGGAGGAAATGAGGTTGAAGAGGTGGGCAGAGGCCTGGCAATGGATCCTACAGGCAATGAGCAGCCATTGAAGGGTTTTAAACCACGGTTTGACATGGACCCATGGGCTTACGAGTCAAGCTGATCTCATCCTGGCCCATGTTCTCTGCATTACCCATAAAGACTGCATCGTACAAATATTTCCACATCTCCTCCCATCCCACCCTTAGAGAATCGTGTTGTAGCTACTACAGCTTGTATTTTGAAGATGATTGGATATGACTTTTTTTCGAAATTGCTCATGTTGCTCAGTTGTCCAAAGTAGTTGTAGTCGGGTGCTGACCCCCGCTCCCTTTCCCCCGGGGCTGAGGCTGCTACCTCATCCCAAAAAGATGTGTTGCTTCATGCTATCAGCTTACAGCAAAACATGCACAGATAACTTTTCAAACATTTCATTGTAATACTTCCATGCTTAAATCACCAAATTGGCTTTGGAAAATATGCAATCTCTTCAAATTACATTCTCTTCTAACTCAAAATTCACAACATAACAGGCTAGTTTGTATACTTAAGACATTTGAAAATGGATACATAAAAATGGCCTAGATTTACATGAGTTTCTGTTGTTTAAAAAAGCACAGTATGGGCCAGCCCCGTGGCGCACTCGGGAGAGTGCAGCGCTTGGGTGCGCAGAGGCGCTCCCGCTGCAGGTTCGGATCCTATATAGGGATGGCCGGTGCGCTCACTGAGCGCGGTGCGGACGACACCAAGCCAAGGGTTGTGATCCCCTTACCGGTCACAAAAAGACAAAAAAAAAAAAAAAAGAGAGAGAGAGAGAGACAATCAAGGGTCTTTGGGGAAATGCTTAGGACAGTCCTGAAGAGGAAAAGGGGTTCTAAGTGCAGACGAAGTGAATGAAAGGAACAGGGGCCCACTGAAACTTGCTTAAGCAAGGGGCAGGGGTGGTTATCCTGCAGTGAAATCCCTTGGAAACGAAACATAGGAAGTCCACCTGGGCCTGGAGGACTGGCAGGGAATCTGTCAGTCACCCTCTTTGTCTCCCTCTTTAGGGTTAGGAAGCCTCTTATCTCAGCTTCTCTCTGTCTGCTTTGTCAGTCTTTCTACAGACGTATTTCCTCTTTTGCTTATCTACTTGAAAAGACCTCACTATGGCTTTAAAACGGCTTCCGAAGCTGCTAACTCTGTGATCTCTCAACTCAGCTCCTCATGGCTAGTTTAATCTCCCCGTGTACCTATGTTATTTTCCAAGGAGAGAAAATCTGACTGGCTTCTCGGTCAGCCATCCACCTTTGGCTCAATCAGCTGAGGCCAAGCTCACCTGCTACAAACATGGCTACCCAGGCTCATCCCTCATGTATGGCATTGGTTCTCAAAGTGGCTTCTCTACACCAGCAGTCTTAGAAATGCAAATTCAGGGGCGCCACCCCCACTGATTGAGTCAGTATGTCCTGGGATGGGGCCCAGGACACTGTGTTAGAGCAATAGGTGGGGGCAGACTTCCTCAGGAGGGGATGTGTGCAGGGACTACCATCTTAGTACACCAAGACAGAGAGCAAAAGGCAAGTGGCATGGGGAGCCCAGACCCGGAGAGACACAGGTTAGGGATATGACCCCCGCTTCCATCACTGGGGACCAGGTCTGCCGACAGGCAGTTGGAGAAGGGGTTATAGGGAACTTCTCGGAATGTGACTTAATCCTAAACCCTGTCAGGATAGGACTGTCCATGAGGGGTTTTTAGTCAACCTAACTTTGAGGAGCTGGGACAGGCATAGGCAGAGGAGGCGATGGGGGAGGGAGGGTCCGGTTGACAGCAGCAAGGACATGGGGGCCTGTGTGTGGCTGCTTTATCAGTTATAATCTGATTTGGAGGAAGTTAGACCTAATGTTAAATTAAGTTAAATTCATGATATTTTAAGAATGAAAAAGTTGACTTTTAAGCAGTGGTATCAACTGCTGAGCACCTGATGTTTGCTTTTTTCCATGGTGCATAAACTGTATTAAATTTAAAGTTTACACTACAAAAATAGCTTTGCAGGAGTAACATTACTAACATAACCTTACCTCTGATTTTTTTATTACTGGAGACAACTCTTCTATGTAAAAAATATACTAATGGCTGGAGCAGAAGAAAAATGCCAACCACAGATGGTAAGCATTTTCTTGCAAAGTCACATCAAATTTGACATTAGCCCTGGAAAAACGAAACATGTTTTAAACAAAAAGTTTAAAATATTATTATAACCGTGTGTAGATTTTCACCTATGGTCTACGATAAAGAGTATTACTTTATGTGATTAGTAAAATGTGTTAATGAAAAAGTTTAAAACTTTTGCTCAAAAATGCTATGTAATAAGTTGCTGTTATAGCATTTTCATCAGAAGGTTCTACTAAGTGGCATTTATGGAAAAAGACTGATTTTATTGGTATGAAATAGGTGATGTCAGTATACTTGAGACAGATGCCTAAAACAATGGTTCAATAAAAGGTGTACAATTCCAGAAGTCATAAGGGAATAAAAAGCCTTTGAAAAGATTTCCCCCAATTCTCATACCTGTATGAGAAGGCACATTTGCGTTGGAAGTGAATTTCTATTTTAGTAAGAAAGCAAAGGATGAATTTCCTAAGAATTGTTATTCCTCCCTTTTTTTTAACTCTAAAAAAAAATCTAAAAGTGTTGCTATAATGAAGCAATTCAGTGCATCTAATGCTGAAATTTAATCTAATGAAAGTTGAGCTTTCCTTAACAGTGTAATTTAGAATAGTGCAGTTCTTAAAATGTGGTCCGCTGATGGAACTGCATCTGCATCACCTAGAAATGCAAACACTCAAGCCCCACCCTAGACTGACCCAATCAGAAGCTCCAGGGGTGGGAGGCGGCAATCTGTGTTTAACAATCTCTCTAGGTGATTCTGATTCACGCTGAAGTTTGAGAACCACTGGGATAAAAGTTCCCAAACTCGGTTGTGTGTCACAGTGTCCTGTGTGCAGTTTTACAAATACTCCTCAGCCTGGCTGCAGGAAACTCTGATTCAATAGGTCTTGGATGGTGCTAGGAACCTTTATTTTCAATCCCAGATGACCTAGGTGTGAGAGCCATTGGTGAAAAAACGCCATTAATTACATGCAAGCTAGGTTAATAAGAGCCTGCCCTCCTTTCCTTCTTTCCTTCCCTCCTACTGTTGACCTAAAAAAGAAACTGAGGCCAAATACATAGAGCAAGGACCTACTGAGCCAAGATGACGATTGCAACCAGGGAGACACATAGGTCGCCCTGAGAAGTGTGTTCCAAAGAGGGCCAGGAGAGCTAAGCATTTTATAATCACAAGAAGGGGTAAGGGTCAAAGGAGAGAGAGAGAGAGAGACAGCCCTGCCTAATTACTTCATCAGGCTTTCTATTGGTTGTACATGATGTATAGATTTGGGATTGTTACTAGTTTATATAAGGGTTACAAGAAGCATTTTAGGTTATTTTATGGCTTTCTGGTGCCATTAAGTCTGTTTCTAGGTAAAAATGATCTTATGATAACATGTTTCAGGACAGGTAGACGAGACTACTGACTTATCCCAGACCTCCCCAGGCACTATAATTTAGCTGACCTGGTCAGAGCAGATTTTTTGGTTATCACTTCCTTCCTTCCTCCTTTCCAAAAATTCTCTTCCACTAGACTGACCTTTAATTATTTTTTCCATCTCAGTACCTTCAAAGCCAAGTACAAGAGCTCCGTAAATATTAGCTGAATGAGTGAATCTCATAGTAATATTTTGCTGTGTAGTTAGAGAATGGCCCTATCTTCAAGTCCAGTGCTATTATCCTTTTCTCAAGGACTGTTACACCTGGATGCATATAATTGGTATTATATAAGGTTCCCAACCCTCAGTTAATTTTCTTATTTATTCTTCCCAAGTTCCAGCTATCATTTTGGTAGTTCCCTGCATATTTTCATTATAACGTACACTTTAAACATATCCTAGATGGGGAGAAAATATAATTGTTTATTTATTTTTTCTTTTTAAAAAAGACTTCTGACCCAATCATTTCTATAGTCTCGTCTTGGGCTGGTTGAGAACACTGAACTAAGAGATGGATTCGAAATGACTTTCCTATTAGTACTAGTCCGTCTTATTTTATCATTTATTTTACTTCATTTTAAACCTTTAGTTACTTAATTTTACTTTTTATTAAATATTTGAAGCTAATGTCAAATAACATTTAACATGGTAAGGAAAACTATAATAATAAAACGAATATCCATGTAACCAGCTTCAGAAAAAGATCATTACCAGTATATTGAATGGACTTAAAATATCATTCTTATTTGAATCTTTGTTTTAGACAATAAGGTTTAAACTTACACACAGGCAAGCCTAAACAGTCATCCTCTGCACATGATGCCTGTATACACTTTTCTTCCCTGTCACTTACATATCTGAGTGTACTGCTTTAAACTTCACAACAAGCAGTCTCCCCCCAGGCCCCCCATCAGTTCTGAAATCCTAACTTCTATTACCTAATACAAAGCTACAAATTATGTTAGTGGGTGGGAAGGAACAAAGTGTGTGCCCTAAGAATATAGCAAATGTGTATGCATTCATCAGTTTGCTAAATTTATTGCCACTATCCAGCCTCTTTAAATTGTGATAGCAGATATTGTTCAAATTGATTCATGTATCTTCTGATCTTCTGTAGTACAAAGAAGCATTTCTAAAGGATCTTGTTCACTGCTTTGCACGTAGTAGGCATTTGGTATTTGTTGAATGAATTTCTAGCACTGTCCCTTGTATTTTTAGTCTGACTTCATATAATTTTTGGATCACTTTTAATTGTAGGGCTGTATCCAGACTGATGAAATGCTCATGGAGGTAACTTCATGTGGAGAATAGTGTCTCACCAATGAATTAAAAGCAACGACTGATACTGAATTAGGTTTAATATATATATTAGACATTTATTAAACATTTACTTATATTTTTACATGCAAATTGGTTTATTTCAGGCTATGGTGATTAAATTTTGTTGTTATTTAAAGAAATTTGTTTCTGTAGTCATGAAAAGGCTGGGAACGGGGAAGAGGAATAAGATATTACGTTGTTTTTGAGCAATCGTTTTATTGCATGACAACAGCTTTAGGGTAAAGTCCGAACTTTAGAAATTAAGGGGATAGGGAAGAGAAAAGAAAACCCAACTTGTTAATTAGGTGATTCTCAGTCTCCTTTCCTTTTCCTTCTTGAACTATCCCCAGAGGGCACCTACCCAAAGGCCTTGGTGGGAAATGGAACTACCTACAGACACTCTTCCTGCCTTGCGGGAGGAAGCAGCAGTGGCCTGACATCCCCAACACCATGGAATTTTTCTGGCCTGTGTTGTGACCAACCTTGTTCATCCCCTTCAATATAATTGCTGTAAACTAACACATGAACTAACATTTATTGAGTACTTACTATATGACAGGCACTGGACTTTTCTAAACATTTAAAATTGTATTGTTATAATAGCTACAAGCAAAACTAACAAAGCACACAAAACATCCCTTACGCTGTTATCTTTAGTAGTTTTTCATTGTGCTGCTTGTATACATACAATTTTTATTCTGCTTTTAAACTTTGCATTATATATAAACTCGATTAAATGGCCGCATGAAAATCAATGGGGTTGATGTAACATAATTCGCCATTAGGCTGTTCCCTTATCCATCTTTTGTCATTAACCAAACTTTGCAAAGAACATCTTTTCTGTTGTTACTTGTCAAGAATGTTTCTAGCAGTGCAATTATAGGGTAAGGTCTACTTTTTTCTTTTTCTATTTTTTCCTCCTCAGATAACGAAATACAGTACTATATGGAAAACTTTTCATACATTGCTCTCCAAGATTTATTTTGTTAACAACCCCTTTAAGGCATTAGTATCATCTCCCTGTCCTCGCGCTGCAACCGGAAAAAGAGCCGGAGCAGGCAGGTAACCCGACCCCGTCCACCAGGTGAGTCCTGGATGAAGGTGGCAACTACAATAGAGGAGCAAAGCACTCCTAGAGACTTCCTGGAACGCTCGGCGTGGGGACAGTGTCTCTTCCCTTCCCTGAAAGACGCTAAATTCCCGTAGGACAGCGGACTCGGTTCTAACCTTACTCGCTCCAGCCTCTCAGAGCGCGCCGCACGCAGTGGGCGTCTAATAAATGCAGTCTGCCCTGCACAGACAAAAGCTTGTACTTAGGTGGGCTGGACACTAAGCCCCCTGCACATGTCACAGCGCCGCCACCGCCGCCCCCACTTTGTTCCTTTGCCCACTCCCTCCTCAAGCTCCGCGTGGGAGCCCCGGCCGCGGCACACACCCTCCCTCGCCGCCGGCGCCCAGACCGAGCCCGGCCTCCCTCCCCGCGCCCCGGGCACCCCGCGTGCACCCGCCCGCCCCGCCGGCCCCGCCCACGCCCCGCCCCCGTCTCCGCCCCGCCCCCCGGAGCCGACGAGTGGCGGCGGCGGCCCCAGGACCCGGTTCCCTCAGACAAGAGGGCGGGTGGAGGAGGAAGCGGCCGAGCCCTGAGCCCTGCTCCGGCGCCGCCGAGCACCGCCCGCCTCAGCCGACCAGCCCCGTCGGCTCCTGGGCCTCACCGAGCCGAGAAGAGGGAGAGGCCGCGGCGGCTGCGAGGAGGCGGCGGGGGCGCGGGCGAAGGCGGCGCGGCCGACCGCGGCTGCCGCTTTGTTGTGCGGCCCGGGCGGAGGAAGGAGAAGCGGGAGGAGGGGGGAGCTCGGCGTCCCGCTCCCTCCGCGGCTCATGGCGACGACGCTTGGCACATCCGGGACCCTCCGGCCGTGGCGGCCGCGGCGCCGGCTGCTCGGGCCCCAGCCCCGGCCGCTGTGGTGACTCCGCCGCGCCTCGCCTCACCGTCGCCCCCGCCCCGCCCGCCCGCCGGCCCGGAGCCCTGCCGCCCCCGCCGTCCCCGCCGCCGGGGACATGTCTAACCCCGGAGGCCGGAGGAACGGGCCCGTCAAGCTGCGCCTGACAGGTGAGGGGGGGCGGGCAGGCCCCGGCCGGGGCAGCCGCGGGGTGGGCGAGCCGGCGGGGGGTGCCTGTGGCCTTGGGAAGGGCCAGGGTCGCGATCAATGGTGAGTTAGGGGTCGGGGGCGTGGGAAGGCCTGGTTCTGGGAGAGTAATTGGAAAACCACTCTCTGCGGTTTGGAAATTCTTTAAAAAGCCAAGGGTGACTTGGGGTTCTTTTGTGGAAGGGAGGGGTACGCCGGTTCGAATCGCAGGCGGATTTGAGGTCAGAAAGTCTTGGCCCAGGAACGAGCCTGGGGGAGCAGCCCCTGGGCCGCTGCCCAGGTGGGGTCGTGGAGGGGGTGAAGAGCCCCGGTGGCGGCGATTATTGAATCCGGTCGCTGACTGCACGCAGTCAACACGCCTTAAAAGATGGAGCGCTTAACGGGAGGGTGTGTGTGTGTGTTCCCGGGTTGTTAACTTGTACACCCACTTATGCCCGCGTGCAAAACCTTCACTCCCTGCTGCCAGCCACAGCGGCCGGTGCCACACACCTTAAACGCACGTCTGTGGGAGGGAAGAAGACTGAGGTTGACTTTTCCGGTGAGTCTGCCGGATCCGACGACTCGGGCTCATTGTACACGCTGTGTTTTGGAAGTGTTTGATTGCAGGGTAGCATGTTTTGGGTTGTTCCTTCTAGGCCGCAGAACTTGTGTCTTACCTCCAACTCTAGACCTGCTTTAAAAGCACCCTTTGGGGGGGGGATCGTGGGGGGTCGTGCTAAGTATGTGCTCATACAAATTTGAAGGCGAACTTTCTCTCGCTCTGCCCACCCTCCCCCCTTCCCTTTTTAAATGAAAAAGAATGTCCGGAGGGGTTGCTAGATAGCCGACTACTCTTATGAAGTGTTTATGATTATAGGTGCATGGAATCTTTAACATTACAGGTACGTTTTCCTTTACGTTTTTGGTATTCTTACATCGACATGTCATCCTCATCTTAGGCAAAGTTGTATTTGGTTTGAAAAGTGTAATTGAAATCAGTGTCATTATTCTAGTTTCACCATTTACCATTAATAAATTGTCCACGTTTATATTTGGATGTGTCGAGAAAGATCGTTTTCCTTAGAGGGTGTGTGTGTGTGTGTGTGTGTGTGTGTGTGTGTGTGTGTGCACAAGAGTAAACTGTAATTATGTTTGCCCACACTAGACTTTGAGATTTATATGGACTAATTTTGTAGTTGAATGCTTGAGTGTCACATCCCAGTCCACTGGCTGAACTTTCTAGATAAAAACTTGCAGTGAATTTGGCATTTAAGAATTTAGCTTGAATGTATGTTGGCTGCAATTTTAAAAATATATTACTTTCATGACAGCTTTGCTTTCCTTAGGGAAAATTGCAAAGAATTATTAACTGAGTGGTTCTTAATGGAAAATCTGGATTGGGGGATGCTTGGCTTCCCTCTATCCCCCATTCAGTTTCCTTATTTTTGGGTGGTCAATGGAAACCTTTATAAGGAATCTTTGTTGCTTTACAGTTTATTGTCTTTCTTGTCTGGAGTCAGTCCTGTGTCAGTCAGTGATCATGGAAAGAACCTGTGATCCCGGGTGTGCAAAAAGCACCAGAAATAGGATGTTGCCATTTACTTCCCTCTAGGCTATATACATAAACAGAAAATGAGAGTGAAAACAGGGATTTTGATTTTCAGCAGATAAAATGCATTTTGAGGTTTTTAGTGTGACTCAATAGATCTTAAAGTATTTATGTTTCCTTACTGCATGTGATACATTGTAAAAATTTATGAGTAGAGTTTGTTAGGAGAAAAGATTACACTTAGTTTTTGGTGGGATTGGATTAAATTTAGAGTGATTTTGTACAAACAGATTTTTCTGAGGAATTTAAAGTACTCTGCATCCCTTAATTGTAAAAACAGTTTGAAATACTCTCAATTTCTTAAAAACCATTGGGAATTTGTCTTAGAATAGTTTTCTCTTAAAATTTGACAAATATTAAAACCATTGTCCTCCCTCCTTACGTTACATATGGTGGAGTCTCTTGTTTTGCCAGTAAAGTTAACATATATTTTTTCATTTTTTCATCGTTTACAAATTAGATGGTATAGATTTTAACAAATAGATCTCAAGAGCTGGATTCAATTAGCAACTTTTTAGGACATAAATATTAAAGGGTTAGATGGAAAAGATTGTTTTGACTGACTGGATAAATGACAGGGCAGTGTTTGATGTGCGTCCAGGAACTGGTCTGGAGCTGGTGCCCAACTTCTCAGTCCATCTTGAGAAGCCAAATAAAATATTTAACCTAGGCCTCATTTTGTTTAGAAAAAAAGTTGATTCTTTGTTAAGACCTTAAGAAATGTTTGGCATACCTTTAGACTAAGTGTTTAACAGTTCATCTAGGTCTGTATTCTCTAATAGAGAAAAAAATCACCTAAAAAGGGGGGGAGGGGCAAGTCCCACAGTGAATTTTTATTTGGTTTACAATACACTGGACCTATAAGATATTTTTAAATTATTGTTCTTTGCTTTATTTAGATTAATACCATGATAGTATTTTAAATTTATAGAGTGCCTATGATTCCAAGGTGCATTATGAACTGTAGTTATTCAATTATATCCTTAATGTAGAATTGCCCCTTTACTGGAAGGTGTAAACAATTCTTGCGCGCGCGACACACACACACACACACACACACACACACGCACACACACACACACGAAAACAATTCTTGCGCGCGCGACACACACACACACACACACACACACACACACACACACACACACACACACACACGAGGAAATATTTGAGCCATGAGATCTCTGCCCACAAAAGATTTTGGTCTTTTTTTACTCTTTTTCGCATAGTCCTAAAATCATCATCAATTGGTATTTGATGCTGGGAAAGCAGGGCTAATTTAGTTGCAAATTTGAGATTCCTCAGGCCATTGGTGGTTAAAATCTGATTTGGTCCATCAAGCTACTTCTCTTGTTCTCTATAATGCATTGACACTTGATCATTTAAATGGGTTGTATGGTAATGCTGTGAATGTCAACCAGTACTTCCAAAGCAAATTGATTATAAAATGTAAAATTTTTATATAGCATTATACTTGTATGAATATCTTATATAAGGCTTTTCTTGCAACGGTTTGGATAGAAAATATTCTTTACATTTGGTTATAGAAATAAAATTTGGGGTAATTTTGTATACCATTATTGTTTTTGAAAACCAAAGGCTGGAAATAGCAGTTTAGCATAATTTCTAATATTTTAAATTCTTAGGTATGGAGAAATAACAGATTACTTCTCCAGAACATTTATTTCAGTCCTTTTTGTAAATTCAATGTTTTTATATGTTGCTCCTCATGTTATTAATTTATGAAACTGTTGGCAGTAAGGGGGTTGACCTTGACTATAACTTAAGGAAAATTAACTTTAAAAATCTCACTTTTGATATGCTAGTATCTTAATATTGTTTTACTGACTATTTTATTGACTCAAGGCCTTAAAATTACAACTTCATTGTTTCTCACAGGTTTCTAAGTATGAATGTGCCTGTACACCATGATGACTTATTCTAGGGGTATTAGTGATCTGAATGTCCCCAATTAATTTTATTTTCTTGGTTTCTGAGGAGGAAGCCAATGTGGCTCCTTTCTTATTCTTAGGTTCTCTCTTCTAGTCTAACCCTTTTCAGATAGACAGTAGAACATGCTTAGGAGCTTTATGTAGTTTGGTTTTCATGGTGAATAAAGTGTGTGTGTATGTGTTTTAATCATGACTTCTACTTTTTTCCTGTTGGTTGAGCTATTATTATCACAACATACTAACATCTCATTTTTTTAGCATATAGTTTTGCATATTTAGCATATAACTCAATTTTCAAAGTAAATGGAGGGTCACACTTAGGCTACACAGATTTTTGTTTTAGTGTTTTTTGTTTGTTTGTTTGTTTGGCAGCTGGCCAGTACAGGGATCAGATCAAACCCTGGACCTCGGTGGTGTTAGCACCACTCTCTAACCAACTGAGCTAACCAGCTAGCCCTTGTTTCGTCATTTTTGATGAGAATCTTTTAAAGATGTAGTATGTTTTACGCTTTTCAAATAGACCACACTTAACAGAACTTAATGTTTTATTTGTGATTCAGTATCATTATGAATGTAAATTATTGTGGTGTTGTAATATATAGTGTGAGGATATCATCATGGTTTGTAGAGAGAACTATTTTGACCCTGGCTAAATGGTGATAGATTGTTTAGCCTTGTTCTTACTGGCTTTTCTCTCTTTGCCCTCATTTTTGTTTACTGTAACTGTCTTAGAATGCTGGACTCTTGAAATATACTGTTGTAGCCAGTATTGTTATATGTTTCTGTATGACCGATATGTATTGAATGCTTATAAGTGCCAGACAGTGTTAAGTTTACATCTGTTACCACTTTTACTTCTGAGGTAGGAGAAACTGAGACTGGGAGAGGTTAAGTACATGTCAGAACCCAAGTCGTCTATAAAGACTATTTAGAATTTGTGTGGAAAACTAAGTATATATCATTCATTTGGGATTATCCTTGCCCCTTGCAATTCTTGCTCATCTTTTAAGTCTCAACTCAAGGATTACCCTAAACTCCCTAGAACTTTTCCTGACCTGAGTTGACCTCTCCTCTGTGACTCCAAGGGGTTCTTCCTCTAGTATCATACCTAACTCACTGATGGACCTTTATTGTTTCTATGCTGTAAGCTCCATGAAGGCAGGATCTTTGTGTCAGCATGGGTTAAGAGCTTTTTTGTCATTCTATTTAATGAGTGCTGGAGAGCTGTAAGTATTTCTGTATAATCCTACATGTGTTCTTTATAGCTAACACACTGAGTTTGAATGAGGCTCTAAACAAGGACCAACCCATTTAGGACCTTGTTATAGTTTGCCAAGAAGTTTGATCTTTTTTTTTTTTCTTTTTTTAAAAGGCCGTGGGAATCATTGAAGGATTTTAAGTTTGATACATTTGCTGTTTAGAAACAATCTGGGGGCAAAAAAAAAAAAAAACCCCACAAAAAACCACAGTAAAACAACAAATAAAACTGTGCTTGCTGGTTAGCTAAGTTGGTTAGAACACAGCCTTACAACACTGAGGTCATGCGTTTGGATCCCTGTACTGGCCTGCTGCACCCTCCCCACAACATCCCCCAAAAGAAACAGCCTGGGAGGAGTAGGGAAGTGTGGGGGATGGACTGGAATAGAAGATGTGAAAGCTGGTTTTAGGATATAACTAATTTAGAGTGTTATTCAGTAACCATTGTTCAGATTTTTTTCTTGTTTTAATATTTATTTCCAAATTTTGTTATTACAAATAATTGTAAACATCTTGGTGTAGGTAGCTTTTTAAAAAAAATTTTTTTTTAGTATTATTTTCTTAGGATATTTCTATAGAAATAGTGTTATTGAGTTCAAGTGTGTGGATCATTTTAAGGTTTTTGATTAAATTCCTTAGACTGCTTCCTAAAAGAGTTGCACCCGTTCAGAGCAGCAATGAATGAATAAGTGTGCTTTTTTTTTTACTATTTTATTACAAGTATTGGCTCTTGTTTTTAAAATTCTTTGCTAATTTTATGGCAGGTAATATTTAAACATCTAATTGTGAAGTTGAATATTTCCCTGTCTTTTTACTATATTTCTCTTTGTTGACTTGTTTAGCCTTGTCCTAGTTATCTGTTAGGGCCTTAGTATTTTTCTTATTGATCTGCCTGAGACTTAAAAATATTATTAATCTGTTGTCATATCTGCTACAAACATTTCCATGGTTTATTTATGTCTTTTAATTTTGACCATTTTTGTACATGCAGAAAGTTGTTATTTTAGGAGTCAAATCTGCCAAGCTTTTCTTTTGTTTTTCTTGTTACTTCTATACCTAGGAAGGCCTTTTTCTTCAAGAAGCTAGGTAAATATTTAAGTACATATTATTTTAGTGTTTAAAAAAATGGCTTAAGAAACTATTTCCCCTCAAATTGCTGTTTAGCTGTCTCATTATTTATTAGTGAATTCTTCCTATCCACAGTGACATGATATCTTTTCAGTTATGTTAAATTGGTTATAATAGTCAGATCCATGTCTTGTTCAGTGCCATACTGTCCTTATTACATAACTTTATAATTTAGTTTGATATTCTCATTGGGCCAATTTTTTTTTTTTTTTTTTTGCTATTTTTACTTATTTGCTCTTCTATGTTAATATGAACTTGTTAAGTTTAAAAAGAAATTCCATTGGGATTATGATGAGAATTGCATTACTTTGTGAAAAGGAGGCATTTACGTATTTAGGTTTCTCATTTATGAGCATGCTGTGTTTTTACATTTATTTAAGGTTTGGACCATATTGCTCAGTATAGTTTTATAATTTTCTTCCTATGTTTTAACTTAATTTCAGCTAATTTATATTTGTGGCATTGTAGTAGATTGAACTATATCCCTCCAGAACTCCCCGAAGCTTGAATTGTGTTCCCCAAGATTTATGTATTAGAAACTTAGTCCCCACTGTGACTGTTGAGAGGGTGGGAAATCCTATTATGGTAATTGAAAGGTGGATCCTTGAAGAGGTGACTGGATTATAGGACCTTGCAGTAGTGAATGGATTAAAAATTGTGTTCAGGGGTGTGGTTCTGAGGGCTTTAAAGGAAGAGGAGAGTCTTTCTCTCTGCTCTCTATGCTTTCACCATCTTGCAATGTGAGACCCCTGGGTCACTGTCACCACCATCAGATGGACTTTGGACTTCCCAGCTTCAGAAACTGTAAGCAGGGCCGAGCCTGTGGCGCACTCGGGAGGGTGCTGCGCTGGGAGCGCGGCGACGCTCCCAGCGGCCGCGGGTTCGGATCCTATATAGGAATGGCCGGTACACTCACTGGCTGCGTGCCGGTCACGAAAAAGAAAAAAAAAAAAGAAACTGTAAGCAATAAATTTTGTTTTCTTTATAAATCACCCAGTTTTGAGTGTTTTTGTTATAAGCAACTGAAATGGACTAAGACAGGCATTTACATTGTTTTTTCTAATCTTAGTTATTGCTTGTATTTAGGAATGCAGTTATATGTATTTTTGCTTGATTAGAACAGTTTTGCTGAACACTAAGCCTATTAGTATTTCACCTGAGTTTGGTTTTCTAGGTATCACTATGTGGCACATTTTGCAGTTGAATGTTAACATTTAAAAATTTTCTTTTTCCTTGGATTTTCCCACTAATGTATAAATAGTTGAGCAAAGGGAGGAATTTTGTTTTAGAATAGTTTCTGAATGCATTATCTACTTTTAAAAAAACCACACTTGATATATTAAAAACTGTCAAGACATTATCCTAAGTTTGATTGGCAGTTTGGTTTGGTTTTGTACTAAAAATTGACAACAGACATAAAGCTTAAATTTTAAAATAAGTCTTAATAGTTCATTTTTAGGTAGGAATTACTACATAGATGATTGCACAAATGCCAGTTCTTTTTTTCGCAAATGTTTTCTCTTGTCCCTTCATAGCCAGTCTCCTTCTCCTGTCTCCAGACCAGAATCATCTGCTTTCTGTCACTATACTTTTGCCTTTTCTAGAATTTTGTATAAATGGAATCATATAGTCTGTAGTCTTCTGAGTCAGGCTTCTATGACTTAGCAAGCTTTTAAGATCCATCAATGTTGTGCATCAGTACTTTGTTCTTTTTTATTCCTGAGTAATATTGTATTGTACCAATATGAGTATACCTCAGTATGCTTATCCATTCACAAATATCCACAGACCTTTGTTGTTTCCACTTTTTGTCCATTACAAATAAAGCTGCTCTGATCATTTAAGTACATGGCTCTTTGTGAACATGTTTTTCTTTCTCTTGGATAAATGAGTGGGATCATTGGGTCATGCACTGAATAGGTATTTTAACTTTTTAAAAATCTGCTTAACTTTTTCAAACTTGTACCATTTTGTATTTCCACCAGGTATGTATGAGGGTTCCGCTTAGTCCCTGTCCTAGCCAATATTTGATTTTGTCAGTCTTTTATTTTAGCCATTCTAACTGGTATGTACAGATGTTTCATTGTACTTTAATTTTCACTTCCTTAATGACCCAGAGTGTTAAGCATCTTTTCATGGGCTTATTTGTTGTTCGTGTGGATATCTGTTCAAGTCTTTTGCTCATAGTTTTAACTTGGGTTGTTTTCTTATCATTGAGTTTTGAGAATTCTTTATGTATTCTGAATACAAGTCTTTTATGAAAATGTTGCAAGTATTTTCTCCTAGTCTGTGGCTTCTTTTTTTATTCTCCCAATGGTGTTTCAAAGAGAAGTAGTTTTGGATGTCGATGAAGCTCTCTTTATCAATTTTTTCTTTTATACTTCATAATTGTTGTTTGCTATCTGAGAAATATTTTTCTAACCCACAGTTCTGAAGGTTTTCTATGTTTTCTTCTGCGTTATTTATAATCTTAGCTTTTATATTTAAATCTATAATCCTTTTCAAGTTAATTTTTTAATCTGGCGTGAGAAGTAAAGGTCAAGGTTGTCTTTTTTTCATGTGGATATTCAATTTTCCCAGCACTATTTGGTGGAAATACTTTTGTTTCCTCTGTTGAATTGTCTTGGCATCTTGGTTTAAAAACAATTGACAATGTATGTTTGCCATTTCTGAACCTTGTTTTGTTTCTTTTCTCTATAATTCTATCCTTTATAACGTTACCCTTTATAATACCACACTGTTTTGATTACTGTAGCTTTAAAATGAGTCTTCTGGTTTCAAACATTGATAAAAAGCTTTTCATAAGCATTTTGATAAGAACACTAATAAGTGTAATTGAGTCTTTGATTTAGAATCTCATAATGCTTTGGACTCTATTTCATTTATTCAGTCAACAAATGTTTATCATTTTTGACCTGTGCCAGACATAGATAGTTTTTATTATGTAGTACCATGAATGGAGATATAAGAAATCAGAATAAGCCTAGATTGGGCTCTACATTTTTATTTTCAAAATTTATATTATGGACTTTAAATTTCAAAATTATTTTTATATTTTCATCTCTTACTGATGAAGGTGGATTGCAGTAAGCACAACTTAAGTTTGCCCATTAACCAGTTATCAGCCCCATCAAATCATTTTTGGATAAAGGTGTGATATAAAGAGTAAACATATCTAAAATGTGATCATAGAAAACAGAGGATATATATAATTGTTGTTAAGTGTGGGTTGGATTATGAGTATTTATTTTTGCTTGTATTATATTATGAGCATGTAGTTTTTACTAAAAGAAGGGAAGAAACTTGGGCCGACCCCGTGGCTCACTCGGGAGACTGTGGCGCTGGTAGTGCCGAGGCTGTGGGTTCGGATCCTATATAGGGATGGCCAGTGCGCTCACTGGCTGAGCATGGTGCAGACCACACCATGCCGAGGGTTGCGATCCTCTTACCGGTCCAAAAAAAAAAAAAAAAAAAAGGAAGAAACTTAATTTTATTGAAATCTAAGCAGACTTTTTTTTTTTTTTGCTATAGTACATTCCTGGGAACAAAGCAGAATTCCATAAGGCAGATCTTATTTTCTGTATAAGATATACTTGATTATTTTGTAGGAGGCAGTCAGAATATTGTGGAAAGAGTATAGAACTTGGAGGCATAAAATTTGTGTTCAGATCCTAGTTATGCCACTTATAAAGTTTGTGCCTTTAAGCAAATCATTTATTTTCTCTGTGCCAGTGCCTTTAGTTATAAATGCATGATTTAAATGACAGTATTATTTATTTTAGGAATCTGCTGGGTAAGAAATTATGTGAAAAATACTACTCAAGCTGTAAAGTTTTACTTAAATATATGGTCATTTTTGACCAAAGATTGTGTTTTAAATAAGTTAGTCAAAGGCAATTATATGTTACATTTTGTAGGAGCAGGTACAGCATTAACAGTGACTAACATAGATATTGATTTAAATGATATGTCTTTTTAAATAGGCATGAATCTATTGTATCTCATAGAATGCCAGTGAATCATAAAATGTTCATATCAGGAATAAAATATAATTAGCTACTGTGTTAAAATTATCTTGAAGTAATTCAACAAACTGTATTTCTGTGTTCTTTCCTTCCCCCAAATTTTGGTAAGAAGTAAAAGAGCTTTGGAGAATAGTTTGGATGGCTCAGGATTTGGGGGGCATGGGAGTTTAGGAAGGGGGAGCTGTTTGGATCAAGTCTCCATGACATTGCACATCGCCCTGCAGCAGGCTGGCACTTTCAAAACTAGCTTGTAATTTCACCTCTTGCCAGTAGATGGGGATATTTCTGTACAGGTAGCTGTCAAGGGTGAGTACAGGCCTGTAAAACTGAAACCCAAAGTCTGAATGAGTGTACTTGGAATAAACGGAGTGGAAGAATTAGAAACTGTGAAAGGTGACTCCAGCTTCTAATGAAAATCCATACTTTAGTACAAGCTTTCTTATGTAAACTCTTTAAGTGCTACATGTTGTAGGACCAGATACAAAGTTTTTACTTGTTATATTAGAATTGCAAACAGTAGTTAATTAGTTCTGCTTTTATTTTCATATGATCTTATGTCATCAGGCTTTAACTTTCTTCCTCCAGTAAAGAAGAGAACTTACTGATTGATTGGTTGGATTATTCAGAATCATATCAATCTAATACCACATATGAGGTTGATAGAGCTTTTTAAAAACTGAACCTTGGGAATTTTGTAAAGGAAGAATGGGAAAAATCTTTTTTAAATTTAAGAAAAGTAAAATGGCATTTGATACATTCATAATACCACTCCTAACACAGTACTTGGTACATAGTACATCCTCAATAAATATTTGTGAATTAAAGAATTATGAAATTAAAAAAAACTTTCATGGTCTTAAGGACCTCATTTGAAACAAATAATGGGATCTCTCTTTGTGATGTCATTATTGAATTAACTGACATTTATGCTTTAGTAATTTTGACCACATTAAGCTATGAAGATATAGGACTAAAGTGTTCATTTGTCAATATTTGACTTAATGGATAGACCTCTTTTACCATACTCTGCAAATTTTGCTTCTTAACAAAATAAAGATCAAGCTGATATTCACTGGAAAAAAATCTGTTTCTGGAGTATTACCTAAGAAATTTACATATATAAGGAGTCTGTCAATTAGGAAGATAATTTAATATTTTTTTCATAGCTATAAGGTTCTGAAGTGTTTTCATTTATTATCTCATTTAATTACTGTTCAGATCCTGTTCAGATTCTGTCTTTATAGATATTCTGAACCAGTAAAAGTAAAATGAACATCTTTTATCTGATGAAATTTTTTTCCTTAAATCTTACCAAGAGAGTAGTAATAGATTTTTGAGGGAACAGTTGGTATGGCCATTTCAATTCTTTAAAAATGAGGATAGACGTACCAAAATTCTTTGTAATATAATTTGAAGTGTTACATCTTTTAGTTTTCCATTTCCTAGTTGTTTTGAATTTTTATTTTTACTTTAGGTAGGTAGGAAACCAACTTTTTATTGCTTTAAAATGGGGGTGGTGATATTTCAAGTTTCTTTTGATTTCCACTTTGGTTAACTCTTAAGTCTGTTTTCCCTAGCCAGAAAGATGACTAGGAATAGTGACGAAATATGTTCATATGTACATATTCATTCAACAGGTAATTGCTGAGAGTCTTACATACACCTAACGCTGAGGTATAGGCCCTAGGATTTCAAGAAGTTAGGGCCCTGATCTTGTTTTCAGGGAACTTGCAGTGTAAACAGACAGGCAAGACAAGACTTGATGGATGAAATAACCAAATAGTACTCCAGTTAGTGGTGTATGCAGTGAGGGTGAAATAAAAGAATGAAAGCCCATGGATATTTTTAAGGGGGCTCAGTTTCCAGATTCAAAAATTGATTAGTCTTTCATATTTTCTACCTTCTACTTTGCAAAAGAAAGGTACATTGCTCAGCTATTCCAAATAGTACATTGTCCTGTAGTGAGAAGCCTTCCAGTCCAGGCCGCCAAAGAGACAAATCAGAATATTGGTGAGGTTGTTGAGAAGGCAATGACTCCAATCACTGGGTAACATCTTTTCACAAGTCAGGTAGTTTACATTCTTTATTTTCAACAAAATTAAAGGACTTTATCAAGTTTTTAGCTGATCATTAAAAATAATTTTCGTAAAATATAGGAAAGTCAAATAAATGCCATTATTTTCCAGAAAGTTTTTTAAAAATTGTAGATTTTTGTGATTTTTTTGTTCTGTGACTCAAAGAATTAAAATAGTGGAATGGCATTGTTGTAACAAAACTCCTTTCATTCCCATCTACTTATTTATGTGAATAAATTTTCTTAGCACTAACATTTATAAAAAGTAGGAATAGAATTTATGCTTCACCCTCATTCCAGCAGTAAGTAATTTTCACTCAGAGGTATATGATCTCATTGAAAATAAGAAAACTCCATCCATATCATTAAGAGATGCATTTCAAATTCTTCTCCTCCTCCTCTTCCTCTCCCCCCTATTGAATAACTGGTCTTCCTGCCTAATCTATTCAGCTTTTAAGACAGCTGAAGCATTATCTGCTGAGAATTCTTCCCAGACTTCCCCAGGCTGAGTTAGGTGTCCCTCCCTATCAGTTAGGGTCTTGGTAGGAAACAGTTAACACTGTCACAGTGGGCCAAAGAGTAATGAAAAGACTACTTGTAATAGTATGGGAAGGGTTAAGGGAATCCAAAAAGGAATAGAGCAGCATGTAGGGACTGGCAGTGATAGGAAGTTGCATCATGTTTGAGCCAGCAGGGCAAAGAGAGAGAGTAGTTGTGGGAACCTAGAGAGACCCTTGTTGTTGCTTCTCATATACTAAACCCAATTAGAAGCCAGGGGTAAAGGAGCCTGTTTTATATAGGCTATAAAGGTCATCCTCCTAGAGTGAAGGGTGGAGCCGATAGAGAACATCCAGCACACTCTTATTTATAGTGAGAAGTGTGCTGAAGTGCTGCTCAGTGGCCTGGTAAGTATATTTATCCATTCTCTTTTGCTATAGAAGAATCATGGTGCAGGAAAAGAATATGTAGAGGTTTTAAGGCCAATTGTATTGACTTCAGGAGAAATGTACCTTACTTTCTGTGAGTTATTACATAGCTTTTTAAAACCTCTTAAATATATGAAAGCTGGTCTCTATCTGGAAAATTCACCCTTATTGTTAGTCAAACAAATTCTTCTCCTCCTCCCCCCAGTTATTTGAACAAATCATCATAAATTTGCTATAAAGGCTTGTTAGTATTGCTGCATAAAAAATAACTCTAAAACTTAGAGGCTGAAAAAAACCAAAACAAAACAATAATTTAATTATCTCATGGTGTCTGTGGGTCAAGAGTTTGGGAATGGGCTCAGTTGGATGATTTTGCTTCAGGGTCTGTCCTGTGTTTATTCAGATGGTGGCTAGAGCTGGAAGGAATAGCCGGGGGCTGGCTGGGCATTCCTCTTTTCTGGTCATGTCAGAGCCTCTATGTGATCTCTCTGCTGCATGGGTTAGTTTATGATAGATTCAGGGCAGTTACACTGCTAACATGACTGGCTCAGGACACCAGCAGGAATTGTCCAGGGAACAAGGCAAAAGTTGCATCTCTTTTTCTGACTTAGCCTGTGAAGTCCTTGCTGCATTCTGTTGGTCAGAAGCAAGTTAGTTACAAGCCCTTCTAGTTTCAAGAGGAGGGAACATAGATTCCATCTCTCTCTCTCTCTAATTTATAAAGAAACAATATGTATTGCTTACAGTTTCAGAGGCTGGGAAGTCCAAAGTCCAGGGAACACATCTGATGAGGGTTTTCCTTTGTGGTGGCTTCAGTGACACAGGGTATCACATTGCAAGATGGTGGAAGCAGAGAGCCTAGACTCCATCTCTTGATGGAAGAAGTGTCAAAGAATCTGCAGTCATTTCTTAAATTGTCACAGGTGGTGGCAGTGGCAGCTGCTGCTGCTTACTTTTTGTTTTTGGGGTTGGACTGTATTTTTTTGGTATGCTAATCTAATAGATAACCATTTTTCACCTTTTACAATTTGGTTATTTTATGTTCTACCTTTGAAATTTCCAGGAATTTTATTACAGAGCACTTAGCAAATGGCATAAAAATTTTCAACAGCCTTGGTATGGGTCGGATGTGTCTCCCAAAGTTTCATTTGTTGGAAGCTTAATCTCCATTGTAATAGTGTTAAGAGGGCAGGAAGTCCTATTATGGTCATTGAAAGGTGGGGCCTTAAAGAGGTGATTAGATTGTGAGGACTGTACTCTTGTGAGTGGGTTGATTCATTCATGGAGTAATAAGGTGATTGTTTCATGGGTGGTAGTGGGGGTGGTTCTGATGGCTTTAAAAGGAGAGCAGGTGAGGAGATTAGCTCTCTCTCTCACTCATCCATTTACCATGTGATACACCCTGAGCTGAAGAAGGTCCTCACCAGGTGTGTTCCCTGGACCTTGGACTTCTCAATCTCCAAACTGTAAGAAATAAATTTTATTTCTTTATAGATTACCCAGTTTCAGGTATTCTGTTATAAGCAACAGAAACAGACTAATATATGCCTCTAGAAGGGTTATGATAGTTTGTTATTAAAGTATAAAACTCTATAAATTATTTTGGTAAAATATGGAAAAGATATTCAATGGAAAGAAAAGCAGACTGGTAAAAAGAAAGAAGGTAGACACTATCCAAATAAAATAATTTATGTAAATAGGTGAATTTAATTGTTTAATTCTCCAGAATGATTTTTGTTTTGAAAAATATTATGGTTCAGGGTTAAGAACCAAAGAATGTTGGAGCCATCTATGAGATCTGCATTGTTTTTCTTTAACCCTTCTACAATCCATTCTCCACAGAGCAGCTTCATAATTTAAAAAAGTAAATTGAATGATTTTATACCTCTGCTTTAAGCCTCTGGTGGCTTTCTATTTACTTAGAATGAAGTAGATTTATCCAAGACCTTATATAATCTGGCCCCTGTTGACTGAACTTTCCTTTGCCTATTATGCTTTAGTTACATTGCTTTTCTTTTAATTTCTTGAAAAGGCCAATCTCTTTCACACCTCAAGGCCTTTAGATATATTCTTTCTTTTGCAGAGATCTTCTTTCTCTTCTTGCTTCTTATTTTTCCTTGTAAGTATCATCTCAAAGAGTTGCTAACTACTCTGTCTAAAGCAGACTCTATCCTCATTATCTCCATCATAATGTCCTGTGAACTTCAGAGAACTTACCACAGTTTATTTTCATATTTATTTGTCTACTTGCTTATTGTCTTTTTTAAAAATAAACTTTTAATTTTAGAATAGTTTTAGATTTATGGAAAAATTGCAAAGATAGTGCAGAGAGTTTCTATATTTCCCACACCCGGTTTCCACTATTGCCAACTACTCTTACATTAGTATTGTACATTTGTCACAATTAATGGACCAATATTAATACACTATTCTGAACCAAAATCTATATTTTATTCAGATTTCAGGTTAGTTTTTACCTAATGCTGCTCGTTGTCTTTTATCCTTACTAGGTTGGGAGCTTCTGCAGGACAGGGAGTGTGTGTGTGTGTGTGTGTGTGTGTGTGTGTGTGTGTGTGTGTGTGTCCTTCACCTAGTGTAATGACAGGGAGTGTGTATATGTGTGTGTGTGTTTGTGTGTGTCCTTCACCTAGTGTAATGACAGGGAGTGTGTGTGTGTGTTTTTTTCCTTCACCTAGTGTAATGCCATACACAAAGGTCTTAGAGTTTGTAGTATAACTTATCCTTCATTTTAGGTGACCAAATTGCTTAAGGAGGTCATGTGTGTCTTCTCCAAGTCCCATGGCTAGAGATGGTACCAGAAACCGTTTCTTATGACATCCAGTTTGCTATATACTAAGAGGTGGATTTACTTTGAAATTAATGAAGGTTAATTTTTGAGACCCAATCCAAGGGCCTGGGAAGGACCCTAGCCATGTGTTCACATGGTCATTTATAAAAAAACTTTTATTGAAAAAAAAACTGGGGGGCTGGCCAGTTAGCTCAGTTGGTTAGAGCACAGCCTTGTAACACCTAGCAAGGTCAACTGTTTGGATCCCCATACCAGCTAGCTGCCAAAAAAAGTTTTATTGTTATATAGTATATGCATAGAAAAAGTGCAAAGGTTGTAAGTGTGTAGCTTAAGACTTAACAAACTGAACACACCTATCTAATCAGCACCTAGATCGAGAAAAAGAACTTTGCCAGTATGAGGTCATATTTTTGAAGAATTTGCAAATGTAAGTTATCTTAACTACACTTACCTAAGATTGCTGTCTTTTTACTCCAACTTTTCCTCTATCACACTTCCCTATGTTGGGTGGCTGTGGGCATTTTGGGGATTGACTTGTGTATACATTTAGTTGGGTTTTAGCAGGATGTGTTTGTGTGGGTAACAGTCTCTTTGTGTGCAGTCAAGGTATTTCTAGCCATCCCAGTATGGGGATGGTTTCTAGGAGTACTACCTGTTGTGCTAACTCACCTGGTATCATAACATAAAACATGCTGAACCGAAGATGGTATGATGATATACATGTGCCCTATGTCATCTGGCACCCGAAGTATGTGGTTAGTAGAAGAAAAATAAGGTTTGATGCCAAAAACCAGCTTGTGAAAAATTCTTCCAAACCTTACAGCTTCACATGGAAGAGATTTGTTAAGTTTTCCCAAGTTTGACCACAATCCTAAAGGTTTATATAACATTACCAATAATGGCCCTGTGCTAGAAGAAACTTTTGTCAGCCATCAGTAACAACAACAACAATGTTCAACTATGCTAGAGGAAGAACTGAATTATTTTTCTGTTATCTCTGTAGGAAATGACATTATAAAACTCGTGGGAAAGTGTGGTACTGGCATAAGGATTGACGTATAGATCAATGGAATAGAATTGAGAATCTAGAAAGAAGCTCATACATCTGTGGTCAGTTGAGTCTAGACAAGGGTTCCAAGACAATTCAATAGGAAAAGATTAGTCTTTTCAACAAATGGTGTTGGAACAACTGGATATCCACGTGCAAAATAATGAAGGCAGACCCCTACCTCATATCATACGTAAGAATTAACTCAAAATGGATTAAAGTCTAATTGTAACAGTTAAAATCGTAGAACTCTTAGATGGAACCACAAGACCGTGGATAGGCAATGATTTCTTAAATATGACACCAAAAGCACAAGCAACCAAAAAAAAAAAAAAGATAAATTGGACTTCTTCAAAATTAAAAACGATTGTGCCCCAAAGGACACTATCAAGAAAACGAAAAGAGAATTCACAGAATGGGAGAAAATATTTGCAAATCATGTATCCGATAAGGGTCTAGTATACAGAATAAAAACTCTTACAACTCAACAATAAAAGGCCAAACAACCCAATTAAAAAATGGGCAAAAGATTTTAATAGACACTTCTCCGAAGAAGACATATCAGTGGCCGATAAGCACATGAAAAGATGCCTGATATCATGAGTCATTAGGAAATGCAAATCAAAGCCACAGTAATATACCACTTCACACCCACTAGAAGGGCTACAATAAAAAATGGGAAAATAACAAGTGTTAGCAAGCATGTGGAGATATTGGAACCCTCAGACATTGTTGGTGAGAATGTACGACTTATAAAATGGTTCAAGCACTGTGGTAAACAGTTTGGCAGTTCCTCAAAAAGTTAAACATATGACTCAGCAGTTCCTTTCCTGTATATGTAAGAGAATTAAAAACATACGTTCACACAAAAACTTGTACATGGCAGCATTATTCCTAATATCTAAAATAGTTTGATGGAAACAACCCAAATGTCCATTGACTGATGAATGGATAAATAAAATGTGGTATATCTGTACAATGGAATATTATTCAACCATAAAATGGAATGAAGTACTGTATTGATGTACGCTACAGCATGGATGAACCTCAAAAACATTATGCTGATTGAAAGAAGCCAGACAGAAAGGGCCACATATTGTATGATTTCACTTGGCAAAATCGTAGAAACAGAAAATATATTCGTGGTTGCCAGGGGACAGGGGAAGGGAGAATTGGGAGTGGCTGCCAACAGGTGTGGGTTTCTTTTTGGGGTGATGGAAATATTTTGGGATTAGATAGTGGTGATGGTTGTACAGCATTGTGAATATACTAAAAACATTGAATTGTGCAGTTTAAAATGGAGAATTTCATGTTATGTGACTTTTATCTCAATAAAACAAATGGCAAAAAAAATAAAAATATTGTTTTTCTGTTTTTTATGATGTTTGTCAACTTGTTAAAATTTATGACTTATTTTCTCATTCTAAATTGAATATTTGCTCTCATATCTAATTCTGTATTCTTATTCTTAAAGTGGGGCCCTCAAGCTGTACCACAAACCTGGATGCACCCCAGGATATATGATTAGCATCAGATAAAATTCATTCAAGAACTATGTCTTCTTTTTAAGCATGGGGAATTGAACAAACGTGTTTATTTTTGCTCTGTCCCCAAACCTCATTCAATGAGAGTAAAGGGATAAAAACAGGATTAAGTCTACAAGAGCAAAAAGAATAGAAGGCAAATAAGTGATGTCAAAAAAAAAAAAAAAAAAATTCAGGAAGATAGAAGGTGGGTGGAGCAGGTTATTTAGCCAGGAAGTGGAATATAAAATATCTGCAGAATGGGTGCCAAGTCCTTTCAGGATTCTAGCCAATTCATATCAAATCTCTAGAAAGACTCAGAAATTGGAGGCACCAGATATCTGAGGCTGTAAGTGAAATGTGAAGCCGAAAGTGGGAAATGTTTTAAAGTCTGTGAAAGGTTCTATGCACGCTGCCTCCAGGTAGGGTAGGCAGGTGACTGTTCTTCCCTGACCCTCACAAAAAAAAAAAAGATTTATGTTGTGGAGAGAGTTAACCAAACTGGCTCCAGACCTGGGGATACCTGGTGCTGTGGAAGGTGGTGGAGAAATGCCCACCTGAAAATGAGTGGACAGGCTACATCTTAAATGGTGAAATTCCCAGCCCCCTGTACTGCTCAGATCCAAGAACACTAGCAGCCAGTTGTGTTTTATCCCTTATGAAGAAGTCTTTTCTGGAAAAAAAAATTAGACAGCTCCAAAGAAAACACTTATAAATACTGATATTTGGAGTCTTCCAGTGAAACAACCAGGCACCCTGCCAGACATTCTTCAGTGAAAGCCATCATTTGCCAAGTTGCGGAAGGAGAGTCTTACCACTCAGTTGTTAGACTTTGCACTTTCACATTAATAATTAGAAATGGCACCAGCTTCTCAACAGCAATACCAGAACTGAGAAGATGGTGGAACACTACCTTCAAAATTCTGAGGGAAGATGAGTTCTAGCCTAGAATCCAATTCCAGTGCTCAGTCAAGTGTGAAGGCAGAATAAAGGCATTTTGGAGAGGCCAGGTCTCAAAAAATTATTCCTACTTATCCTTTCTTAGGAAGCTACTGAAGGGATATGCCCACCTTTTGAGGGAGCATGCTGTGAAAGAGGAGTACAAGGGTGATGGTATTCCTATATACAGAGGGAAAGACAGAGAGAGGCAAAGGGAAGTCCTCGGATAATAAACCTAAAATTCTATGCAACCTCTTGTGTATTTTTTTCTTGGAAGTGGGTCTGTATTGGGACTCTAGTTTGCAAGTGACCAAAACCACTGCTGGCAATGAATGTTATAAGTTTTTTAGTATTTGACAATTTTGTAGGAGAGAGAAACAGTATGTTTAAAAATTTTTGAATTTGAAAATCTTTTGTTAGTGAAGCTGATTGCTATTACTGTTGGGAACTTTTTTCTGTGCTTCTCAATTGCCTTATGACTTTATTGCTAAAATACTTGCTTATAGAAACACTGAAGTTTCAGATCTGGCTGAAATCTAAGCAATCACCTTAATCTCTGGGGTATGTAGACCTTTAGGAAGTCTATGGGTTGGTTCCAGGTGGTTACTGTGAATCTCCTAAGTTGTATGTAAAATTGTATATGTGAGCACTTTCCCCCCTGGCATAGGGTCCACATTCTTCAAATCACAGAAAAAGAAGCTCAGAGAAGTTAAGTGACTTACTCAACAGTGATCTCCTGACTCCTATTTTCATGTGCATTCCACTGTTATATCATGCTATCTTCAGAGTCCTGAATTAGTGTAATTATAATTAAGATGAATGTAAGAACTGCTAGGAGTTTCTCTTGGGTGATATACTAGGTTAAAACGTCATTTTTAAAAAAATTATTTTTAGTTGACACATAGTAGTTGTACGTATATGGAGTGCTAAAACATCTTAAAGTTAAAAAATGTGACTAGCCTAAAATAGACATTTCAGATAGTCCTTAACATTATTAATTATTACTCTTCTGTTTGTGAAGAAAAAAATTGTGGAAAAAAATTCTTAAAGAGTTAAAGTCTGCATCTCTCACACACACATTTTATATTGTTTTTGGAATTGTTGAAGAATGAGTGTTTAGGGACAACTTTGGGGTTGTTTTATCTATTGTGTTAAAATTTTTTCTAAAATGTAAATCACCTTTTCTGTACTGGTTTAGTATCTTTATTAACTGTTTCAGGATCTTGCAAGTATTGCAGTTTGAATGTCAATTTGAATGCGTTTTAGCATTGAAGTCTTAACTAATGTAGGAAATTGGGTTGACTACACATTACATACTCTCAAGCTTTTAGTTAATTTTTAAGATAAAGCTTAGGAGGACCTACTGTACCTTTCTGTGCCATGTCCTTTGAGCAACTACCGAGTTTAATGCAAGTTTATTATTAAATAATGAAACCTGAGTTTGAATTCATTAGGATGTATTTTAAAGGTTGAAATGATTCAGTTTTGTAATGCCATTTTTAAAACCTGATGATAAAATAATACACATACATTTTAGAAATTTTGAAAATTACCATAAAGTACTAGAAAAATAAATAATTAACCTGGAGACTACCTTACATTTCAGAATATATTGGAACATCTTTTTTTTAATAGTCTGTGACCCAGAAATGTGCTTTAGTAGGGAAATTACTTTCTTTTTCTATTTAAAAATAGGTTTATATTGATATTCATTCAAGGAATTTTTTTTTCCTTTTTTCCCTATTTAAAAGTTTTTGGCTTTTCTTCACGACGAGGGGGAAAAGATCAGAGTTGCCTTGGGGTAGTGTTATTTGGTTTGAACTATGGAGAACAAGACTTGGGACTTGTTCTGATATTGTGATTGATTTAAAGTGACTTGAAGAAGCAAGTTATTACCCAGTTTTTATGTCTTTTGTACATAATTAAAAAAAAATTTTTAAATTGAATAGGTTAAATTTGTATGCATGGCAAATTTAAGACTAACGTGAAAAGATTAATTTCTGTCTGTTCTCTAGTTGGTTAATGTGGTTACCCAGATATAATCAGTTACTAGTTTCCCCTACTTTGTAAATTGCCAACTGCTTAAGTAGAGGATGCTTGTGGGTTTTGCCTGCCTATCCATCCCCCTTCTTCTGGTAACTTTTATCCTACTTTTCCTTTTGGGAACCTCTCCTGTCCCACTCTCAGTCCAAGTAATTCTAGTGGTCTAAGCCCACCCTCTAGACTCAAGCTGTTTTAATCTACAGATTGAAAGAGAAACATGAGCAAAATTAAGAGATAAAAGGTGTAAAGTTATGTGTGGGGAGGGGAAGAAAAGGAACACCTGAGTTCATGTTGTACAGTGATTTAAGTGATAAGCTAAGGGATCTGGATTTTATCCAGTAGTCCAGTAGACAGGAGTTAGTAGGGCTGGCCAGTTAGCTCAGGTGGTTAGAGCACCACCTTGTAATACCAAGGTTAATGGTTTGGATCGCCATGCCAATCAGCCACCCCCCGCCCCCAAAAGGAGTTAATATAACATTTCCAAGGAGCAGAGGAACCTGGATTTATAACTGATTCACCATTCCTCCCAACCCAATTAATTGTCAAGCCCTACTCTTTCTCCTTTAAATTATCTCTTGACCCATCCCTTCCTTTTCCATTCTTACTCATTCCACTACCATAATTTAGTTCTTTTGACATCAGACTGAGACTGTTGTCATAGTTAACAAACACATGGTTTCTCTGCTTGGAATCCTTTGTCCTGCAGCCTATTCTGTATATCACTATCAGATTGTTTTACCTACAGTATCATTTTGATCATGTTGTTGGTAGGATTAGATCCAGGATCCTTAGCCTGTCATTCAAGACACTCCAAAAATTAACCCCAGTCTACCCTTTAAGCCTTATATTTTTTCCTTTATTTAACCCAAGTTCTAGAAAACTTGGAATTTTTTCTTTCACCCTCTCATATGTCTTGTTCTTTCGATCTTTTAATTTTGTTTCTTTTTCTTTCTTACTCCTGGGTTGTCCTTTCTCTGGTCTCATCTCTGCTGGTTAAAAATCATACCTATCCTCAGAGTTCAGTTAAAATTATACCTACCTTGTACAACTTCTTCAAATAATTAGAAGCTAATTTGAGGTCTTTGTCTCTTTGCTTGTACTTTAAAGCACTTGTCACATAGTGCTTTCTGTTGTGCCTGTCTTAACTGCCTTGCTGGTTGATATAATTTATAGTGTTTATTTTCCACACACAGTACACTTACATAGTTGTGTGCTTGATAAATATTTGTTCTACTAATTGAGCTTTCCTATTTTGAACTATCTTTTGTGCTGACTGTAAGTATTTTGGTAATTCAATTTAGCAAATATTGTTTAACACTAATTTGTATCTGCTTTGTTTCCTAGTCATGGCTTCCCAACATGACTATAAAATTCTCAAGGGCAGGAAGTATGTCACATGTATGGTTCCAGATCCCTGCACAATGTGTACATAACGTTTTTACTTTTTAAAAATAGTGTTGAGATGCTCCTGTCTAGCACAAAATATTTGGACTTAAAACTTTTTTAATACTATGAAAAAAACCTGAAAACCTGTTTCTCAGAATCCTAAAAACATGCATGTTTGTATGAAAAAGAAATAAGCACACATGGAATTTCTATAGTTTTAGGTTATATAATAATAAACAGAGGTTTAAGTAGTCTTGTTTTGGGACACACAATATGATGCCCTTTTCTATAATTTTAATATTCTTCTGTTCAAATAATTAAAAGATAACCTACTTGAAATAGTTGTGTTTTGTAGAAAGTATTCTGTGATAAATGTCTTTTTCTTCAAATGTTTGAAATCTGAAGTTGATGGGTCTGTTGATAATTTTATGACAAATCTTGTTTTTTTTTTTCTTTTATATTGACCGTTTGTCATAATGTGTCCTTTATGGTTGTCTTAGTATAGTTAATATATTATTATTCTTTTTGAAGGTGTATGTATGTTTGAGAATTATATTTTTATACTAATGGTAATTGAGTTTTAATAATATTGTGTATTCTTGTATCCTTGTTTTTGCCTGGTAATCTTTTTCTTAAAACAAAAGAAGAATCAGTACCTTCCATGTTATAGTATTTTGTTAATCAATTGGGAGTATTTGAACATAAATACATGTATAAAATAAATAAAAAATACATAAGGATCTGTGACAAAAATATACTTAGATTGTATGCTTGTCTGGTTTTATATCAGACAAATTTTAATGTGAAGTAAAATGGCACATACAATCTTCTTTTGAAGTTAAATTAGGCAATTTGTGTTCAATTCAGAGGCTTTAACACTAGGCAGTGAACAAAAGAAACGATTTGGTGCTTTATTTTTCAAAACTGCAAATACATTTGCTATTTTGTGATGGCACATTTTCAAAATCTCAATTAAAAACTGAGAAAGTAGTAAATGTTAAAAGTTTCGATTTTCATTATTTTTTAATTACGCAAGTATTATAAATCTATATTTTGTTCTATACATACTCACACGGTATTTTTTTCTTAATAAAACATGGAAATGGAATAGTACTGTACCAAGCATTCTATGACTTGCTTTTTTCACTTTATTTTTCTTGAAGTTGTTCTTTTTTAACCATAGTATGGATAGTATGAAATATTGTATAGTGATTAAAAATAGAGGCCACTTCTGTTGCTAAACATTTAGAATGTCTTTTTGGCTGTTATAGTGACCTAATGAACACTCTTGTGTGTGTATCTTTTGGTTTCAGTTTATGTATGTCTATAGAATATATTCCTAGGACTAGAATTGCTGAGTCATAGGATAGTTGTATTTTGAATATTGTCAGATACTGCAAAGTCACCCTTCAGAAAAGTTGTATTAATTTACATTCATGGCCATGCATATAAAAAAAATCCCTGTTTCTTTGTAACCTTGAAATACTGAATTTTATTTTTGCCAGTTTGGTGGGTTAAACATGTTACATGATATTTGTTTTAAGTTTAATTTCTTTGATTCTTAGTGTGGTCATCATATTTTCATATTTTTATATGCCGTTTCTACTGTGAATTCCATGATTTTATTGTTTTAACTATTATTCTGTTTGTATTTTTTTTTTATTTGTAGAAGCTCTTCATATACTCTGGATATTAATCCTTTGTTAAACTCTATATTTTGTCTTGTCATTTCTTTTAACTTTGTTTATGGAGTCTTTTGCCATACTGAAGTTTTTAGATGGTTAATTCCAATGCGATTCAAATTTAATGTTGGATAAAGATCAAATGTGGCGTTGTAGAATTGACATTACAATACACATGCTAGATTTTAATTTTTTAAGAAAAGTTTGATAATTTTTAAGAATTTAATTTGTTTTAAATTGATACATAATAATTGTACATATTATGGGATGCATTGTGATGTTACAGTACATGTGCACAAATTAGGATAATTGGCATGTCCATCACCTCAGATATTTATCATTTCTTAATGGTGAGAACGTTCAAAGTCCTCTCTTCTTGCTGTTTTGAAGTTTACCATGTATTATTGTTAATTATAGTCACCCTGCTGTGTAATGGAACACTAGTGATAAATCTTAACTGATTATAGTTTCATTTTATTTACTTCCCATTACTATGACATGGACATTTAAAAATCATCCCTCTAAGTATAAAGTTGCATACGGGCCTCCTTTTGTTCCTAATTTTAAGTTATAAGGACAGTAATTTAAATAGTTGGATTATGTCAGATTCTATTGAAATGATTCAACTTTTTAAAGGGCAGTGGCTTCTATCTGTGTGGGTTTTTTTGTTTTTGTTTTTTGTCTTTTTTGTGACCGGTAAGGGGATCGCAACCCTTGGCTTGGTGTCGCCCGCACCGCGCTCAGCCAGTGAGTGCACCAGCCATCCCTATATAGGATCCGAACCCGCGGCGGGAGCACCGCTGCACACCCAAGTGCCGCACTCTCCCGAGTGCGCCACGGGGCGGCCCTATCTGTGTAGTTTTTAAAAAAAATTTTTTTTTACACAGAGTTGATTTCCTTTAGAACTGATACGTTTTTTGAGACATGGAAACCTAGAAAACCTGTTTATTTTCTGTGAAAAAATAAGAAAAGGAAAGTGAAACCTTCTATCACATTGGGCGGAAGGCTCTCTTCTAATGTTTTAATAAGCACATAATTATGTTACATGATTTTATGAAGTGCCTCCTGTTCAAGGTTTGCCCATTAAAAATTGATTTTCCTTTTCCTTAAAAAGAAAAAAAAAAAAAAGAAATTATGCTACTTGAACAAGAAATTCTAAGCATATACAAGTAGAATTTAGAGTACCATCAGCATTTTTGAACGTATTTTCTGTGAATGTACTCTGGAGGAAATTGTGTCCTAAATAAATGATTAGTAAAATATTTCTTGTAATATTTAACACCTCTCAAAATATGAAAAAATTAAAACTAAAAAACAACAATAAAAAAATTCATCTTGACCAAGTAAGGTTCATCCCAAGATTGTAAGGCAATTAAACAGTAATTAAGTAATTACTGTAGTAATAGAATAAAATAGAAAAAGCATATGTTAATCATAATTGATGCAGGAACAAATTTTAACACCCACTAATGTTTTGAAAAAAGAAATGCTTGGCCCGGCCCCGTGGCGCACTCAGGAGAGTGCAGCGCTTGGGAGCGCAGCGACGCTCCCGCCGCGGGTTCGGATCCCATATAGGACTGGCCAGTGCACTCACTGGCTGAGTGCCGGTCACGAAAAAGACAAAAAAAAAATAAAAATAAAAAAAGAAATGCTTAGCAAAATTAAGCTTAGGAGAAACTTCCTTAACTTGATAATGGATTATCTACTAAAATCTTATAGTAAAAATCCCATTTAATGATCAGATGATAGAAATATTTGGTTAAAGATAAGGAAGAAGAGCAGAAAATCCTGTGTTACTGCTTTTATTCATCATTGTACTGAAAATCATAGGCAGTACTTATAAGACAAGGAAAAAAATGTATATATAAAGATAGAAAGGAAGAAATAAAGTCGTCAATGGCGTAAGAACTTGGGGCTAAGGATAGTATGCTGGGATGATGAGGGTAGACTAAACAGAGCCAACAAGATAGTTGTCCTGGTCAATTTCTTAAAAAATTTAAATGTGCTGAATGTATTTCTGTTACTGAGTTTGACAGTTTGAAGTTTTACTTTTAATATACCATCAAAGTTGTTTGCCTAACTTGGGGATAAAGCATCAGTGAGTCTTTATGTGTCTAGGAGGGTGGTCATTTTAGTGTCAAACAGACCAAGCTGCAAATAGTTTCTGAAAGTTACTTTAGAATGCTATCATGCTTCCTTGGCAAAAGAGCTTTCACATGTTGGTATTCACCGGTAATTGGTGAATTTGCAGTTATTTCTCAGTTGATTTAGAAATAAATTATCCAGCTTGGCCTGTAGATGTTTGTTTATTCATTCTGCTGCCTGCTTTATTAAAGTTAGGTCCTGTATGTGATATTGGGGCTATGTAGGTGACTATGCCGATGGCTCTGTGGGAAAGGTGAATGAGACGTCCTCTCCCCTTCTGAAGATCAGTTGATAGCTGTGGTGATATGTAAACAGATGTTATTTCCTTGGTATATGTGCTGTAAAAGGGATGTATATCTAATATATTATGGGAGAATAATGAAATAATTGGGTCAATTCTTGGATCTTCCTACTTTATTCCGTCAGTCTATTAATGCACCAATGCCCACATCTATTCATGTGTTAGTGTTAATTATAGAGGCTTTGTAGTTTCGATATCTGCTAGGACTGGTTCCCCCTACCGCCCATAGCTTTTTCTTTTCTGTTTTCCTAGCTATTCTTTTGGGATATTTTCCTATGAATTTAGATATCAATTTTCTTAGATTTAGAAAAAGACTGCTGGTATTTTTATTGGGATTTTGTTAAATTCATAAATTAATGAATTAACAGAGGGACAATATTTTCATGATTATTGAGTGAGACATTCTAATCAAGAACAAAGGATTTAATTTTATTTTATTGATCACATTTCATTGTGATCAGAGTTTTGTAATATTTCTATTTCTGTGGAGCCTTCTGATATTTTTTGGAGGGGGCCAAATATGATTAATTTCTATGATGGGACTATGTGTATATGTGCTTAATATTCTGTTATCAGGGTATAAATATAAAATATGTCAGAACATGTAAAATTCATACACTGTTTTTTTAACCCATGTCTAGCTAGACCTTTATTTGTGATCCTACAATTAAATATAGTAAGTGGTCACCACTAGTTCTTTGAACTTGCCCCAGTTATTTCTTGCTTGGATGAGGCTCATCCTGCAGCAGACTCCTCAAGAAGGGTTCTTGCACACACAAAACAGTTTTCAGTAGCCTGATACTTGAAGGATTGCTTTGCTAGATGTAAAACCCTTGGCTTGCACTTTCTTTCCTTGAATTCCTTGAAAATGCTTCTGTACAGTTGCTGTGTTATATGTGTTCTTGATGTTTGATACCAGCCTATTTTTGGGGGGTGGGGGGGATGGCTGGTCGGTAAGGGGATCCAAACCCCTGACCTTTGGTGTTATCTGTACCATGCTCTAACCAGATGCACTAACTGGCCAGCCCCAGCCTATTTTTGTATGAGTAATTTGATCTTCTTTGCCTAGAAGCCCTGTTTTGTTTTGTTTTTTCCCTCTCTCTAAAGTCTAGTTTTGCTAGCATATGTCTCAGTGTTTGTTGTTTTGGTCAGTTCCCAGGTACACAATGAGCCCTTTCAATATGTAGGTTTGTTTTCTTTTTTTTTTTCGAAAAAGTTTCCTTGGATTATAGTTTTAAATATTAGTTCTCTTTTATTGTTTTGTCTTTCTTTAGAGACTCCCAGTTATATGTATATTAACCTTCTTTGCCTCCCTTCCATTTCAACCACTTTGACCCTTTTTATTTTTTATCTTGTTTTCATTCTCTTGGTTGTCTTCCTGCCTTTCTTCAGTGACTTTTATTAGATTTTCATTTGATTCTGTTCTCCATGGATACCTTGTAATTTATTTTTTGTTTCTGCAATGGTTTTATATGCAGCTTCTTTCCTAGGTTTCATCAATTATTGTTGCCTTTTTCTTCCTCCTCCTCCCCGCTCTTAATTCTTTTCCTCCTTTTTTTCTTTTCTCATTCTCCCCTTTCTGTTCTTAGTTTTTATGCATCTCCAGTCTCTTGTTTAAGCATATTTAATTCGTCTTGGAGTATTTTGTTTTGATTTTACCCCTCGTCGTGTTGGTTTTTTGAGGGGGACAATTTTCATCAACTGAAGTGTTTTATTTGCATTTTGTTTTTATAGTAGCTTTGTATGGATAGTATAAAACTCTTCACAGCCTTCTTTTGGCTAATCTCTTGGTAATTGCCTATGTTCTCAAGTTACCTGTAAATAAGTTTAGTATTGAGAGCTGTTTGGTCTTTTAAGCATTTTATAGAAGTCTCAGAATTGTAGGGATCAGAATGTTATTGATACCCATAATGCCTCTAACTAATTGAAGTTGTGAGATTATTCATGTTATGTGAACAATAAACCAATGAAGGTAGCTGAATTCTGGAATTTAAACTTGCCACAAAGTGAATATGACACATTAAATGGTTATTCTTATATGTTGCATGGTAAATACAAGGGCACTTCAAAAAAGTTTGAAGAAAAATAGAATTGAAAGATACCAATCTTTCCATGAACTTTTTGAAGTACCCTTGTATATGCTAAGGTGTTTATGTAAATAATTGTAATTATTATTATTTTTATGGAGCTAATACAGATGTTTCATCTGGGATGGAATGATACTGGGATGGTGTGTGTTGGGAGGGTGTGAAAAGGGAGTTTTCTTTTTCTGCTTCTGTTTTTATATTCTGCTTTCTCTTTGAAGTTGTGTTTCCTCTGATTTTAAGGGACCCTGATCAACTCCCAATACCTGGATGTAGAGGAATCAGTCATTAGAGATTCTGCCTTTTATTATAATAAAATACCGTGTATCTCTATTTGCCAAGTTGTAAGAAATCTTTACCTAAAACATCTTACTTAGTCCTTGAACTAATATTATGAAGTAGATCAGTACCAATACTGTTGTATTGTCATTAGAAAACACTGATCTCAGAGAGTTTAAGTAATTTGTCCAAGGGCTCACAGCTAGTTAAGAGTGGAGGAGCTGGAATTTGAACCCAGATGTGTTTTACTCCCGTCTCTAAGCTCTTTGTTACACTGTCTTTCTACTAAATTGTTTAGGTCTCTGGACAGAGAGGTCTGGAGGCGTTTGAACAGGTGGTGTTTTTTTTTGTGTGTGTGTATTTTTTTTAGTTTTTTTCCCCCTGAGCAGTTACTTTTCCCTTCAGCTAAGAAAGGGTAGACAAAATGTTTGTAACTTCCTTTAGGACTAGGGTTTAGGTCAAATAGGCCATGTGTGTGTTTTGCATTAAGAGAAGTTTTTTTTTTTTTCTTCTCTGCCCGTGGCTCTTTCCCACAGCTGCCTGAGTGTAGCCAATTGGAGATTCATTTGGTTTAATCGGCACAGATTCCCTGGGAGGGTTGATGTTAGGAGTATGTTGAGGCATGGTCAGTTATTAACCATGTGGTGTGGATTAAACAGAATACTTTGGCCAGTCTAGCCTCAGACGTCTGAGCTAATGGCAAAATTTGTGATTTTTATGCCAACAGTCAAAAGTTCTGGAGATGCAAACTTTGCCTTTTTTTCCTTTTTTAAAAAGAGAAACTTAGAATAACAGATTAATAATAGAGGATAAGAGGTAGTATGTGATAGTAAAGTGCAACTTTACTGGGTGATCTTTTGTTGCTGATCTTCTCTAATCTTTAATTTCTGTCTGTAGAGTGGGAACAATATTAATCTGGAGAATTTAGTGAGCTAATCCGTACAAAGTACTTAGCACAGTGCCTGAGATGTAGTAAACACTCAATGACTGTTAGTTATTATTGTGCAAATATGTCTTATATCTAGTAAAGAGAATGTGAAAATGAGGGCAGAAGTAGAGTTTAGGACCTTGTCAAGTTTTGTTTTGTTTTTTGGGGAGGGGAGAGGTTAAGTGCATGTTGTGTTCTGATAAAGTAGATCATAGGAGCTGGGCTGGTTTTCAAAGACCAGTCAAGATGTGGCCCTCATCTGTCAAGGTAAGTTAATTCTCCTATCTGGGCTCTGGAACTTTGTCCTATAAGTGTCCTTTTCCTCTTCTTTTAGAATTTAAACATCCACATGTGTCTCTCATTTTAAAATGTCCTTCTTTAGCCCATTTCACTCCTGCATTTCTTCTTTTCAGGTTTGGCTTAGAAAAGAGTCATCTATTCTTGTTTCTATCCATGTTTCCAACATTCACTTATATATTAATTCAGTCTTTGCCTAGTACTTTTACAAAGCTGCTGCTGTTGGTGAGGATACTTGTGCTCAAGTGATAACACTAACAGAGACTCTTGTCTTACCTTTCTTGACCTTCACTATTTGGCTAGTAGTTGCCTTTCACTTGAGTGCTGGTGAAAGTAGGGCCCCTGAGGATGTGTTTTAAGTTCTCCCTAGTCTTACAAAGACTTCAAGGAGCTTGTAAAAACAACTTGTTCTTACCATTTTCAGTTCAGCAATGAGGGGCAAACTCTAGGTAGTTCTTATAATATTCTAAGGACAGTTTAAAAAAACCTATTTGTGCTAAATTTGTTTCACCTCTGTGTGTTTCCTTCCCCTCCCCACCATAGTTGTCCTAGAGCTTTTATGTATAAATTTTTAGGTTTGACATTATTAATAGACAGTTCTTCTGCTTTACTGCTTACACCTAACCTGTTTCACCAGCTTGGGTGTGGTGGCAGGAATTAATTTCTTGTGTTTTGGCAAGTTAGCTCTCTGCACACTTGCAGAGTAACAGGCTCCTTTTGTGGCATTTAATTTGAGCAGAATCATATATTTTTAGAAATTCCCTGTTTGCTGATAATCTCTCGAATCAAGTGGTTTTCTACTTGATGCAGGCATGAAGACTTTGGAAGCCTCTTATAAAAAAACAAAGTTCCTCTAGGATTTTTGCTACCCACTCAATCTGTATTAACTTTATACTTCACTACATAGAGGCGAAAGCAGATGATTATTCCCTCCAGTCACCTCAAGTGACTAGTCTGTCATTCATTGTCCTCTTGTAAAACCACGCTGTCCTCTAAGGTCAGGTTTACAGCTAATCTTCATATTGTGAGAGCATTTCCAGGTTCAAACTGTCTATAATTGAAATATAGGTAGTTTCATGTCTCTTAGCTTGACCTTTGTTTAAAATATTAAATAGCTTCTTTTAGGTACTTTTGTTACTTCCTTTTGTGATTCCCAGGTCATTCTTCTAAACCTAACCATTAGGGTTATTGTCTTTGTAAATTTTCTCTACGTTTTCCCCTAGGCCTAAGCTTTGACTTTCTCTACCAGCAGTCTATGTCTCAGAGTAAGTATTTTTCTTGCAGACAGGTCACCAAATTCATTTCTTATAGGCTTCACATCAAAATTCTTCTCTTAAGGCAGTCTTCCTTGGTGGATGTTCTAGGCTGTGCCTGTAGGTGGTTTTTGAATAGGCTTTCTTTGGTTGTGGGAAGTTGATTTACCTGTTTATTAACATAATTGATTCTCCTATCCTCTGTATTAGAACCCTTAAGGCAAGTTAGAGCAATTACTATTGCACTGGAATTGAAGGGAAAACAAATCAAGGTCAAGAGTTTGGACCCCTGAATCAGCTAGCTACGTACATACATACATATATTAAAGGGAAAACCAGACCAGGGTAAGCCACAGTTTGTAAAGAGATGAAATTTCCAGAGGAACCAACATATGTCCTAGGAAAGAATCTTGGAGGCTGACACTGAGGTCCCAGGACAAAATCTTGAAGAAGACTTTTTAGTAACACTGCAGTAGAAAGAAAGCCTAGAGAGAATGACAAAAAAAAATTGATGCATTAAAAAAGGCTAAGATGAACAGCATGTTAACAGAATTTTAAGAACAACATAGCAAAAAGAGATACAATTGTATCTCTTTTTATAAGCTTTTTTATTTTGTCTAATAAGAGCAGAGAATATGAAAGGATGCTATTGAGATGCTCAGCAATATGTTATTATTATATCTCTAACTTGGCTTGTTGGACTCCTTTCTCAATTTTTAAGGGATAGTTACTTTTCTAGCATCTGAACTCTTTATGGATTCAGCATCTCCCCAGAACAGTTCTTTCCCCTATCTGTCATAGGAGAGAATATTAGACTTTGAGTAAGTCATTTAATTTGAAGGGACATGGGGGGTTCCTATTTTATTCTTTCAGTGTTCTTTGATATTCTGTTGTTATTAATCTAAGTAATCTATTTGCCAATCCATTGACGTTCTTCTCACTAATCTGGGTATTTCTGATTTTAACCTGACAAAGAGAGCTGGAAAGGCCCTGTAGGTCTATACCAAAATATTACCTAACAGTTCCTAAAAATCTTCTGACTGAATGATTTTGCTTGCAGTTTTGGATTTTGGTTCACTCTGCTTTGGTAAGAAAGGCTTCTGGGATGGTGTGAAGCAGACACTTTCCTTTTTTTTTTTTTTAAGCTTTCTTTAAACTTTCTTCTGAGTAATGATATCTGATCTGTGTTAAGGTTTTTTCCTTCTGGTAAGGAAACTAATAGTCTATAATTTTTGAAGTTCTGGCAAGCCTGCGAGTATAGACATCTAAAAGTAATCTAAACACTTTAGAAAACCTTTGATATCCTCAGTAGACTTAGGGATTCACCTGGGACTAGAGTTTAAAAACAACAGCATGGCCTTCTTTTGAAGGGTGGGTAAGTCCTTAATGGAAATTGTGGAATTGTCTGTCCCACACTGAGTGGGTGCTCAGCAACAAGAGAGGAGATAGGATCATGATATCTAAGGTAGGAAGTTGATAAAGAAGTTGTAAGAGAAGTGTGAGATTTCCATTTGAAGAGTGAGAACATGAGAATTATAGAAGATGGGATAAAGGCTGAGCTTTCAAGGCAGGAAGTCAGGGGCAGAGGAAGATCTACCCGTTTCTTCAGCTTTTGCCAGGGAATCTTTCAAGAAAGTTAATTTTGAGTTATCAAGGCATTAGATGTCTTGGTGTACCAGTTTGAGATGTTAAACTTGCTTTGGGGATTTTACCTCCTTTTGGTTCTAAGGCATCATGAGGGTATAAGCTCTTTTTGAAACTGCAAGTTCCACAAAGTGACCACTGCAATTATAAACTATTTTTGGTGTATTTTTGCCATAATACTAGACAGATACATGAATTTGAACTATAATGAATAAGACTCAGGGATTCTAACAGGACTTGATTCTTTGAATTGACAGACCCCACAACAAATACCAAAAAGGAGATTTCCTTCACCATTTGATAGACAAATGTAAACATAGAGTACCTAGGTAGTTGAAATAGACCCAGTAGTTGGTACCTGCAGTCCTTGAATCTGGCCTAAACCATAAGTTTCTGAGGAATCTCTTAGACAACACTAACAACAGAATATACACAGAATAAAATCTTCTCTCTTTCTGTCACTCAAGGAAAAGACCAAATTTCCTTTCCATGTCTGAAACCAGGGCTCAATAGATTCTAAAGTGTCAGTGATCTGTTGGCTTCACTGGGTGGCTCAATCAATGATCTCTGTGAGACCTCCAAAACTGCTAAAGAAAGGATAAAGGCTATTGGAGACCAAGGACTGTGCACTAAGTGAAAATCTTTATTGCTAAGCAGGGCACTTGATTGAGCACAGAAACCAAGCAGGCTCTCAGGGATGGAGAAATAGGGCAGGTCCTTTAAAGCCAAAAGATCATGAACTATCTTTAGATAGTTTCATATTAGAAAAGCCAAATCTTTGAGTGTTCTTGATTGGCTGATGATATCTGGGTTTGATGGTTAAATATGGAACTAGCTGGAGATGGTATGCAGAATACGTGTGGTAAAAAATTATGAGTTCTAGCTGTTTCTGTTTTGTATGAGATATGTCTGAGCTGGGAATATGTCACCTAGTCAGATCTGCATTGGCTTCAGCAGGTGAGGTGGCCAGGTCAAGGTTTATCAGAGTTTACTAGTCATTTGCATACGAAGATGTGGGTGTTAGGGAGAGGTCTGCTTGTTGTTCTGTAGCTGTATATTGAGAAAAGTGCCAGCTTGAACGGGTCTTAATCTGTTTCTCACCTCATCTATTGGTAATTACCTATTAATGTTTAACAAACTATCCCAAAACTTAATGGCTTGAAACAACACTTGTTTTTCTTGCAAATCTGCAATTCGTGCAAATTTGTGCCCGACTTGGAAGAGTCAGCTTGTCTCTGCTCCACTCAGTGTCAGTTGGGGTGGCTCAGAGACTGAGGCCTATATTACCTGAAGGGATATTCACTAATATTGCTGGCAGTTGAGCTGGCTGTCAGCTGGGACTCGTAGCTGAAATACCTACAACTGGCTTCTCTATGTGGCCTGGGTCAGTTCCAAGGTGAGTACCCAGGGAGAGAGCAAGCCAGGTGGAAGTCATTGTTTTTATGTTCTAGTCTTGGAAATTATATGGAGTCACTTCTGTCATGTTCGGTTTGTAATGGCAGTTACAAAGAACTGCATAGTTTCAAGGAGAGGGGAAATAGACTTCTCCTTTTAATGGGGGAGTGGCAGGGCTTGAAAAAATGCAGAGGAATAGAAATATTGCGGTGGCCATTTTCAGAAAATACAATCTGAAAAAAATCATTTTCTGATTTTTTAAAAGGAAAACCATTTTAAATTATCATTAATGAAGGATAATAAAGGGGGTGATGGTGCCATTTACACTCAAAATTTTCATGAAATGCTTGCAAATTGAAGTACCTATTTTTATACTTAAAAAAGGAAAAAGTTGAATATACCCATTTTTTCCCTAACCATATCAAGATTAGATACCTTAAAATAATTTATTTTAATTTCCATAAAAGAATACTAAAAATAAAACATCATTTTCTGGGATTTTCCAAATGTGGAAAAAATGTTTATGAACTAAAAATAATGAAACAGTAAGACTTCATTTTTTACAGATTTTTATCACAGTGCCTGTCACATTTTAGTTACTAACATAGATGCTCTTGAGGATACAGACACCTACTAACCTTTTGAAACAAAAATCCTCAATATTCTGCTCTTACAGAATAAGTGATCTGAATATTACAACTTATGTAAAAGTGTTTATGCTTCTGGATTTTCCCAGGGGCCCAGAGAGCTTTTAGTGAATGAGTTTCTCAAGCTTTTTGTCTAGATACGGTGGATTTTATGTGTAGGATTGAATGGAGAAGTTGCTTATTGGAATGACTCTTCATAGAAAATAATTTGTACATCAGCTTTAATCTAGAGTTTTTTTTTTTTTTTAGGGGAATACATGCATGTCTTTTGTGTGATAGTTTAATGTTATTTCTAAGTGCTTTTCTTTTTCTGTTTAGTTAAATCTAGATATAAATTTTGTCTATTTTGTTGACAAAATTTTGTCATTTTTTATGACAAAGTGAGATTGTTTTCAAAACAATCTTTTCTTTATGTTAATTAGTTAAATGAAAGAAAAAGCCTGTGCTTTAAAAAAAAAAAAAATTAAGATGAATGTATGAAATAATCCTTAGGTAAAAGTTCCAAAGTGTACTTGAAAAACATGGATATATATAACCCTGTTATCCTTTAGTGAGATTCTAAACCTAGAATTATTTGGAAGGGTGTGTGTGAGAGAGAGAGAGAGAGAGAGAGAGAGAGAGAGAGAGAGAGAGAGAGAGAGAGAGTGTGTGTGTGTGTGTGTGTGTGTGTGTGTGTTTTAGTTTTCATCAGATTTTCAAAGGGGCCCTTTACCACCACTACCTCATTTCCCCAGAAGTTAAGAACCATTACTTTAAGGCCATAGTTGTCAAAGGGTGGTGCAGAGACCAGCAGTATTAGCATCAGCTGGGAACTTAGTCTTGGGGCCCTACTCCAGAACTACTGAATTAGAAATTCAGGCCCTTCAGGAGGAGGTATAATGCATGATAAACTTTAAAGTGATAGAGTAGATATAATCTAGTAAATACCAGTTCTACATATGTGGGCCTGTGATCTACACTAATGTTAATTTGCTGGTGTCATTATAAAATAGAGATCTCTGTTGAATACAAAATTCTGTTATAAACGTGTTTATGGGTTCTTGTCTGCATAACAGTTTTTTGAGCACATATATAGTTTCTGTTGATATTTAAAGTTAGAACTAACATTTGAAAACATTTTGATTTAGAAAATGTTAATGATTTGGGGGGGTTAACATATTTGTACTTTTGGTTAAGTGTGCTTTTGGCTTATGACTGCTTTGTAAGCATTGTGAATTACTTTTATCTTAAGGCATTTTTGGTTGCAGGTAACTGGAAAACAACCCGCTCAGACTAACTTAAACAAAAAGAGAATTTATTGCGAGGATACAGTTTTGGCACCTAAAGGTGAAAGTGCATCCTGGATTTAAGAGAGACAGGATCCAGGAACTAGAAAGCCTCAGGAACTGAGACTGCTACTCCCAGTGGCCCCCTAGAGCCATTTAGAATCCTCTTATTGCTAAGTGCATATTCTTCCTTCTCTTTAGCGATTCTGACTCTTAGTGCTAGTTTCCCAGGAGAGAGGATCTTGTGGCTCATACTGGATCTTGTGGCTCATACTGGATCTTGTGGCTCCTACTGGATCTTGTGGCTTCTCGTTATCCAGTCGATGAGGATCACATACTACAAATATGGCCACGGATCTCTTATCTTCTGTGACTTATGCTGTAGCTATAGATTGTATTTTTATTGAGGTAGTATAATTTGTAGCATTTTGATACCTTTTGAAAGTTAAAATAGGATCATATTTGTAGGATTACCTAACTTGCTCTTTAGTCAGTAGTGAGTTATTCATTGTATCTTTCTTTTTCCTTGTAGTAACTTTCTCTAAAAAATAATCATCACAAATTATTTAGTGAATATTGTAATTATATCATAGATAGAAAGTTCTTTAGTAGAACCACCTCCTTATAATTTTGGCTTATCTTTGCATGTGTTTGGATGGACTATATAAACATGTCTTCAAATTATCAAACTGTGTAAAAATAAGACAGTCTATGTTTAGCTTAAGTTTTTCCTTTCTACATATTATAGGCTTACAAAAGTTTCAGATGCTTTATTTTACATACATACCAACTGGGTGTTTCAGGGGCATTATGTCCAAATTGGTATCAGTAGATTTTTGGTACTTTCATTGTCAGTAATTTTTCTTCTGTTGCTAATGTTGATAAGGATTTGGCATTATGCCTTTCATTTAAACCCTACATAGCAAGTTAAAATGGTCACTTGAATGGAACTTGGACAAGGGTGATGTAAATGGCAATATGCCATTATAGAAAGAATCTAGGAAATGTGGTACATATTCCCTTGCACTGGAAATTTTACTGGGGGATACTCAAACTTTTGGCTTACAGTGGAATAAGAGGGAGCAGCAATGGAAAAAGGAAGCCCTTTGTTTACTGTAAAACAATGCAGTGAATTAGACATAATGATGTTAGAGCAGGAGTCTAAACATGACAAATCTAGGTAGATTCCATTAGAAAGCTCGAGTTATGTTGTGACTCAATCCTGAGCCCTCTCCTGGAGCCTCAGAATTGCTAAGTCTTCAATGTTTACAGTAGTTATTGAATGCCTACTCTGTGTACTGTTTTCTAGACTCTGGGGATACCGTGGAGATCAAAATTAAGTTCTTGACCTCATGGAGCTTAATGTTCTAGTCGGGGAAGACCTTAGGTGCTGAAGGATTCATTGGCTTATCTGCTTATGTTTAAAAAATGTGGATTTTTTTAATTTGGTAATTTCCAGGGCCCCTTGTAGAAATGACTGATTCTAGGGCTGGGGCAGGGAACATAGAAGATGAGCCTAGAACTTTTTCTAGTGTTAGAAAGTATGAAAATGCACTCTCTCTCTCCCTGTGGTGGGGATATGTCACAGGAACACAGGAACAAACTGAAAGAGTTCTCAGTGGCCAAAGGTGGAAAAATTTGAACGATAAAATAAAATAGTATTAGATTTTAACCCAAAGTATAAAATAAATATTCACGAGTCTATACTGATATAAATAAATGGTTAGATAAATGGAGGATAGAAAAATCTCCCATGCAGAAGAATTCCAAATAACTTATGTAGATATTCACCTCTTGAGTTGGAATATAACTCCCTAGTCCTTAAGTGTGGGCTGTGCATAGTGACTTCCTTCTAAAGAGCACAGTATGAGAAGGAGGAAGAATGAGTAACTCTATAGTGAAGAAACCTGAGCAACACTGCTTTAGCCAGGTCAAGGTTAATATCAACAGTGATAAGTCATGTTGCTAGTGCATACCCTTGATATGATGTTATGAGAATGGTACCTTTACCTTTTTGATCTTCTTCCCAACAACCCATAAACCCAGTCTACTCATGAGAAATCAAATCCCAGTTAAGGGGCATTCTACAAAATACCTGATCAGTATTATTCTTTAAAACTGTCAAGGTTGTGAATAACAAGTCTGAGAAACAATAACAAAGTCTGAGAAACTGTCACAGCCAAGAGGAGCCTTAGGACACATGACTAAATGTAATACGGTATCCTTGATGGAACAGATAGAGGACATTAGGTCAAAACTAAGGAAATCAAAGTAAAATATGAACTTTAGTTAATAATGTATTAGTATCAGTTCATTAATTTGTGACAAATGTACCATACTAATGTATAATGTTAATTATAGGATAAATGGATATGGGGTATATGGGAATACTGTACTATCTTTACAACTTCTCTATAAACCTTAAACTATTCAAAAATAAAAAAAATTATTAAACATAGTAATCCCTTACTAACCCAGGACGTATTTCAAAAATATGTAGCTATAGTATAACAATATTTTCTCATTATAAATTACAGTGCTTTTTATAGTTGTATTCTTCTGGCCTGTGTTTACAAATAGAGTCTATTTGGGAAACTAAATATCTTGGTATTTTGCTGTTAATATATCATCAGGTATTTGACTGACTACAGTTTTTGTTTTTGTTTTTTTGTTTTTGTTTTTTGGTGACTGACCTGTATGGGTATCCCAACCCTTGACCTTGTCAGCACCATGCTTTAACCAAATGAGCTAACCGGCCAGCCTGACTACACTTTTTAGAGTCTGGAATGATGCAGAAGACCTGGAAGCTTATCCTTGTTTACATTTTTGTAGAAAGAAGGCTAATATAATTAGAGAACAGTATGTGACAATACACCTTTCCATTGTTTATGAGAGAGAAGGCTCAGTGAGTTCTGTTATTAGGAAACGACTCCAATAGGTAGTTGAGTCCTAAGGGGCAGGGAGCAAAGTACTTAGAAACAGTTGAGGAAGCCATCCTGATTTGAACATAAAGACTTAGTAGGTAAGGGAAGCAAGGAGTGAATTTTACTCACTTACCTTTTAGTTTGTTCATCCTTATACCTCGTCAGTGGTTTTCCTAGGATTTTCATTGATTTGGCGAGTATTTGAGTGCATATTATGTTTAACATATTGTAAAACAAACTGTAAGAGATGTAAAAAATAAGTCACAAGCTTTGTCTTCAAGAACTTTACAGCTTAATGGGAAAAAGGGAAAGGTAAGACATCACCGGAGTAACTTTAATACAAACAAAATTAGAAGGGACTACAAAACAAGTGGAATCCAAGTGTCATTGGGGATTCATAGGAAGGGAGAGATCAAAATCAGACTGAAGGAGGAGGACAGTCAGAAAAGGTTTCACATGGAGTTAGTTGAAGATTGAATGGATATGATTTGAGGGTCAGTGGTTGGAATAATAGCATTTGAAGTGAGAAGAATATCATGAATAAAGGCAAAGACAGAAAAGTCCTGGGCTTATTTGGGAGAAGAAAGAGGATGAGGTTGTCAGTCGAGGAGTTAATGGAAGAAAGCTGGAATCAGACATGTTTTCAGTGAAGGATCTATAGAAAAAAGAGGATGGAGCCTGAACTCAGATACCTAAGCTCATTTACTAGGTGACAGGTTGGGGTAAGCCACAGCTATTACTTGTAGTTTCCTTTTCTGTGGATACCACAGGCTTTTAGGTTTCGAGCAAGATACTCTGTGTGGAACTTTTTTGGCACATTATAAAATACTCTAGATATATTATTTAAATGTAAACATTGGAAATGGAAATAGGTAGAAATAAGTGATACCTGATATAATCTGGCAGCTGCTTTAGATGTGGAGTGCTTAGGGAGAGGGAGAGATAAGAAAGACATTTGTTTTCTGGATGATTGGAAACATGTGTTGCAATTCACAGATCTAAGGAGGTGAAAAGGAGGAAGAGCTGGTTCACCAGGGAAGCTGATGAATTCAGTTTTGAATAAATATAATTTGAAGTGCTGGTGAGGTATCTAAGTGGGTGTGTGTGGTAGGCAGTTGAAATGTGGGCTTGGAGCTTAGGAGAGGAGTGAGGCTAGACATACAGATTGGGACTCACTAATCATCATTTACTGAAAGCTTACTAGGTACATAAGCTTTGCTTATGGACTGAATGTGTCCCCCGAAAATTCATTTGGCGAAGCCTAATCCCCAATGTGATGGTATTTGGAGGTGGGGCCTTTGGGAGGTAATTAGACCGTGAGGGTGGAACCCTCATGAATAGGATTAGTGCCCCTATAAGAAGAGACATGAGAGAGATGATTCCCCTCTTGGCCATGTGTGCATACAGTGAGAAGGCTGCTCTGTGCAAACCAGGAAGAGGACCCTCACCAGACATTGAATCTGCTGGCATCTTGATCTTGGACTTCCCAGCCTCCAGAACTTTGAGAAATGTTTGTTCTTTAAGCCACCTGGTCTATGATATTTGTTTTGGCAGCCCAAGCTAAGACAGACTTCTTGCCAGTGTATAAGACCCCTTTCTTGATCTTCCTTAAGGTGCTTGCAACCTGGTAGATTAATTTTATCAGAAATTTTAGACTAGAAGGAATAATAATAGTTAATATTTATCAAACACTTGCTGTGTTCCAGGTACTATTTTAGTGTCTTATGGGTTTCAATTTGCTTAAGCTTTAAAACAATACTGTAAGGTGGCTCTTAGTATCCTTGTTTTTACAGATCAGGTATCTGAAGCAAAGAGATGTTAAGTAGTTTTCAGGGTCACAAGTTAATAAGTGGTAGTACCAGGTTCAAACCTAGGCATTTCGACTCTATGTTTATAATTATATAGTGCTTACAGCTTAACACTATACTATACTGTCTCCATGAGTGTTTCTAGGAAAAGAAGGTAAAGGAGTGAGATGGGAGTGGCCAGAGAGTTATGCAAATCTTTCCCTACATATAGAATAGTGTTAGGTTTCATTGCAAGTATACACTTAAACTTTACAGTAAGGTTTCCTTCTCTTGGTGTTTGATGAAAAAAGTAAATTATTGTGTGGTTTCATTTAGATATACTATATTAAGCTCTTGAACAGCCATCAGTTATGAGTTGGTCTGTTTGAATGAAAGTATCTAGTAGAAGAGGTGATGACTGAGTCTCCAATAGCAATAGACAGGATAGTGTTTGGGCTGCAAACAGCATAGGAGGTCCTCAAGTCATAATGAATTTTTGAATGGAGGACAGTTTTTTTAATGTATTTTCATTCTCGAATTGGAGAAAAGAATTCGCAGAAATACTGGTGAAGATATATAGGTGAAGGGCTTCCAGATAGTTTCCTAAATCACAGCTTCCACAGTGGGCCTACTGTGTGCCAGATACCTTTGTATTTATCTCATGCTGAATGTGCTTCTTGGCTTAGCTAAACCTTTTTTGTTTCTAACATGTGAACTTATACCAGAACTTGATTATTATGCTTGTTAAGAGAAGCATTACCTTAAAATTACCTCTGATCACTATAAGGCAAGAATTTGTAATTGTGGCTAGAACAAATAATACCTGTATTTATGTCAAAGTAGATCACTGTTTTGTATTGAAAAAGTTAAACTTGCACTTAATTTTAGAAATGCTTATTTTGTATATCCTAATCCTGTTTTCAGTTTTAATTGTTTAAAAAGTACACTTGCTTGGGAAGTTTTTTTGACCAAAATTTTCATGTTTGTTGAAATTTTTTTAAAAAGCGGTTATTTAGGGCCGGCCCTGTGGCTCACTAGGGAGAGTGCTGCTCTGGTAGCGCCAAGGCTGCGGGTTCGGATCCCATATAGGGATGGCCGGCGTGCTCACTGGCTGAGTGTGGTGCAGACAACACTGTGCTGAGGGTTACCCCTTACCAGTCAAAAAAAAAAAAAAAAAATGCTTATTTAAAAGTTGTTTAATGTGGAGTGGATTAGAAAGTTTATTTTTAATTTGTTAACTGAGAACAAATTTTGCCTTTGAGGAAATGTAAAAATGCTGATATTATTTTTTTAGTAAGAATATTTACTTCATTGTGGTAGAACCTATGTCTTCTAATAAATCATTTAATATACTAAGTAAATTAACTACTTGCCAAGTTCTAAATACATTGGAGGCCCAGTTTGGTTTGTGACATACTTGAAATGAATTGCCTAAAATTCCTTGAATAAATGGTGCTGTAGCAAGATATTTAGTTAAAAGGAGGGCTAATATGATTGTAGAAGTAAACCACTACATCTGTTGAAAGAGGGGAATTTCTAATATTTTGGAGAAGGCCCTTCTGCAACCTGGGTTTCAGTTAACCACTTTGTGAACCTGTGTCACCAATAATTGCTTTAACCTAAGATCCTTTAAAAATGAAGAGCTAACCAGAGAGAGTATGTTTCATTCTATAAGGTAGTTAAAAGTGTAGGTCCAGGAATTAGACTACTTGAGTTGGAATCTTAACTCTAGCACTAACAGTATAATCTTTGGTAGGTATTTATGTCTGAACCTCAGTTTTCTTATCTCTAAAATATAAGTAATAGTACTATTAACTTCACAGTGTGGTTGATATATACTTGCACATAGTAAATGTTAGATAAAAGTTATCGAATATTTTTATATTTCTTAATAAAATTACATTTTATTAAGTGTACTATTTGTAAATGGACTTTTGCTATTTATAGCATATTAAGAAAATATTTTCTTGTCAATAAATGTATTTACATAATTTTAATGGCATGTGTAATAATATTTCAACATGCTGTTTGCCATTATCTTCTTAACTGTTTCATTATTGTTATGCACATAGGATTGTATCTGATATTTTTGCTCATTGCAGCATTTTGTAATAACATTCTTGAATGTGAATCTTTTTTGAAGTGTTCCTGTTTCAAGCAATAATAACTGAAATACATATAAAAATTGTATACAAGTTTTCTGTAGAACTTAAATTTCATTTGTATTTTATGTTTAGGAGTTGAGGTAGAGGTTTCTTGGAGCAGAAAGATCTAAATTGCTGTCATGTGCCTATGATCAGGAATGGTGCACATTAGTAGACGTTTTTAAAGCACTAGGCTATCTTGCTGGAATTTGTATAGGAGTGTTATCCTGAACTTCAGTTTTATTTTACAATGATAATATAAGTTCAAAGAACATGCAGAGAAATCTACTTTGTTCCAAAATAGTCTACACAACTTTTGAGTTCCAGAAACAGTATTATAAAATCTTTTTTAGTGGGGCGAATGAAGACAGGATGTCTGAGTATTTTTTTTTCCTTCTCTGAAGCAGTCTCATTCCAATCAGCAGTGTAATTGGAATGCAACTCCAATCTGGAGGAGGAAGGAGAATTTTTGGCAAGGAGATACAGAGCAGTTGGGAGCTTTATTCAGATTAAGCATAGACAGCCATTCATTATGAATACAACTCAGTAAGAACAGCATAGTATTCTATTTCTACAGCTGGCAGTTACTCTGATATTATTACATGGTGCATTGTATGTAGATAACACCTCTCCAACCAGAAAAAGAAATTAATTGACTTAAATGGAAATGGTAATATTTATTGCCATCTGCACGCTGCAAATGGTTTTCTTCAATTGCTGCCTCAAATGAAATATACTAAGAGATTTTTGTGAAATTTAAAAACATTTCTTGAGAAAATAGCAACAAAAGGCATTTATGACATGATATTTGAATTATACCTGACCTGTGAGCTCTGAGGGCAAAGGACCATGTCTTACTTATCTTTGTATCTGCAGAATCTGTCATAACACTTGGCACAAGAGAATGCTCAGGAAATATTGAATTAAAGAGTGAATGATGTGGGAAGTGTTCCTTCTCATTAAGCATCTCAAAATAGTCATACCTGCATTCGTGTGAAATAGAGAGGTGTTCTCAGTGTACCAAAATGGCTGACCTCAGCTTATTTTGATCATCTTCCTCTAATCATTTCAAACCAACTTTCTGCAGAAGGGGTGAGTAGAATAGCTGGAACAAGCTAGGTTTTGGAAATGTAGATTTGAGAATGAGAAATGCTTTGACGGAATTTGAGAAGGGCAGGAACATGATCAAAGTAATATAGTAAACTTAATCTAGTACAAATCTACAGGTTGTTTGAGACATTGTCCCTAGAGGATTCTGTAGTGGTGGTGGTGTGGTGATGTAATGCTACATCTGTAGTTAGCATTAATCAAAATTGACAGGACTACTAAATAACTGGAGTCCAGTATAATGTTTTAATACAAATATTAGTGAAAATTCATTGAATTATATACTTATGATTTCTGTGTCTTTCTGTACATATTACCACAATAGAAAGTTTACTAAATTTTAAAGATACTGAATTACTGATAGCTGTTTAGGAGAACATCTATTCTCCTTAGCCTTTGTTTGGCCCCATCTACTTTACAAGATTTCTTTCCTGCTGTTCCGTTCCTGTAACTTAGCCCAGAATTTCTCAACATTATTTTTACCTCTCTCTTTTAAGAAACATGTAAAAAAAAAAAACAAAAATGAAACTTCTTCCACACTGCCACAGCTCCCTAGCCCCAGGGTTCCCAATATTAGTTCTACTTTCCATGGTTTCTGTTACAAGAAATTATAGATTTATTTTCTTCTAAATTAAAATTACATTATAATATTATATATACATTCCTCAGGAATTTCTGATACACACCTCCTTAGTTGAGAATTTGTTATGGTGACATAATCAGGAGTTTGTTATATTGAAATTCATGAATTCTTTGTGCATTTACTGAGCTCCTATAATTGGTACTGAGGATGGAAAAAGCAGTGGGCTGTGGTTGTATTCCCCAAGGTACATTCCCAAGGAACGGGAACAGTACAGTAAAGGCACCAAGGTGTGAAAATAATTTATATATGAAAATAAATAAAATTGTCAGTTCTCAGGTCATGTTTGACAATGTTCCTTTTAAAAATTAGAAACAGGGGTTTTTGTTTCTAGGACATAAAATAATTTAAGCAACTGGCTGGGGCTGCTGAGATCCAGCATTAAGGATAGCAATCTGACCATCTCAGTATTTCTTTATGTTAAATTAATCTTGTTTCTAATAGGGTCCTGATGTTATCTTCCCTAATCTCTTGATTACTAAAATTCAGTTTCTCTTTGTAAACTCTGAACCCGATTTTAAAGTTTTTTGCTCTTTTGATTTTTCAGTTGTCCTTTGAAATTTAATGTCATACATTAGCAACATCTTGTCATTTTTTAAAAGAAAGTTTGTTAAACATGACCTGATAAGTATGTTTTAAATGAAACTATAGAAATAAGATTTCATAAGTCAAAATCCTGATTATGAGGATTGGTAATTTATCTGTTATATAGAATAAAAAGCACTCTTTTCAATTATATTATTTTAGGTTATTTTGGAGTCTGTTTCATTCATTCAACAAATAATTTATTGAGTGCCCATCAAATGCCAGATGTAATGTGTACTTAGTGCCGGGGATGTAAAGAGATAAGGCGGACATGATTCGTGCTGCATGGAGTTTACCACCTCCATAGTTATAAGCAACATTCTAAACTTAAACACTTATAATAAAGTGTGATAAATGCCTGTGATACGTATGGGCTTCTGTGAAAATACAAGTGTGTGTGTATAGGGGAGGGTTGAGAGAAACATGTTTTAAAAGGCTTCCCCTTTCCTTTTCAGACCTAAAAGATGAATAGATGAAGAAACCTGAGAAGAATATTTCAGGCATAGGGCATAGCAGTTGAGGGCTGTGGGTGAGAGTGGAGTACATTTGAGAGAGTGAAAGTTTAGTAGGGCTGGATCTTAGACATGGGGGGATGGGGAGGAGCTGTGGTGACGAAAGATGAGATCAGAAAGGTAAGCAGGAGGCAGGGCTCAAAGGGCATTGAAGCAAATATAAATTTAGGCCAGAAGACCTTTGGAATGTTTTAAGGGTGCGAGTAAGAAAAATGGGTGGAAGAACTTAATCAGATTTTTAGAAAGATCACTTTGGGGCTGGTTAGTTCAATTGCTTAGAGTGCAGTGTTATAACACCAAGGTCAAGGGTTCAGATCTCATACCGGCTAACCACCAGAAAAAGAGAACACTTTGGATCCAGTGAGGAGAACTGAAAGGGGGTGAGGCTTGAGGCAGGGGACTAGTTAGGAGGCTTTTGTAATTTCCTAGATGTAGGTGGCCTGTTCTAAGGTGGTGGCACTGGTAATAGAGAGAAGTGGACAGATGAGGGATATTTCAGAGATAGAATTGATGAGAATTGGTAATTGCCAGGATGTGGGGAGGGAGAGGGATAATGGAGGTTGCTTTGGAGGCTTCTGACTTGGGAAATGGAGCGGAAAACAAGCCTATTCATCAAAAGAAAGTAAAGTGGAGGAGGAGCAGGTTTGGAGGGAGAAGAGAGATGGAGATTTTATTTTGGGGGACATATTTAGTTTTGTGGGCCTGGAGGTCAGGAGAGAGCAAAGGGTTAGATTTTATAGATTTAGGTGTCATCAAAACCATAGAGTAAATGGTAAAGACCAGGGAGAATATATTGAAAAGTGGCCCTTCAAATTTATTTTTCAGGAGGGAAAAAGAGTTTTGTTAATCTGTTGAACTATGAACTTTCTCCCAGGAAAAATCTGGGTTCTCTCCCTAGAAAAATACACATACGTATAACAGTTTACATATAATTCCAAGGTTTACAAAACGGGGCATCTGTGCCTTCATGTTATAGAGTAAAAGAGGACCTAGGGCAAAACCCTGAAGAACATCAACTTTTATGGATGGAGCATTAGGAAGAAGATCTGGCAAAAAAAAAAAGACTTGGAATGAGTTTTATGCCCTGTGTAAAACCAGCTGAATGTAGTGTTGAAAGAAACAAAAGGAGAAAGGGGTTTCAAAAGGGGGAGTAGTCAATAGTGACAAATGCCTCTAGGGGTCAAGTGCAGTAAGGAATGAAAAGTGTCTATTGGATGAATTTAGTAATTAAATCCCCAGAGTTTTGGAGAATAAGTTTAGGGGAAATGGTGAGGGAGGGAGTCAAATTGCAGTGGGCTGAAGCATTCATGAGAGGTAAAGAAGTGGAGTCAGAAAGTGTGACAGTTCTTTGAAGAAGTTTCATTATGAAAGAAAAGAGGTAGATGGAGGCTTGGGTAAGACTTGAGCATGTTTAGATACTGATGAGGTGGTCAGAAGAGGAGACAAGATAGAGGGAGGTATGTGTGATGATACTTAAGGTCCCTGAGAATGTGGTAGGTTGGATAGGAGATTCAGAGCATGGGTAGAAGGAGAGTTTTAGACAGGAGAGTGGACACTGAAAGTGGAAGGAAGAAGAGTATGAAAACAGTAAGTTTGTAGGTTTGGTGACAAGAAGTTGGAGGAATTCTCATATTTTCTATTTCTCTAAAGTCAGATGTGAAATCGTTTCACTTCTTGAATCATCAGATGGTGGTTTAAAAAAGTAATTATTATCTCATTAATAATGAAGATTATAATTTAGATTTGTGTGTGTGTTGTATTTGTATTATTCTGAGTATTCTATTCAATTTATATGATGGTAAAAGATTGGGGAGGAATTTCAAATACAGTTTGTGATTTGGTTTTCTTAGTGATGGCCCCTAGTTTCCATGATTGAGTTTTTATGTTTTTAAAAACAAAACTGTTTCTAAGATATGGCCTAAGGGACTGGCTAGTAAATCAGTATCTCATGCTTACTTAATTTTATTCGTTTACTGGTGACGTCTGTCTTCAAAGGATTTTTATTGAAATTTTAAAGTGATTAGTTATACTTATTTAGGCTTATTCCTGTTTAAGTTAAATGAACTTTTCTACACTAAGCTTCCAATAACTAAGTAATTGAACAGACCATTTAAACTGTGAGTAAAAGCCGGTAGAAATTAACCAAAACATTGCATTCAGATATTTTATAAATTAAATTATAAATATATGAAAATTGTCATTTTCTCTTTACTTGTATCAAATTTGAATTAAAGAGGTTTAAATTTATGATCCTGTATAAGCAATAATCTTTAAATTGACATATTATTCACATACTATAAAAGTTATCCTTTAAAATGTGCAATTCAGGGCTGGCTGGTTAGCTCACTTAGAGCATGGTGTTGGTAACAGCAGGTGTAAAGTAAGGCAAATCATAACTAAAGCAAAAATGTTATTTTAGTTATTCTAAGTTTCCATTTATATTGTCAGAGCTAGGGCTCAGACCCTCCAAACCCATTGTACAGACTGGGTCCCCAGACCCTTCACATGCAGGTCCATGCTAGGTAATTGGGAAAGATTCCAGGAGTTGGCAGATGACATTAGCTCAGTCCTCAGCTTCCTCAGCGGCAGCAGCTTACAGGTCCAGCAGTGGCAGTGGCCTTGCAGAGGGTCCCGGGGACACTAGCAGCAGCAGCAGCCGCCTCCAGCAGCAGTAGTGGCCTCCCCATGGGGGGGTGGACATCCTGGGAATGGGAGGCGCTGTGGACCAGAGCCACTCATCCTTATACTTAAGTCCATAACCCAGGACACCTGGGTGCACATGCGCAATTACACTAGACGATAACCAAGAACACCTGAGCGCATGTGTCTGTTTACATCAAATGCTGGCAAGATTCTGAACATCTTAGGGGCCCTGACTATTTTTCTTATATTTTCCCAACACCAAGGTTAAGGGTTTGATCCCCATACTGGCCAGCTGCCAAAAATAAAAACAATTCAGTGGTTTTTAGTTTATTCACAACGCTGTGCATTCATCCATGTAAGTAATAATTTAATGTAAGGTAACTCATAAAATATGGATTTGGGATGTATAGCTTTAATACATTAACTTTTAATTTTTAAGAAATATAGTAGATCTTACTTGTCATCGAGCTGATGATTGAGGGGAAAGTAATTTATCTCTTCTGTCAAGTTTCTGGGACATTTAGATGGAGAACAGAACGTTATTTTTAAAAGTCTCATCTATATCAGGAAAGCTTTAATTTATCTTGTTTATGATCAACTTCAGTATAAAATATTTCATCCTTAAAATAGATATGACAGCCTGAATTTACTTATTTCGTCCTCCTTAGAATTATTTTTCTCATTGCCACTGAGTTTCTCTGAGAACAGATCTTTATGGAAGATAGGAAGTGGGTCCTTATTAGAATATCAGATTTATAAGCTTTCTTACCCTCAGCTGTTAGTGGTGATCATTGTTAAAGTTTCAACCACGGTTCAGCTGTCTTTTGTTTTCTACTCTTTAATGAAAACTTGTGATCATATTTCATACCTTGCTGTAGTTAGGATTTAGTAATTCACTGCTGTTTTCAGTGTTTTAAAATGAAATAATGCAGTCTTACCATTTTATTTAAATTGTTCCCATTTGTTGTTTCCTTTACAGTACTCTGTGCAAAAAACTTGGTGAAAAAGGATTTTTTCCGTAAGTAGATTAATTTTAAATTTAAATCTTGTATATTATTTATAGTTTTTTTTGGATAGCATTTTCAGAATTGTCTGGTTTAGGAATTTCTCTATTCAGAAATATACTCAGTGTCATTTTATGAATGCTTTGATTCAGAGCCATTTGGCATCACTTTTTTTTTTTTTTTAGAGGATTTTGTGCTTTTAGCCTTAGCTCCTTTTGCTTTATCCACCCCTCCCACATATTTATGTAAGTGTGTGTATGCAGGTGTATAAATACAGACATGTAACATATGTTAAAGGTGTGCATGCTGCTAGATTTCTAGAAAAGGTTTAAGAGATTATTTTGTAAACACTTTCTTTTTAACATTTTATGGGAAATTTTACCCAGGTATTCAGGATTCATTGGAAGAGTCATTGAGCCTGCTTGAAATTTCCAGAGTGTAGGAAAGAAATCTCTGCCACATTTGATCATAGATGCCCTTATGTCTCAGACTACAAAGCAGAAGTTTGATTCCCATATTTGCAGTCTATTTACCAATCTGTTGTGAAAATTTTTGTGGCTTTAGTTAGGATTAAGTTTTGTGAGAAAGGATTGTGAAGTACCCCTCACCCATGTTAAAAAATGTTTATCCTAGTTGTCTGGTTGGCTCAGTTAGAGAGCAGTCCTGATAAACCACTGAAGTCCGGGGTTGCTATACAGGCCAGCAAAAAAAAAAAAAAAAAAAAAAAAATTTTTTTACCCTGTAATATACTTTAAAATACCTTTAAATTATTGAATGATATCATAAAAAATGATATAATTTTTAGTTAAAAAAATACTTTTAGCTAACAAAGTTTTGTATGTAAAATATTTGAAGTTAGAGAAGATTCATTCAATTCATTTTAAATCCAAGTACTTAAATTCCAGCCAGCAAAACAGGCTATGTGTGCTGTCTAATTTAATATGACATTAGATAATTTTCAGGGATTTGATTAAAAGAAATAATAAACTCTTGATATATTTTAAAATTATACTTAATTCATTCCACTTGAAATCTTCCTAGAGTAGAACCTGACTTAAAGTTTATGAAATAACATAGTCTTATAAAGCTAGATAGTTGTACATTTTTATGAGATCTTTATATTTATATGGGAAAGCAGTTAAATAGGATAATTTGGAACATAGTAAGGAAGAAAATTATAAGTAATCTTCAATTTATGTACTGTGTGCCCTACATCCTACAGCATGTCACAGTAGGAGAGCCCAGTGGCCACAGAACTCCCCATCTCTCCCTGCTGCTGCTCAACTCCTAACCAAGGTGTACTTTTTTTTTTAGTCTTCCTTGAGGTTGATCTGAGGTAGGATTTTTCCTAGTGAGACTGCAAGGTGGCAAATAGGATCAGATAGTCTGGTGACAAGGAGAAAAGGGAGAAGATCACTCTTACAGCTGCTTTTGAAATACCCTCTAAGATATCTGCTCAGGTTTTGAAGATAAAATCTTCAGTTTTGTCTCCCAGCCTTCCTTTTCAAATTCTTTTCCTTTCTTCACACTCCCAAGACAGCTTCTGGCTTGTGAAGTATCTAGGTATTCTTGGGCTGGCTGGTTAGCTCACTGGGTTAGAACATAGCCTCATAACACAAAGGTCAAGGGTTTGGTTCCACATACTGGCCAGCCATCCCCCCAAATAAATAAATGAAATAAAATATCTAGGTGTTCTCAGAGTTTTCCTAGGAAATCTAGAGGAATCTTACTTTAATTCTTTGTAAACCTCTGAAAGCCAAGTATTATCCTTATGTGCTCTTTATCTGTCCTTAACTTCTAGGTGAAAGAACAAAGGAAATATTTTCCCTTTTTCGTTGGTGTAGGCAGTAGAAATTGATAAAAAAAAAATTTTAAGAGTGTGAGCTTGCTTTAGGGGTAAGAAGATTAGGGGGAACTTCGTGCTTATCTTTAAAACTCAGAATGGGAGACACTTAATGGCCTGAGAACGGAAACAGGAAAGCCAGTCCTTAGGCCTTCAGAAGGGAGCTAGCCAGGGATGGAAGTACCTTCCAGGTTCACATTGGCCAAGGACCCAAATGCTTGCTGTGGTAGATTTAAGTATGTATTTAGGGATATTTTTGACCTGTCTGTAAGTTGAGGGTTGCCCACATTAATTTCAGAGGAAAATAATAGTTCCTAAATTCTTTAATTAAATTAAGCGTGTGTTTACAGATCAGAGTGTAGTTTTCATTAATAGTAAAACACAGTCAGGTTTTTGATTGTGATTCGGTTTAAATTGTGTCGAATGAGAACACTAAATTTTAATATGGAGCATGACTATAGGGTGATGAAATAGATACATGTGTTTTTCACTACATGAAATAATCCACTGCTTGTGTTGTCTTTTATAGAGAAATTTGTATGTGGGGTAATACTGTTTATTCCAGGGCACTACCCTGTTGAGAAAAATTTTGTTAACTCATATTTGGGAACTGTTTTCAAGCTTGTTAGCTTTTAAAAATAAGTTATTTCCCTCTTCCCCCAAAACTTTAGCAGAAAAATTTTCAAATATAAAGCATTAGATAAAAGAATTTTACAACGAACAACTACCATCTGGATTCTCCCATTAATTTTATCATATATCTAACCATTATCTAAGTTTTTTTTTAAGAATATTATCACTATTATCAGATTTTTTTCTCTCTTTTACGCAGCATTAAAAAAAAAGATTTTGTGTGTAAGATAATGTATTAAGGTGTTTTTTAGGAGCCAAATCAAAGTCACTCAGAACTGAGATGGGTTGGTTATATATTTTATATATTTTATATATTTATATATTTTATATAACCATATATATTTTTTCAACCAATATATATATTTTTTATATATATAATTTTTTTTTTCCTCTTAGCCCAATCAAAAATAAAGCTTTGTTTTCTTTGGAAAGTAACTCACTTTTAAGTTGAAATTTTTGTTTCATTGTTATTTGTAGCTCATCAAGTAAGTGCCTTTGTGTAGTAAGGAGATTCTTGAGCTTTAGCCATTTTATATGACTCAGAAATGGTGGGGAGAAGTGAGAAATTTAAAAAAAGAGAAAATACTTTAGCCACTTTATATTTACAACTAGAAGTCTCACTAACTTCAGAAAATTTAATAGCTTTTGATCACATTAGAGTAACGTGGCTCTCAAGTTAAATTTTTGTAGAATAATATAATCAAGTTAGGTTGAAACCTAGGTATTTTTTAAGGTATACAGCTTGTATTTTGGTTTGTTTTATTGTTTAACAGAAACGAAACATAGGCTGGGATTCAGACTTTCCTACTTAAAGGATATGGAAGCCACATCTAGTTAGTGTGGAAAAAGTTATTTTTCTTAGTCCTTAATTCTTCAACTAGTTAAATAACACCCAGAGGGAGAGCTAGAAATATGATTTTTATTTTTTTCTAACAAATATACATTTATATGTTTATTTATTTAGATAGTAGAATCAAAAGAACAAGATAGAATGGATTCTTCCCAGGAGAAGAAGGTAGAGATAAAAATGCTCTTTCATTAAACACATTTACAAACAGTTAGGTGTAACCGAAATAATACAATAGCACTAAACTTCAAGAACAATATAGTTAAATAGATTTGATACCCTAACTTACCAAGTTTTGTTAAAACCTAACACTTAAATTTTGTTCTTCCCTTATTTATTTGAACGTGACAGATCACAGAATCATAGAATTGGAGAACTGGATAGGTGATTTGTTTGTTCTTGAATCTTGGCAAACTAGTGTCTTGACTTAAAAAAAAATTAGCATAGACATCAAGATGCAAAGTTTCTCCAGTCATCAGCACTCGCCAACATTTTGTTCTAGTACTTTCACCTGTCCACAGGAAATCTACTCTATCCCAGTATGTCTAATATCTAAATTGTCGTTTTTGTCTCTTTAGGGTTTTTAGTTCCACTTTCTTCTCCTAACTTTATTTTGTCAAAAGGACCACTATTTTCATTATTGCTTTGAGCTGAAAACTGTAGTGTCATCTTTGATACTATTATTAATTCATATTAGATCTTTCAGAGTAGCTCTCTTAACTGTCATTTCCTTTCCTTTTTCATGTAACATTCCTATTTGTCCTGTTGGATTATTACAACAGCTTTACGGGTGGTCTCTGTGCCTTTAGTCTTTCCTTCTCTTAGTCTACCCTGAATACCACTGATAGAAAAATATGACTGTATTTACAGCCATGCTCAAGAATCTATACTGGTTCCCTGTTATCTCTCTCAATCATTCCAAGCCCTATTTTCTCTGACTTTTAAGCCTCTCTTGCTGGATCAGTCTTATCTCTCCAACTGTATTTACTTTTATACCTTAGCACAAATGCTTTGGTGAGACTCACCAAAGCCCTTCAAATGTTGTCATACTCTCCTTGGTGCTCTTCCTATTGCTAGGAAAATCTTCCTTTTCCTATTTGCCCTTTAAAGCCCAGATTAGTCTCCCCTTGGTGCCCCCGCCAACAAAAAGCCCTTTCTTCATTGTTCAAATTCACACTGTTCTCCTGTTTTTCAGAGCTCTTATTTGTATGCACTATTGAAGCGCATAGTAAATGAGAGGTATAATATAGCATATTGATTAAAAGCATGAAGTCGAGAGCCAGACTGCATGGGCATGGCATTAGAATCTAAACTGTAGAGCCTGGCTCTGCCCCTTATTACTGTGTGACCTTGGGCTAGTTGATTAACCCTGTTGTGCCTCAGCTTCCTCATCAGTAAAACAGGGGTAATAACAGTATCTATCTACCTTACAGAGTTATTGTAAGGATTAAGGATATATGTAAAGCATTTAGAATAGTACCTGACACAGTATTGTTTACTATTATAATCAGTACAGCCAAGCACTTGTTTATTCTCAGGTTTTTGTTTTGTTTTGTCGTGTATGTTATTTTTATCTCCCCAATTAGATAGTAAGCTCTTTTATGGCAGAGTATTACTTTCTTCTGTTTCAGTCTCTCATCATTCATGGTAGTTATGTTGGTTAGTTTGATTTCTCTGTAGCTCATGTTCCTGTGTGAAAATCTCTAATAAGCTCTTTCTTTAAATGAGTTACTAGGGAGACATTTGGAAAGACAGAGCCAGAAATGTTTTAAGAATTCACTTTCCTGGGGTCAAAGGGCTGGTAGCAATTCATAAAAATTTCCACATTGTGAGGTAACCTCTAGACTTTGGTAGTTTAAACTGAGAATGTTTTGAGACAGGAACAAGAAGAAAATATAGTTTTGGTATTTAATGTAGGAGTGCTTTAATCTTTGTTTTAAAATGGACCACTTTTCATTTATAGCTAAATATTAAACTTTAAAAAGAAAGATTAGAATAATCTTTTGTAGCAAATGGTAATCTTTATATAATCTTCTATATTACATGTCAAAATATTCTTTAATTAAAAAAAAAAAATCTCTTCCTTTTTTCACAGGGCTTCCTGATCCATTTGCTAAGGTGGTGGTTGATGGATCTGGGCAATGCCATTCTACAGATACTGTGAAGAATACACTTGATCCAAAGTGGAATCAGCATTACGACCTGTAGGTTTAAATGATTAATTTGAAACGAAATATAGAATTATTATTATTTGATATAGTCTTTGAAAAGAATCACGGAAAATGATTTAAGTTTGATCTGTCGTATAATTTGGTCTTGACAGTAGAGGTGCAAAACCCAGTGGGAAGGTGCTTTGGCTTATTGATAGCTGCTTTTGAAAGATGAAGTACCCCTAATAAGCCTATGAAGAACAAAATGAAACCGGCTCACAGGATACAGCAGTCTTCCCCTTTTTTCTATTAAATAATGGTATTAATTCATTTTAGGCTAATTATAGGTATAAAACCAGAAATCAGAATCAGGGTGCATTTATAGGCATTCTTTTTGTTTCTGTGTGAATGGTTTCTTAATTTTAAGTTCTATTTGAATCATAGTAGTATTTGCATCTTTTAAAAAAGGCAAATGATTCTATAAGACTTTTAATGGAAAATAGCAGTTTTTCGCCCCATTCTCATTCCTGATTTTCATTCTTAAGGTAACTGCTTTAATAACTTTGGCTGTTTATTCTAGTGTTTTCTTCTGTCCTAGATAGCTTGTTTATTTTATAGCATCTCATTTTTTTTTGTTTTTGTTTTTGTTTTAAGTATTTTTACATTTCCTACTTTAGAAGATGATTCAGCTTTTAAAACTAATCTCTCATCCCCATCCCACAACACTTCCTTTCTCCTAGACCTCCAATATAATTCATATGAACCTTTTTGGTTAAATTATTGTTCTGTGTTTACATTATTGTGATTAAGTAAATATTCATAGCTGGGTCACATGGTATACAAGAATTACATTTCCTTTCTTGACAACTTTTTTTCCTGAAGCTAATAACTATCTTTGCCATTTGTTTAGTTTTCTATTTCATTACTTAACTACGGAACTCTCCTAGAGAACTAAACATTTCCTCTCCATGTCACATCAGGTATTACATTGGCTTTGTTTTTTTCTTGGAGATATCCCTCTTGGAGCCTCTGTCCTCTTGCTCCAGTCTGGTTTGGTGGTTCTCTAAAACCTGCTCCACATTTGTCCTGGGATTTGCCTTTATCATTATGTTGGGAATTTCCTTTGTATTTTCTAGGTCCAGTGACTACGTGTTTTGTTTGTTTGCTTACTCTCCTGTTTTGGTGAAGTCTGTCTTTCATTGTCATTTTGAGAAAGAGTACAGAGATGGGAAAAATTTTTTAGAGATATTATCTGAAAATATATTTTGTCTTCTTACTCGGTTGATAGTTTGAGTATAGATTCCTAAGTGAGATATCACTTTCCCTCCAAATTTTTAATACATTTCTCTGTTATCTTCTAGATCTAGACATGCACTGTCAAAGAGAAATACAATGTGAGCCACAATTGGGAGTTCATCTGTAATTTAAAATTTTCTAGGAGCCATATTTAAAAAACTAGGTCAAGGGTTCGGTACCCCATGCCGGCCAGCTGCCCCTTCCTCCCTGTGCCCAAAATAGTAAAAAGAAACAAAAGAAATTAGCATGATAATATATTTTATTTGATTCAGTATATCTAAAATATTCTCATTTCAACATGTAATCAACATGAAATATTAGCTAGTTTATCATAAATGTGTGTATATATTTACTAAGTCTTTGAACTCAGGGGTTTATTTTGCCCTTACAGCTCACCTCAGTTTGCACTAGCCACATTTCAAGTACTTGATAGTCCTTGTAGCTGGTGACTACCATTTTGGACAGTGCAGATTTAGAGTATTGCTGCTGGCATCCTGATTTTGGTCTTTCATGGTTGTTGTTTTCCACTGAAAGATTTCAGGGTATTTTTTTTATTCCTCTGTTACTAATACTTGTTATTTTCCTTTTAAAAAAATTATAACCATCCTAGTGTGTATGAAGTGGTATCTCATTGTGGTTTTGATTTGCATTTCCTTAATGAGTAAGGAGGAATATTTTCTCATGTGCTTGTTAGATTTTATTTTGCAGTTAATATTAGCTGGCTACCCAGGGATTTCTCTCATTTGTTTCCAAATGCTGTGTTGGAGGGAAATACTTTGGGTCATTTTGCAAAACCCTTGCCTTTAATTGGCTAAATCTACAAACAATAGTCTAGTTCAGTTTTAGCCAAAAATCCTGAATATATATATCATATTTTTGTCTATGTTGGAATATTGTATCCTCCAATAAAGATGTCCCTCACAATGGAACATCCTTGCAACTTCTTTATAAATCATGTATTTGTTAGTGAGGTTGAAGTTTTAATAGAACCTAGTAAAGCCCTCTCTTTAATTTTCAATTATAAAAGTCTTCATTTTTCCTTTTATGTTGCCATGTGTGTTATATTACATGAGGTTTCCTTAAAGTGAGAGCATATATTTCTCTAGGTATAAGAAATGATAATATTGCTGATTAATTTCTGGCCAAGGAATATTTAGACAGAATGTGATATGTACACTTAAATAACAAAGTATAATTCATAATTTTTAGTAATTCAGAGTTAGACTATCTTCCAGAAGGTCCGTAATTAGCAAATGTTTGTTATAGTTTAGTGGTGAGCTGCCCAACCTTTTTATATCATGTACACATAAAAAATATCATGGCACACTGCACTAAACAGATGAAGTTGGAAGTTGCTTAAGCCAGTGGTGGCTGCCCTGATGCCTAAAGGAATAAATATTTCAGCATACCTTTAAATGAGGTTAACTAGCTAGGAAACTGGTTTAATGTGATTTTTTTAAAAAAATGTTTGGGGTTATTTAGCTGTTTAATACTTGATTCTGGTTCTGGAATTTTGACGTAGCATGCAGTAGATACATGCCAAGATATATCTGGTAGGTGTATTTGAAATTAGGTGCATACATACTGAATGATATTTTAGTCCAGATGTTTTCATTTACAGAGACCAAATTCAAATTAGCTTAATTTTAAAAAAGGGAATGTACTGACTTATATAATTAAAAGCCCAGGGGTAGGCATGCTTTAGGCACAGCTGGATCCAGGTGTTCAAGTGGGCCTTCCATGTTCCTTATTTAAAAGTTTTCGTCCTCAGTGAAGTGATTTGGGCTTTTTTATATACTAGGTGAATTTTTCCAATATTGCTGCTTTACTGAATGATACATTTAAGATCAAGGTTGCTGGACCAAAAATTTGACCTCTTGGAGACATTGAAATAGAGTTAGGGTTCTTTTGATATAATTATGTTGTTATATTTTTACATGAGTTGATGCCATGTTAACAATTGGCTGTGTTATAGCTTTTACATACCTGCAGGTATATGTACAGACAAGTACAGTAACGCTTTTCCCTGCTCTGCTTGTCTGCAGGCAGTGAAGTGAAATCTGCAAGAGTCCTGCTCGCTCAAGGCCTGCATACAGGAAAGAAGCAGGTGAAAAGCGTTACAAACACCTCTTTTGTTCTACAGCATTTTAAAATATAACAGGTAGGTCAGATTTTTGGTCTGTCAGCCTTGACAATGCCCCTTGAAAATGAATAAGCCTATTCTGAGGTAGTAGGTCATGTCATTGAAATGTATTTAAAAGGTGACTTTAGGATTTTTATTCTTAGAAGTAATTGTTATAAACTCCCTTAGTGTAGTTAGACACTAGCTACTAAAATAGCTTTTTTGCTAGCATCGACGTTGCCTAGCCTGAGTAGCAGATGTGATAAAAAATTCTTTCTAGATTTTACTCTTTAGGATTTTAAGAAATTTAAATTCAATCCCATGGATTTATTGAACTCAAAAGATATTTTGCATGATCTTCCCATGCTCAAAACATATTTGTGACTTTAGAATATAAAAAGAACAACAGAAAAATTTTACACTACCTACCTAGAACTACCAAGTTAGTCATGCAGGATTTTGTTTTTTAGGTATATTGGAAAGTCTGATTCAGTTACGATCAGTGTATGGAATCACAAGAAGATCCATAAAAAACAAGGTGCTGGATTTCTTGGTTGTGTTCGTCTTCTTTCCAATGCCATTAACCGCCTCAAAGACACTGGCTGTGAGTAGATAGTAGTGCTTTTTCCAAAAAAAAATAAATAAACAAAAACCTACATCTATATATAGATATATAAAAGGGGTCCAAGAACTTAACTTCCTATGTGAAACTGAAACATTGGTAAGAATTCTGGTTTAAAGTTGTTTTGTGGACTTAAAAAAACCCCAACACTTTAAGTATGTGAAACCTAGAGCTGAATCAGAGTTGATGCTTAGCTTCCAGTGAATTTTTAAGTATTAAGAAATGGGGCTGGCTGGTTACCTCGGCTGGTTATAGCATGGTGTTATAACACCAAAGTCAAGAGTTTGGATCCCCATACTGGCCAGCCACCAAAAAAAAAGAAAAGAAAAGAAATGATATGCCTTTATTAATGCCCTTCTCTGGTTTTGGTGGATTTGTGCAAAGTGGTGAGTTTTTATATGGGTAATTTGACTGTTTAAGGGGAATTATTAGTGGATAAAAAATGATATGATATCTAAAACTGCTGTGACAAAATTAAAAGGTAAGACATTATTTTGAGTGTAAGACAGCTATATTATTTAACTATAGCTCAGTTTATTACCAACTTGGGCATTTAGAAGATTAGACCAAGATGAAGATATTAGAAATGATTTCCATAATTGATCAACAAGTTGACTTAGCACATATGTAATTCATGTAACCAGGTGACAAAGAGTCTTTTGGGGGATCTTTTCACTGGGACATAGATGGAAATATCTTTTTCAAAAGGTTTGTTTTTTTTTTTCCTACAGAATTCCTTTTTATACAATGTAAAAAATATTGTTAGCAATTGTCATGAGATTTTAGCCCAGATGCCTATGCTAAACAAACTCACAAAATCTAGCTGAGGAATTTGATAAACAAAAACCAGAAAATTTAGCATTGAATGTTAGCTATATTAAGAAATGATCTCTTTTAATGTAGTGTGATACGATAGCCCAGATGTATAAATATTGACCTGTTAAAAAGAAAAATAGAGGAAATTGAGCTAGATGTTCTGAGTCAAAGGAACTTTTTTTTCTTTTTTGGTGGCTGGCCTATACGGGGAGTCAGAGGAATTTAAGGGTATCTGAGAAATTCTTATATTTCTGGGTTAACAGGGTGACCAACAGGAGAGAGAAGACATGGGGATTGGAAAAGGTCTGCATATGAAAATGAACTGTTTTATTACCCAGCTCAGCAGGCAAACTGAAAATTTACAGATCAAATGTCTGACATTATCCCTGGTTCAATTTACTCAACATTTATTGAAGCCTTAACTTGCCAGGTACTATTCTAAACCCTGGCAATATAAACATGAAAAAGGCATGGATACTGTCCTCTGAGAAGCAAGGGCAAAGGCCTCCTGGAAAAGGGAGCAAGCCACGTTGAAAGGACTGGATAGGAGACGAGGGATTGCTCTGCAAAAGTCCACTGTATGGCCAGTTTAGCAGTGTCCATGTATTTTGCAAAGGGAAAAATATCTGTAATTTTGGCTGGATAGCCAGGGCTATCGTTTTGGGACACAGATTTTTCTTTCTGATGCTTGTGATTGTTTCATTGCATTAATTTGTTTAATCTTTCTGAGGTGCAGTAATTTAATTTATCAAATATTTATTGAGCACCTTGTGATGTTCTAACAGGTTGGAGTGGAAAATACAAAGACTAAGATATGGTTTCCTTCTTTTATAAATTCACAATTATTTAAGCAGACAGATGGCATATAGCTGTAAAGGAATTCAGCTATAAGTGCTGTACTGTAATCAAAGTAAAACCAACGTACTACGGGTGACATTGTTCCTTACTCTAACTTTGAGGGCTAAGCCAGTGCTATATATGTATGTTTTACAGGTGAGGCATCTAAGAGAATAAATGAATTGTTCCTAAATGAGTTAATAGCAGAACTGACTCAAACCCAGATCTTACAGTTTATACGTGGCTTCTTATTAAAACTTATTTTGTGTGTGTGTCATTTAAAATGGTTAGATAAACAGGGATATTGCATAATAATAAGAGAAACAGTACACCAAGAGACATAGCAATCCTAAATGTCTGCATACAAAACAGGATCGCAAAATATGAGAAGCAAAAACTGACAGAACTGAAAGAAAAAATACAAACACAGGTACAGGTGAAGATTTCAATACTCCTCTCTCAACAACTAGTAGAACAACTGCAGAGAAAGTCAGCAAGGATATAGCAGGGGAGGGAACTTCCGAAATCATTTGGTGAAGCTAGTATTACCCCAATACCAAAACCAGGCAAAGATAAAAAAATAAATAAATTTTAAAAAATGATTAGATTAAAAAAAAAATCTATGATAATTACAACGAACATTTACATGCCAGGCACTATGCTGAGAGTTTTACGTAATTAATCTGATTTAATCTTTAAAAAATATGAGGTAATATCATATGTGAGAAAACCAAGACTCACACATTAAATTGCTTAAGACCAACAACTGTTAGTGGCAAGCCAAGATGCAGACTGAAGTGGTTTGAAAGCTTTGGAGAGAAAGTAACTGCATGTTGGCAATGTAATACACCAGTGTTTCATGGTTTTTGAAATCTGAATGTATCAAAACTTATTGACGTTTATAGTAATTGTATATGTAGTGAGAGAATTTCAAGTATTTGTTTTATAGTTAAAACATGATTAATTTTTAAAATAATAGGTCTGATTTTTGATGGATTGTGGAAATTTACTCTCACTCTATAGATGTTAGAATCTCTGATATCATCTAATTTTTTAATTGCTTCTTTTATTGATTTGAAATAGATCAGAGGTTGGATCTATGCAAACTTGGGCCAAATGACAACGATACAATTAGAGGACAGATAGTAGGTAAGTGTGGAATTTACATGAATTTTGGCCTCATTCAAACTAAAAGACTAAATACTTGTACCTTCTAAATCGAAGTATAATAACTGTAGCTTCATTGTTTTTGCATGAATTAAATATGGGTCATGTAAAATGTTACAAACAGTGGATCTAGGATGCAGGTTAACTTAATTAATAAAAAATTAATGTAAAATAAAGCAGCTTCTAGTATTGTGAAGAACTATGTTATTGATCCTTTAGGAAGGAATTCTTCAAAAGTATTCAAATATAGTAGAGCATCAAGATAGACTTTCTAGATCTTGTTAAAATATTCTGAAGATAATTCTGAAACTAGTTTTTGAGTAAGAGAAGAATATTCTGTTGAACTCTTTGTTTAATGCTTTAATGTTTAAACAGTTTCACGGTTTTAAAATCTGTGCTAATTGAAAAAAAATAGAATGAGCAATAGTAGTGTAACACTGATGAAAAAGGGAGAAATTGTCTTACTCATTGGGCACTTTGTAGGCTAATAGACTATCTTGAATTGACCTAGAGGGAAGTGCTTAATGTGAAATTTCCTTAGACATTCCTTAAGAATTAATGGATTGAGATTTGTTGAAGATGCAGAGTGTGGTAGGACACTGAGGAGGACACCTGTGAGGGTCCTTAAAGAAGAAAAATGCAATTGGAATCTTACCACTTCGTGATGGAGCAAAATTTAGAATATGGTTTAGTTATGCACCTATCAGAGAGGTTTTAGTTGCCGAAGGTACTTAAAGGAGTTCATTTTACAGGGCAATGTTTTAGATTTATAGGGGGCTGCAAGAGTAGCAACATTACAAAGCCTTACTGAGGTTATCCCAGAGAGTATCTGTATCACAGCACGATTTATAATTCTTGTCATTCTTAGATTGAGAAGGGGATTTAAAAAACCCTCAAAAATAAACCCTGGATAGATCTGAATGAGAAGGAAGGAGAAAAAAATTCTGGCATACTAGACTTTTACATATTATTGTTCTTACTGTATTTGATTTGTTATGTAGTATTCGCCACCTAAAGTTTTGCAGTAGCAAAAGTTTTATGAGATGGAAATTGACATTTATAAAAAGTTTTTTTTTTATTGGAACATAGTTGATTGTACATATCTGTAGGGAAATATACTTACTGGAGTATACTATATAAAAAAATATTTTACTTTTAAATACGCATGTGTGTAATATATACAAGGGTATTTTTAAAAGTTCGGGGATAGATTCGTATTATCTTTTAATTCTGTTTTTCCACAAACTTTTTGAAGTCCCCTTGTATTTAACTTAAAGCGCTTGTGTGAATCTGCTGTTCATAATGGGACCATTAATAAGAGAGAGGCAGGCAGAACTCAAACATTATGATCCTGCACTTCTGTCAATTACAGACAGAATGAGTTCCAGTTCTTACAGAATTAGGCCTATACAAATAATTGTAAATAGATACACATAACATCTCTTTGGAAAATGGAGAAAAAGTACATTAGAATGCTAACTTAAAAAAAAAAATCCCCTTCTAATATTTGTATATACATATATATGTGTATATTTTTCTGATTTTAATTATAGTGAAAACCTTTTTATTTTGCTTTCTTTCACTTACCACAATCACTTTTAGTATTTGTGTGTAATCTTTGTAATTAATGGTTTTTAAAGAACAAGTTATATAGATATGTCATAACTTAATCATTGAATTTTTATGTTATTTTTAGCTGCAACAGTGAAACTTGCAATCATTTTTATATACTTTATTCTTTTTTTAGAATTGTTACCTTCAGAAAAAAATCTCCCAAATTGAGACAATTGATTTAAGCAGTATAAACCTTTTCCTTTGCATTTAAAACTGTTATTCTACTTCTTCCATCCCTTATGAATTTTTTCTTTTGTTTTTTGTTATAAAATAAAATCCAAATATAGGCAAAATACCTAAGGAACATTCGTAGTATATCATTGTTATCATCTTGCTGTATACCTTTCCTATATATTTTTTAAAAATGAGATTATATCATGCAAGTTTTTTTATAATATGTTTTAATCTGTCATGAACATTTTTTTTTGGTCCATGGATACATTTCTACAGCATTTTTAATGTATGGTCGTCTGTGATGGGTGTATAATTGATTTAACCAGTTCTTTATTGTTGGATATTTAGGTTGTTTTTGACATTTTAATTTTATGAACAGTGCTCTGATAAACATAGTGTTTCTAAGATTCATTTTATATATTGCTTGAATTAGGCCATTTAAAAACGCCTAAAAATTGCTTGGGTATTTTGTAATACAGCAATCTGGAGATGTAAATTGAAGCCCATGAAATTCTTTAGCTTTGCACCGTAATGTTATTCTAAACAATGCCAATGAGAAAATATACTGTTTCTACTGCGATTGTATTTCAGTATGCATATTACTTATTTTTTTCTGTATAAAAACTGATTAATATAGATATGTAGTATAGTTTTTCATATAATGTTTTGTTTACATTCACTGAGGAGGTGTATTACAATGTTCATTCTCTTCTATAAATGGCTCCATGTTGAACTTTTAATTTTTCAGAATTTTTTTTTTTTTTTTTTTGTCTTTTTCGTGACCGGCACTCAGCCAGTGAGTGCACCGGCCATTCGCCGCACTCTCCCGAGTGCGCCACAGGCTCGGCCCAATTTTTCAGAATTTTTACAAACCTATAAGATATCAGAATTTTGAGGCCCTTCCTTGAATGAAGAGTTCTTAGATGTCATATTTTATGTGGTTAACCTATTAATTCTTTAAGAAGTTGAGTTACAGTCAAGTTTGGCTGTATCTGTTCTATTTTGGGGGAGAGTTGCCAAAAATAGAATTAAAGAATATTAGAGCAGCAAGGAAGGACTTCACTTGTATTGTTAACCTAACTTCCTCATTATTCAGATTGGGATTATCTAAATTTTTAAGTATGTTAAGTGTTTTTTGTTGAAGGTTACAGTGCTAAACTAGTTGGTGGAGCCTGCTCTAGAGTTCCCATCTCTTGCTTCCAAGTTTGTAGTGATGGTTTTATACTACACTGGAGGAGGATGTACTGTTAAAACTCACCCTATTGCCAGAATCCAGTATATATTTTTAAAGAAGTCCAAATTATCAGGAATTAAACCCAGTCCTTTCAGCTGGAACCGCCATCTTCCAGTAATTTGCCAAAATGACAAACGCAAAGGGAAGGAGGAGAGGCACCCAATACATGTTCTCTAGGCCTTTTAGAAAACATGGAGTTGTTCCTTTGGCCACATACATGCGAGTCTACAAGAAAGGTGATATTGTGGACATCAAGGAAATGGGTACTATTCAAAAAGGAACGCCTCACTAATGTTACCATGGCAAAACTGTTTGAGTCTACAGTGTTACCAGCATGCTGTTGGCATTGTTGCAAACAAACAAGTTACGGGCAAGATTCTTGCCAAGAGAATTAATGTATGTATTAAGCAAATACACTCTAAGAGCTGAGATAGTTTCCTGAAATGTGTGAAGGAAAATGATTGGAAAAAGAAGGAAGCCGAAGAGAAAGGAACCTGGGTTCCACTGAAGTGCCAGCCTGCTCTACCCAGCGAAGCACACTTTGTGCGAACCAATGGCAAGGAGCCTGAGCTGCTGGAATCTATTCCCTATGAATTCATGGCATAATGGGTGAAAAAAAAAAAGTAAAAGACCAAGACCACTGTATAGTAAAACTCTTTCTCTTAATTGAGAAGATGTGTGGTACCCCCTACCCTCCAAAAACATTGAAAGCAAACATTGTGTCCAAAAAAAAAGAATTAAACCCAGATTAATGTGAGCTTTTCAAACTCCTCTTAACATCAATATACCCCTAATGTGTTATGCCTCTTCTCAAGTGCAGTAATGACCTTGCATTGCCCCATTACAGTGGTAAAAAAAGAATTAGACTCTCTTCTGTGAATATGAAAGCGTATAGAAAACCTGAAAAATCTAATATCACTTCCAAAGGAGAAAGTCTATGATTTTAGTAGAAAACAAAGAGTTAATTCTAAAGTATTAAAATAAGCTAAGCCAGATGTCTTCTAAAGATAGATATTTTAGATTCTCATAGTTCTTTCTAGTTCTATGAATCTTAGTAATGTTTCTGTTGCTTAATAGTAAGTCTTCAGTCCAGAGACCGAATAGGCACAGGAGGACAAGTTGTGGACTGCAGTCGTTTGTTTGATAATGATTTACCAGACGGGTAAGCAAACTTCACTAAAATCATTAGAGAAATATATAGATAATATCCTTAAAAGAATGAGAAATAAGTTGGTGTTTATTGTATATTCAACTTTAGAAATTTGCTACAGAATGTTGGTTTTCCTTTAACTTAGAAAATTAGTGAAGGATCTTGTCACAACAAATTTATAAAATAAGCCATGAATTAGATGTGTTAAATTTGGTTATTAAGAGTTAGGAGACAAATGACATTTCTTGACAAATATAACTGTCCTGTAAATATATTTTAGAAGAAAAATTTTACTTGATTCAATTATTCAAAACAGGGCATACAAGTGTGGAATTTGAAATATTGTTCTATTTAGAGGGGTAGGATAGAGATTTGTGGTAGTGATAATTATAACAACAGGATAACATTTATTGACTGTATGTGTCAAATACTGTTATAAGCACTTTATGTACATTATATCATTTAATTCTTATAGCATATTGGAAGGTAGTATGTAGCATTTGATTCTGGAGTTAAATCACCTGGGTTCCAATGCTTACTAGCTTAATGACCTTAATTAATAAGCTTCAATTTATATTTATTAACAAAAGAGGATGATTGATAATAATTGAGAAGATTAAATGAAATAATTCATCTATAGCACTTTAGCACATAGCAGGTGCTTAATACAGAATTAGCTACTGTGATTTCTATCGCTACTACTATTGCTACCATCATTCATTTTACAGATTAAAAAAACTGAGACTCAGAGAAGTTATTGGCTTAAGGCCACATAGTAAATGGCAGAGCTGGAACATAACCCCAGATCTTGATTCTAAAGCTCATGATCTTTATCAGTGCTCTGTATCTTTGTTTGATACTAGTTCTGACATTTTTCTGATTTCATTTTTGACTTTCAAAGTATTTTTAATTAACTTCAATGAGGTATGTTTTACGTATAATAAATTGTATCCATTTAAAGTGTATAATTAGTTGAGTTTTGACTCAGCACATGAAATTTTACATAGAAGCTATGGTATTTGCTTGTTTTGTTTAAACTGTTACAAATTGCTATAATTACCTCTGTTTACAGGTCACTTTAGCTTCTTGATACGTCTGTTAACTTTTATGGATGTGAGGTAGATTGTGGCATTTTTATAAGCAATGTAAAGCTTATTGTAATCACAAGGGGGAAAAAAACCCTAGTGTCTCTTTATATTCTGTTTTGTTTTGTTTTTTTTAATGCCCCCAAAGCTCTGCCAATATTTTAGTGGAAATATTAACATTACCATGTTTCTGTAGTCATTTGTCTATTTTTCATTATATGAATTATAATTAAGAGTTAAAGGAAAAGTGGCATTCTTGATTTTTAAAAAATTAGTTTGGGTAGGCTAAATGCTTTAAAAAGCTTTTATATCCTTTTCTAGTGACATTTAAGTTTTTTTTAAAATTATGTGATTTTTACTTTCAGATTACCTGAGTTCTAATCCTTACTCTTCTGCTTATTAGTTTTATGCCTTTAATTTTGGCTACATATATTTATAGTATAGCTATTTTTCAAGAAATTTTGGAAAAAGTATAATTTGAGTGTTGTTGACATTATTGAAAAATTCTCAATTTGACTGACAGAAAATATTTGTCACATCTCAGTATAAATATTTTGGAAGCTTCAGAGTTCCATAAAATATATAAAATATAGAATAAGTTGAAAAAATTCTATATTCTTTGAGTTGTCTTTCAATTTGGCATTCCTGATTTGTAACAGCAGATGCCTTCCTGGCTTGGTTATTGCACTGAAAACATTTTGTGTCCCAGCTTCCTATTAGTACCTATTAGTGTCTTATACCTCAATATTTTTATTTAAGCTGGGAAGAAAGGCGAACCGCCTCTGGAAGAATCCAGTATCTAAACCATATAACAAGAACTACACAATGGGAACGGCCAACACGGTAAGAACATACAAATATTTTCTCATGGTCTATGCTGGTTACCCTCCCAAAGTCCTTTTCTATTTATTTGTCAGCTTTAGTAGATTTTTTTCTTGGTTTTACTGCTATAGATCAGTAGATCTTATAGCAGGTGCCATTATTATTTTTAAAAAGTAATCTTCAGGGGATGGATATGCTATCTACCATAAATGAATCACTGAATAATATATGCACGTATTGGAGCAACACACTGTACTGTACAAATATGTACAGTTAAATTAAAAGAAAAAAAATCTTCAACAAAGATTGCTTGAAGGTTCATCCTGTTACGTAGCTACAGGGCCTGGGAGCAGTCATCTTATTTCTGGGAACTTTCTTTTTTTGTGTGTTTGCGTCTGTTATTAGGTGGAAGTATATATACATGGTTTTTGTTCTTTCAGTTATATAAGGGGATGATTATATTATATTGTGTCGAAGTAAGTTCTGTGATCAAGATCACCACATGTTCTGGGACCATACGAGGAGTGCTGAACTTAGAGTGGAGGGTGAGGAGATGGAGAAGGTAGAACGTGGAAAGGAAAACTCTGAAGTAGAGGAATCTCTGAACTAAATCTTGAAAAATAGCCGATATAGTCCCTTTCTTAAGGAGGTTAATGTATAAAGACATTGGGATCCAAGATAATTTTTGGAAACTACCAAGAGATACTTTTTAAGTAACTGAAAACAAATAGGCTAAGTGGCTGAATCCTCCCCATTTTTTTTTAAGTAAGAACAAATTTTATTTACCGTCTCTGTTCAGTGTTTTGTTTTTCCTTTTCTTCCCTTCTTTAGAAGGACTAGCACCAGACGTAGAATATCAGATGCTTCTCATTAGCTATACCTACTTTTATTTATTGGGAATTAATTGCTTAAATTGTTGAATGACGAAGTTTTCTCTGTTACATTATGATTCTCAGGTAAAAGCTGAGCTCATGTTGCCATTTTTTTTTTTTTTATAACAGACGCCAAATAAGTTCTTTCTTTCTTTCTTTATTTTTTTTTGTTGCCATTTTTTAAAGTGCTGACTTGAGAATTGCATTTCTAGTATTAAACTGTGAAGGATTTTATTGAAGTTGAAGGACCAATTTTTACTATACTTGAACATAAAATGAATGTGTATACTGTTTTAGTGTTTAAGTAAAACCTATTTCCTTCTAACTCATTTAAGGGATCAAATTAACTTTAATTTCCACATGTATAAAAAGCTTATTGTAAATGTTAGTTTAAAAATGAACTCGACTATAAGCTCCTTGAAAGCGCAAACTATCTTCTTTTTCTTTATTCATTCAATAAACATTTATTGAGCTACTCATATATATATGTCAGGCACTAGGTGCTGGGAATATTTATAGTGGGTAATAAACTAGGCACACTCCTTTCTGTCAAATATTCTAGTGGGGGAATATTGACAAAAACAGGGGTGGAAGTGAATAGGAAAAATATGAGAGATAATTGCTGTGCTGAGGAACTAAGTTTATTTACTGTCAAATGACTGGGTGACTAGGATTGGATGATTAGGAGATCAGAAGAACCTCTTAGGAGGCAGTGTTTAAGTGTAAACTATGATTCAAATGACAAAAAAGAGCCAGGCCTATGGAAAATAGGAGAAAAGAGTATTCCATATGGAAGGAACAGGTACTGCTCTCAAGGACTAAAGGTAGCATGACCTTGGCAAGTTCAAGGAACAGGAAGAGTATCTGTGTGGAGAAGCAGAGCTGGAGGGAGAATGTTGGGAAATTAAGTCTTGAGAGGCAGGCTGTAGCTAGATCAAGTAGTGCTTTGTAAGCCAGTACTCACATCCACTAATATATGTGGATTTTATATAAAATAAAATCATAAAGTCATTTAAATACATAATTGGTGATGTGTTTATCACTTGAGTTTCTTTTTTTTTTTTTTTTTTGGCAGCTGGCTGGTAAGGGGATTTGAACCCTTGACCTTGTAACTTGAGTTTCTTTGGTGCTTGGAGACTTCAGGCTTACTTCTTTTACTCAGAGTTCTTGAAATCATTATATTTGTATTAGTCATTCCATTTTCTCATATGATTAGTGATTGTTACTGCAGTATATACATTGTCTAGAGAATTCTACTTTTGATATCTAAATTGATAACTTTTTTCCTTGTTACTTTTCAATAGACCGGCGTCCGAATATTCTAGTCCTGGCAGACCTCTTAGCTGCTTTGTTGATGAGAACACTCCAATTAGTGGAACAAATGGTGCAACATGTGGACAGTCTTCAGATCCCAGACTGGCAGAGAGGAGAGTCAGGTCACAACGACATAGAAATTACATGAGCAGGACACATTTACATACTCCTCCAGACCTACCAGAAGGCTATGGTATGACAACTAGCAGAGGAAAAATAAAGAGCAGTTTACCAATTTCAGTTTGCTAAGAAAATCATAAAATCAATTTTTAAAAAAGTTATTAATCTGGTGTTAGAGGTTCTGCATGAAGATAAAAGTAAATGTAAACCCTCCTAGCTTTGAAAAGTCTGTGAAGTGGTAGAAGACTATCTAATCAGCAGTTTGACCTTGTGCTAGTCATTCACCCTCAGCTTGTGTGCTCTTTTATAATGAAACAAGATGCATAACTTATTACAAAGGTATTGTGAGGAGCATGTGAAACGATGTGAGACCACATTGTAAATAGGCACTATATAAGAGAAAGGTGGTATATAATGGTAATTCGAAGTCAGATCTGCAATGTCATTTTGTAGACATACATATTTAGGAATAATTTCAAAGGTATATTTCTGATGGTATTTATGTATTTTACTCATATTTGTACACATATTGTCATAATTTTGGATTATCTGAGTGATTGGATTGTTGTAACTGATTTAATCACTTCTGTGTATAAAGTGATTATAATCTTATATAATTTCCTAGAATTGTAAAATTTAGTGAGGAAGATCATATGAATCTTCTAGTTGAATATAGAACTTACTCAATCACAACTTGTGAACACTTGGATACGGTATGAACTCGACTGTCCTCTCCTTGCTTGCTAAAACCAAGGTTACTTACACTCTTACCCTGTTACCAACTGTAGATAAACTATTTTGGGCTAGTGGTGACACCTAATGATCAACATTGGGAATTGCCTGGTCTAAATTGTATTTTATTTTTACTCTAGAATATTTTTTAAAACTGTTCTGCAAGTGCATGGGATTCTAATTTTATTTTTAAACATTTTAGCTCAGAAAAAATTTATATATTAACTGTGCTATGCCTCACAAAGTGACTTACAGCATAGTGATCAGAATATGAGCTTGGGAGACAGACACACCTAGGTTCATATCCTGGCTTTGCTGCATTAAATTGAGCACATTATTTAATCTCTGAATCTAAATTTTATCTTCTATAAATGGAGGAAAAAATAGTACCAACTGTGCAGGTTTGTTGCAAGAAATAAATGACAAAATCTCATGTGAAGTGCCTTACACAGTGTCTGGAATAGAAAGCACGTAGTAAATGTTGGCTGTTATTATCAATATTCGGACCTTAGAATAAAGTATCTCCTGCCATTTCTTTCTAATTATAATTATAAGGCAAGTGTTTGGAGTGTGGGTGGTTACACTTTTACAATATTTGTGTGATTTGGATTAAAAAAATTTTTGTACAACCAAACATATAGGAATAAAGTGGATACTAAGGCTGAAATTATTGTGGCTGCATCTATAGTTTATTTCAAACATTTTTATGTTTATAATTTTTAAAAATTTTGCTTAAATTTATTGACTTTGTTATAGGTTTATAAAATTAAGTTTTTGTTAATAAATATTAGCAATAGTTTTATATGTTGAAATTTCTCATTAGATTTTGTTTAAAGAAAAGAGGTTATGTTGCTTAAAAAAAAAAGCAAAACAAAACACTAAAAAATACCACTGCAGAAACCCTTTTTCAGATTCTTTCTCTTGGCCCTGACTTCCCCACTGTCTTCTCATGGGCTGTGAGTTCATTTCACCTTAGACATTATTCTCCCCAGTGTGCAGACTTGCTCTTTACTCCTCTTCTTTCTAACTTGGTTATTTTTCCATCTTTACCTGTGTGTATGACTGTAGATGTCTTTCCTGTATCCTATCTGTTTTGCTTCTCTTTGAGCCCAGATATTGTTGTGAGAATACACCTCTTTCAAGAAAAGAGAAAATATGGGTTTTGGTATAAAATTAGGCATAATAAAAAAGCATCATCAACCTCCAGACTCTTCAAAAGTTTCTGGAAGTTCCCTCCAAATTTCCCCAAAGTTAGCCTCTTCCTCTGAGCCTTCTTTTGTTTTCCTCAGGCTCCACATTTAAGACAAATAAAAGATCATTTCTTCATCTTCTGTTTTGTTTAATTATTGGTATTGGGGTCATCTTGTTTTCTGTTTTCCATTGCAACATGTTCAGTGTTTGAGCCACATTGTACGTTTAGGTAGCTTTTATATAGCTAGCCTGTGACCCACGTTACCATTTATAAGATTGTTTCCAGGGGGCAGAACAAATGATTTCTAAAGCTATTTTTTGTTAATAAAACAGATAGGAAATTTGGAGATTTTTTTCCTATTATTGTATCATCCTAGTGTATATAACTGTTTTTGATTTGGACCTTCTGAATATGTTTTTATTATTAGTGTTTCTTAATTTTACAGAGCAGAGGACAACGCAACAAGGCCAGGTGTATTTCTTACATACTCAGACTGGTGTGAGCACTTGGCATGATCCAAGAGTGCCTAGGTAAGAACATATTTTAAGTACTCTTCATACCACAGAATATCCATTTTACCTAGGATTTCTTTGATTAAAAAAAAAATTTTTAACCTCTAAAAATACCTTATGTAAAAGTTTGGTTCTTTCTAATAGTCATTTCATTTTGACATTTAGTAGAAAGTCTTATCTACTTCTCTGCAATCCCACCCCAGCCTCCCAGTCACCAGCCCCTTTCCCCTGCTACCCCTTTAAAAAAGTGGGGCAAAACATGGGTCTTTTAGGAGTTCAAAAATTGACCAGGGAAAAACATACAAAACAGACCCTTTAAAAAAGGGTAGTAGATTGATATTTTTATTTCTGGTTAGACTTTTTAAAAGAAGTTTTAAAAATTTTTTAAGCTTACATAAATATATTTAATGTTATTTTATGTGTTCTGTAATAAAATTTTTTTTTTTTTGTCTGTTTGTTTTTTAAAGATGACTGGTGAGGGGATCTTAACACTTGACTTGGTGTTGTCAGCACCACGCTCTCCCAAGAGAGCTAACCGGCCATCCCTATACAGGGATCCGAACCCGTGGCGTTGGTGTTATCAGCACCACACTCTCCTCCCAAGTGAGCCACGGGCTGGCCCTTAAAGTTTCATTTTAATGTAGAATAGAAAACAACCTAATTCAATTTCTTTTAAATACCAGAACTTGTACATTTGAACTTTAGGCATTGCATTTACTAACCAAAATGTCAGTTATCTTTTAAATTCAAGCAGATGGAATGACAAATCAATTTAGTAATTTAACATAATTTTTGATACACTTTAGTTTCAAATAATGCATTTTTCAAACATTACTTAGCTATTTTGAGTTATTTTCTAATGAACATATGCAAAGTACTAAATTTAGTAAATTTAGATTTATCTGAGAAGCCCCATTTCATCATATTTTGCGTTTCTCTTTAAAACAGTGATTAATTATATTGCATAGACTGTAGTCCTGAAATACAGATCTATATTTCTTTTTATGTCTGTATAACATTCTATTTCTTTAAAATCAGTTCCCAGTTGGACATAAAAATTGTTTCCAGTTTTCTGCTTTTTAAGTCAGTGCTTTAGAGCTCTCGCATGTATGATTATAGATTTATAAAATTCCAAATAAAATTATAGAAAAATCAAATTCTGCATTTTATCAATAGAATCATTTATTCTTTGATTTCAGTAATTGTTTTTCATTTCTAAAAGTTCCATTCTCTCGTCATAGTTATCTCATTCAATCTCTCATTCAAAGTTCATCCTTGTGATCGTACCTTTTTATTTTTTTAAACATTATATATCATAGATGTTCTCTTTTTGGTCTCTGACAGTACTTGAGGCTCTAATTCTGTTGTTTATTGTTTGTTCTAACTCTATCATAGTGGCATTTCTTTCTAAAGTGTTTGGTGATGTTCGATTGTGAGTTTACTTTTGATCTTAATTAGTTGGGGAGTTCTGTGGACCTAAAGTGGTAATTTAGGAAGTTTTCTTAGACACTTCCCTCCCCTTGAGTTCTTAGCTTACTGAGGAAGTTCCAGGTTTCCTTTCCCAACATTGCATCTGGCCTGACCTCTAACTACTGTGCATGTAACAGCTTCCAGTTCAGTTCATTTTTTTTTTTTTAATAATTTGAGGAGGATTCTTAAAACTTTCCCTTGCCTCTTTTGAAACTAGCAGTGTCTCAAATAGTATGTTTTTTTTTTAAAGCTTTATTTCCATAGCAGGAGAGTGTCTTGGCGTACCTGTAAGCAGAAGTCAAAATCATTGCTTCAACACATCTGTGGGTGCCCATATGCGCCCTTCATTGTGTTTCACTATGACCAAGAAGAGATTATTTTGGAAAAAATCTTTTTCTAGTATTAACTTTTAAAATGTGATTTTAATGAAATTTGTCATTATTTATGATTATCTGTTGCAGTTTAAATTTACATTAGACATGTTGCTTTTATTTCACTTTTTAAAAAAAATAAAAACAGGACCACAAAAGCTAACGGTTATAATGTGTAGATGCTTGAGTTTGCTTAGTCACTTTCACAATGTTATTTCTTTAGATTTACAGATGGCTCCAGTAGCCTAAATATTTATTTAGGGCTGGAAATGACCTTAGCATATGTACATCCTTACACGCGTCCACCGTGGGGTCACTGATGGCAATGACTTCAGTCTCCCAGCATGGATAATGACAGCAACTTCAATACTTTGGATGCTTCACTCTGGGAGTTATTGTTCTAAGAGTGCAGAGGATAAAAATTTGCAATTCTATTGCCAATTTGTTATAAAGGATACAACTCAGGAATGGCCAAAAGGAAGAAATGCCTAGGGCAAGATATGGGGGGGGCTTCCATGCCCTCTCTGGGCATCCCTCCCTCCAGCACCTCAATGTGTTTACCAGCCTGGAAGCTCCTTATCTCATTCTTTAAGGTCCTATAAATCCTTGTCTGTATGTAATAGTATTTAAAGAATGTGATATAATAACAATGAAGACCATGAAAAGTCTTTTAGCTTTTTTATTGTTGCAGTAAGCATCAAAGCATTCTCCCTTAGGTGTCTTGAACAGGTTCTTCATTCACTAACTTCACAGATTTCAAAATTCAAAATAGAGCAGTCACTTCTGACACATTTCTTATTTTAAAAAAATGCTGTGATTATTTTGGGGATTATAATTTCACACCATTTCCAGTTTTGCTTTGCTGGAGAGCTTAAAATTAATCAGAGAATGGACATTTATTTACACAAATTTTATGGTTTAGTAAAGAAAGAAATAATTGAAGGGAAATTTTAGAAAACATTTAATTCCTTATATCACTGACTTGTAAGACAATATTTTCTGTCAAACAAGTATTGAAGTACAGTTTATATTGGCAAATGTTGTGATTGCTTTTATATTAATTTAAAATCTGTATTGCATTAAATTCCAAGAACTTACTAAAAATGTAAGCTATGTGATACGTTTTTCTGAGCCATTTATGGATTGGGTTTTGAATATGTGAGATTGTTAAACCATTGGGAATTAAAGATTCCAGCTGAACATCTCAAGTTTCTGAAACAATACATTTTGTCAGACTTCATGGAATTGTTCTGTGTCATTTACACTTGCTTGGCTCAGTAGGACCAGCAATGAGGTATTTTTTATTTTATATTTGTTTTTGCAGGGATCTTAGCAACATCAATTGTGAAGAGCTTGGTCCATTGCCTCCTGGATGGGAGATTCGTAATACGGCAACAGGCAGAGTTTATTTCGTTGACCATAACAACAGAACAACACAATTTACAGATCCTCGGCTGTCTGCTAACTTGCATTTAGTTTTAAAGTAAGTTTTTGAAACAAAACGTGTTAAAATGCAAGTCTGAACAAGAGGAAACTGATACATGCTTTTTATAATAATGTGAAAGAATGCTCTCTTATAATTTACTTCTGTTGAGCAAAATTTTATGTAAGCGTGTGACAAGTTTTACTCTGATATATGAGTATTTTAATCCCATTATGCTTAAGTAGGAACCTCTCCTGAAATGTTAGGAAAAGATTATGCTTCAAAGGCTCTCATGCAAGAGGGCCTTTTACAGAGGAAGTAGCTTGATGGGAAAAGTAGAGGCTGATCAGGCTAATTTTGTGTTGCCATTGCAACATAGCTAATATTAATGGCTAATATTTCAGTAGCACTTTTTGTGTGCCAAGTTGTTCTTTACATAGATTAGCAGTTCCATCCTCAGAAAAACTGAGGTAGTTACTGCCATTTTTACAAATGAGGAAACTGAGTCATAGAGGTTAGGTTACTTTCCACAGGTCACCAGGCAGTATGTGGCCAAGTCTGGATTAAAACCCAGACAGACACTCTGGCTTCAGTCTGCTGTTAACTACTATACCTAGCATTGTTTGTGTATTATTTCCATCCTTCACTTTTCTTTTGTCTCTAGCTGCCTAGATTTTTCTAACTCCATTATTTCCTGGCATTGCCTTCTGTGGAAGAAAGAAGGAAACTTCATCACTAAGCAAAGTAGCAAAGTGTCTTTTTCAACAATTCTGGCAAAAACACTTTGGCAATAGTATAGCAATAAGGTTTCTGGGCTAAAAATCTGGAGAACAAAGTTCTCTGTGACCCCCAAATAATTCATTTTAGCTTCCCTAAATGAATGATATTACCTATTCTGCCTTCTTCATTCATTTATTGTGAAGTTCTTATTAAGTATGTTAATGTTTAAAAACAAAAAATAGTATAATTCAAGATGACTTTTGAAAATATCCTTGTTTCAGGGCCGGCCCGTGGCTCACTTGGGAGAGAGCGGTGCTGATAACACCAAGGCCACGGGCTCAGATCCCTGTGTAGGGATGGCTGGTTAGCTCACTTGGGAGAGCGTGGTGCTGACAATGCCAAGTCAAGGGTTAGATCCCCTTACTGTTCATCTTTAAAAAAAAAAAAAAAAAAAATCCTTGTTTCATTCATCTTTTTGGAACTAGATTAAATAAAGCAAAAAAAAAAAAAAAAACTGGTTACCATCTGTTTAGGATAACAGGAGAATACATTTAAAATGTACATCCTTGGTTTCTTCTTTGAAATACATATAATTATCCTGGCAGTCTCATTATGTCAATAGAGCTTAGTTTACTGTGGATAGAAGATTCTAAAATCTTAGTTACAAATGAAGTTCACAAGTACTTGAAAACCTTACAATGTGTAGGCAGTTGAAGACATACAGAGAAGTTTAGATTATGTCTGTGCATTAGGATCTATAGCCTACATAGCAAAAGAAGTATAGTCCACAATCTACCCTTTGAGTAACACTGCTCTAGGGCACTTGCCTGGTGGTGGAATTGCTATGTCATAGAATATTTTTGTCTTCAACTTTAATATATGAGGGCAGCTTTTCTAGAGTAGCTATACCAGTTTGTCTTTTACTAGCAGTATGTAAGTTCCTGTTACTCCAGAACCTTGCCAGTACTTGGTATTGTTGGATTTTAAAATTTTTTGCCAGTCTGATGATGTTTAATGGTACCTCATTGTGACTTTAATTTGAATTTCCCTAGTTACTAGTGAGGTTGCCCATCTTTTTATAGGTTTATTAACCATTTGGATTTCCGATTTTTGTGAAGGTCTTCTTCCCGTCTCTTGACGATTATCTACTGAGATTGAATGGCTTTTCATTCTCTATTGACCAGTTGTATCAACTTATGTAAATTGTTTATGTACTTTGCCCATTTTTCTAATGTATTCCTTATATTTTAAAATTTGAACTATAGATGAATATTTTTAATCCATTTATAGTTTTATTTTTTACAGTAACATCTTTAACCATCTGGACTCTACTTTTGTATATGGATTTTTTAAGTGGTTTATAGGGGCATTTCATTGGGATTTGGGGAAATGAGATGTTGAAGCTCTCTACAGGAGGGCTTTTGTTTTATTTTTGTATCATAATTGTTTGTTACTTTTCTGCTTCCCCCACTAGACTTTGAATTACTTAAGAAGAGGACCCATACCCCATTTATTTTTGCTTCTTTAGTATGTAATATACCCAAGTACTTGGCAAATGTATCATGATAATCAAGAGTCAGAGTGGCTCTTTCGAAGGCCCAGGAAAGCTGCAAGAGGTGGTTGTACTTTATTTACCTCCTGCTCTCAGGATCATCTCTTTAGGTAATAGGAGTTTGCTTTGATGTTGCCCGTGGAACATTTCAGCAGAACAATTATAGGCCTTTTGTCTGTTGACTGAATAGTTAGTTGCATTAAATAATTGAATAAAAATTAATTTTCCAAAGGAGGGACTACTGGTGGGATGATTAGAAATGTTCATTGCCATTTCTGTTGCAGCAAATGACAGGAAGTAATTTGAAAAACACTTGACTAGTTTTATTATGATTATTAGTTTTCCAATTCTGTTACCAGTTTGCACTAACATGGTCAATATTTGCCTTATCTGGAAGTTTTATGGATATTTAAAGTAGAAAGGTTTCATTTGAAAATTTAATTTTGTATTGAAATATTATTTTGTTCCTTTCTTCAATATCTTTGACTTGCAACTTGTGCTGTGAAAAAGTTTAAGCATTTGTGTGTGTGTGTGTGTGTATATATATTTATTTTTTATTTTTATTTTGTTATTTTTTTAAATGGATGGGATTTCAAAACTCCAGCGCTAGTGTCATCAGTAAAATCTCTAACCTGATAAATTTTCCCTGGGGTTTATATTCATATTATATTAGACAAATATATAAAAATTATTTGCAGCATTAAAATTTCTATCATAAATTTAAAGAGATAAGGGAGTTAGGTTTTACATTATATATCTGAATAAAAACTAATTCATATGTGAAACTGAATTCATTACATTGAGGGATAAGAAACAATTGTAACCTTGAATTGCTGTTTTTAAAAAGATACTCAGGCAGTAATTTTAAAATTTAGCTGTTGATTTATTAATCCATATTTATCAGGATATGTTGAATAAAAATCTTTTTATTCCATTAATGTTTATTTTTATTTTAAAAGATTTTTAAATTTTGGGATTTTTTTAGGTGGATTAAAGGAGTTTTGAATCTGTGAGCTGTCAAATATATTGTTACCTTTTGGGAGAGCTAATATGGTTTTTATTGGTTTGCTCTCTGTGGAATTTTTTTGGGGGGGGCAAAAACTGTTAATAGTATATAGGTTATTGTTATCATTAGGCTAATTCTGAATTGATGAAATTGGTCTGAATTTTAGGGTACTATAATGTATGGATTATATCATTACACAACCACAGATAATTTTAGGTTACTTTGGTTTTTATCTAGTTTTTTCCTGTTTCAGCACTTAGGAAATGAAAAAATTCTGATTGCAATATAATCATATAGAGAGTGCTTGTCTGAGCCAGATAAAAATAAAGTGGAGTGAATTATGTTTTAGAGAGGAACGCAATATTCAAACTAAGGAGAATTGGGAATTAATTTGGGGGAGGAAGCAATAAGAGAACTTACCTCTTCAAAATATGTACTAGGCCTATTATATATAAAATGTCCATTTTAGGACATCCTCTTGCCTTCAGAAAATCCTTTCTTATGCAGATGCATGGATCTCCCTCAGCCTTTACCTCTTATGTGCATCCCTCCTGCAGTATTATTCACAGTATTCACTACAGAACAACGCTTTTGATTTTCTGAGGATCGTGCAGTTCCTGTGAGGCCTCAACAATGATAGTGTACAATGCTGTTAAACTATGCAAAAATATTGTCAATAGGGCTCAATAACTTTGCCAAGGAATATATTCTTCTAAGAAATTATTTTTAGTCAGTTTTTTCATTTTCCTTGCTTGAAAAGCGTGTCTTACAGATGTATTTTAACCCAATACCTGTGTTAGTAGTAATTATAATGACTGACATTTACTGTGTGTGTATCATGCTCTGAGTGCTGGTTAATTAAGTACTGTCTCATGACACCTGCATTGCAATCCTGGAATACCTCCCTGCCATCTGTGGAAAAAAATGGAGCCTCAAACAGTTATGTGACTTGCTTAGAGGTAGATGAAAAGTGCTGGGAGCTGGGGTTTGAACCCAGCCAGTCTGCATATGGAGGTTTTCCCCCTCCCTGTTTTGATCCCTTGAATGCCTTACTTTGGTGTTGCAGGGAGATATTCTACCTTATATCCTTAAAGGAAGCTTTTCTAAAAAATGAAGAATATTGGTAAGGGGTTTACAATCTGACTGTTTTCTCTGCTTATCAGTTTCACTTGATTTCAAGAAAATAATTTCATTGCTTGATAAAGTTTCTGGACATTGGAGAGGCCTTAAAGGATAGCAGACCAGCACCTCCACTATTTCCTGGCTAGAGCTGACATCTGCCCTTATGTAACTGTCCCTTGCACCTAGAGATAGGCTGCTTAAATGGGTAGTTGGATTTTTTTCCCTGAGTGCATCAGAAATAATAGTTCCAGGATGGCAGAATTCATCCTAGAAGGATTTTTTGCTGCGTCAGTTTTGTCCTTCAACTTTAAGCCTTCTTTTCCATTTGCAGGTCTTAGACAGTTTTCACACAAGGCTTTCTCCTCTGGACTTTAAAAAAAAAAAATCAATTTTATTGAAATAATTCATATATAATAAATTGTGAATATTTAAAGTGTACAGTTTGTTTTGACATATTATGCACCTGTGAAACCATCACCACAATGAAGATAATGAACATGCCCATCACCCCCAAAAGTTTCCTCCTGCCCCTTTGTAATTTGTCCTCCTGTCCCTCCCCATGGGGCTTCCATCCAGTATTCATTTCCCAGGGCTGCTGTAACAAATCACCACGAACTGGGTGGCATAAAACAACAGAAATTCATTCTCTCACAGTTCTGGAGGCTAAAAGTCCAGAGTAAAGGGATAGGCAGAATTGATTCCTTTTGAAGACTCTGAAGGAGAATCTGTTCCACGCCTCTCTCTTAGCTTCTGGTGGTTTCTGGAAACCTTGGCATTCCTTGGCTTTGTAGGCATTTCACTCCAGTCTTTGGCTTCAGTCTTCCCACAGCCTTCTTTCTTGTACGTCAGTATCCAAATTTCTCTCTTCTTATAAGGACATCAGTTATTGGACTTAGGGCCACCCTAATACAGTATGACCTCATCTTAAGTTGATTACATCTCAAAGACCCTATTTTCATGTAAGGTCACATTCACAGATACTGGGAGTTGGAACGTCAGCATATCTTTCTGAGGGACACAATCCAACTCACAGCACGTCCAGTCCTCAGCCAACCACTGATCTGCTTTCTGTCACTCTGTATTAGTTTGCATGTTCTAGAGTTTTAGATAAATGGAATCATACAGTATGTGCTCTTTTTTGTCTGGTTTGTTTTACCCAACCTAATTTTGAGACTTGTCCTGTTGCACGCATAGTTCTTTTTTTTTTTTTTTTTTTTTTTAAATTGCCGGTAGTATTCCCTATACTGCAATTTATTTATCCATTTACCTATTGAGGACATTTGGTCTGTTTCTAGTGTTTGGCTGTGACGTAAAACTATTATGCACATTTTTATACAAGTCTTTGCGTGGACATAGGCTTTCATTTCTCTTGGGTAAATGTGATTAAATACCTAGGAGTAGAATGGCTGAATCATATGATAGATTTATGTTGAACTTTTAAAGAAATTGCCAGATGGTTTTCCAAAGTGGTTGTACCATTTCAGTAATGTATGAGAGTTCCAGTTGTTCCACATGCTTGCTAACACTTAGTATGGTTAATCTTACTAATTTTAGACATACTAATATGAATATAGTAGTATTTCATTCTGGTTTTAATTTGCATTTCTCAAATGACTAATGATGTTGAATGTCTTTCATGTGGTTATTTGTCATCGATATGTCTTCCCTGGTGAAATTTTTTGTACCTCTTCCCCGTTTTTATTATGTCTTTATTTTTTGGTAGCTGGCTGGTATGGGGATCCTAACTCTTGACCTTGGTGTTTGTTATCAGCCCCACACTCTACTGAGTGAGCTAACCGACCAGTCCTCCCCCTTTCAAATTGAGCTGTTTAGTTTTTCTGTTGTCTAGTTTTGACAATTCTTTAGATATTTAGATATCAGATAAATGCTTTCCAAAGATTTTCTCCTCCTCCGTGACTTGTCTTTTCATTTTCTTAAGTGTCTCTTGAAGAGCAGAAATTCTTTAAAATTTTGGTGACATTTGATTTATTCATTTGTCCTTTTATAGGTTATGTTTTTGGTGTTTTATCTAAGGAATCATTGCCTAAGGCAGGTCATAAAAATTTTCTCCTGTGTTTAGAAGTTTTATGGCTTTAGGTTTTACACTGAGGTCTGCAATCCATCTTGAGTTAGTTTTTGTATCTGGTCTGATATATACCCCAATTTATTTTTTAAAAATAGGAGTATACAATTGTTTATGGAATACTTTTATTTGTATAATATTCTGTTGTGTGTGTGTGTGTAAAACACCTTTATAATGTTTATAAGAGTAGTTAATATTGACTTGACATTTTCAACAAAGCTATATTTTCTCTGTATGGTCGTATGTTTTAGGTATAAAATTTGGCCTGTTACATAAGAATCACTATATGTAAAGTGAATTTGAGTGATCTGTTGGAGAACTGAAAGTCATTTTTGTATATTTTATCATAGTTACCATTGCCCTTTACCTTTAGGTTAAAAGATTGTCCTCTTGTCTGTTGTGCGTGAAATTTTAAACTCCAACTGTTATCACTCAGCGACTGCATAGACATCAATAGTGAATTATCTAACTTTATTTCCTGACAGCTTATTGGAATTAACTGTCATAGGGTTCTGTAAAAAAAATTCATAGATAATATTTTATGCTAGGAGAATTAAAATGTATCTGGGCAACTTGTCTTTTAAAAATCGTTATTATGTTTGTGATGTACTTGGGAGATTATTTTCATGTGTTTGTGGTAGACTATATATGTGCAGTTTGAAGTTACCTTAGCACAACAATGTGAATATACTTAATACCACTGAAGTGTACACTTAAAAATGGTTAAAATGTTAAATTCGGAAAGTGCTTGTATCTCTGTGCCAGTAACTTACATGTGATCTCCCACATTCTTGTGGTCTAGACTATAGCAGGTATAGGAGAAAGGGTCCCTTCCAAGCTGCCATTTCAAACTCCTCTGTGGCTCTTGAAGAAAGACAGACTCTAGTTAACAAGCAGTGTTTGGCATATGCCAAATTTTAAAATGGTGATGGTAAACTATGTGGAGGAAAATAGAAACTGTATTTGAAAAATTTGCTCTCTTTCAGCAGCTGTATAAAGCTTTATGGATAAAATTCCATTATCCGTTTCTGTCAATTCATATGGATTATGAAAAATAAACTTTGGAGTTGCTTTATTGTTGCCAAAAATGTCAAGCCAAGCATGTCCTATTAAGGCTTGGAAAATGACATAGCTAGACTTGTTTTACAGTGTGATGCTATTTTAAATATATAATTGTAATCTTTTTAATTTAAAATACTTCAATCATAAAATTTCTGTTTACTTCTAGTCGCCAGAACCAATTGAAAGACCAACAGCAACAGCAAATGGTGTCATTATGCCCCGATGACACAGAGTGTCTGACAGTCCCAAGGTACAAGCGAGACCTGGTTCAGAAACTAAAAATTTTGCGGCAAGAACTTTCCCAGCAGCAGCCTCAGGCTGGCCACTGCCGCATTGAGGTTTCCAGAGAAGAGATTTTTGAGGTAATCTTAGAAGTCTTATTTTAAATTACAGAAATACTAAAGTTTAGCATTTTACTTTCTCTTTTCCAAGAATTCTTTTTTGGGACTCATATCTCTTTAGAATGGGAGTGTTCTCATTAATTTTTTTTTAATTGTGGGGTATAAAGGCAATAATATTGGAGAGATTTAATAGGTAAGATAAGCATTTAAATGGAACGAAAAGTGTCAGGTGTTCCAATTGGATCAGTTTGGTCTCTGCATTGCAAATACGTATTTGTTAATGAATTTTAAAACACCACAAATATTATCCATCCCTTACTTTCCACTTCTTCTGAAAGGTATGGGACTCTTAAATTAAAAAAAAAAAAAAAGATTTCTAATTACTCTTGGACTATTTCCTTAATTTATTGAAAATCTTCCTTTGTGATACATACTTTTATCTTTTCATTATAACCCTAATACCAGTTTCAAAGTTCTTGCATAATAGGTGGCAGAAGTCAGAGGCATGGGGTTCCCACTCATTAGAAGATTCCTGGACAGGACACGTGGGGCCTGGTAATCCTTTTGTGAAAGGATGAACTTTCTTCTCACAAAATAATTCTGACCTTTTTTGTGGTCAGTCATTTGTATTTTAAGGTGACATGAAATTGTGTAATGAAGATCACATTAGTAATTTTGTTCTTTTGAAACTTTGTTTTCCTTGCATTTACTTTCTAGTGGTGCCTGTGACCTGGAATTATGTTAAGCAATTTTTAAAAATTTAGTTGTTCTACCAAATTCTTTTTTGGGGGAGTGGAGGGGGGAAGGAGAGGGTTGGCCAGTACAGGGACCCAAATCCTTGACCTTGGTGTTATAATACCACGTTTTAAACAAGTGAGCTAACTGGCAAGCCCTCTTCTACCAAGTTCTGTTTTCAATGTGAGTGGAACCATTGCTATGGTTCATAGAACTAAAATATTTAATATTGCACCTGGTAGGCATTTAATATAATGGTTTTTTTTTGTCTTTTTGTGACCGGCAAGGGGATCGCAACCCTTGGCTTGGTGTCGCCCACACCGCGCTCAGCCAGTGAGCACACCGGCCATTCCTATATAGGATCCGAACCCGCGGCGGGAGCGCTGCACTCTCCCGAGTGCGCCCCGGGGCCAGCCCAATATAATGTTTATCAAATGAATTAGTTTCAATAGGAATAAGCTATATCCATTTTGTTCCTAAAATTCCATGAAGTTTAAAACGTTTGGAATTCATCCATTGACGTGATTGTTGAAAAAATTTCACCTTATTTAAATAAACTTATGTTTAATGGGAGGGAGAGTTTAAATAATAGCTTAAAAGTACCTAATAATAATAATATACTTAAAATTTCTTTCAGGAATCATATCGACAGGTCATGAAAATGAGACCAAAAGATCTCTGGAAGCGATTAATGATAAAATTTCGTGGAGAAGAAGGCCTTGATTACGGAGGGGTTGCCAGGTAAAGACTTGCTTATCAGTTAATAGCAATGGATTTTTATACTAACAAATTCAATATACTTCCTGTGACATAACTTTCTCATTGACATTTATTTTCTAGTATAATATTCCCTGATGTCTGAAATACAGAGGGTATCTTAATAGATTAATTCATAATGAGGTTAGGATAGTACTGCCACCAGAAGAGTATTTTAGAACTCTGCAGTGGATCATATAGCCCAATGAGACTTTCTCTGAAAACTGGCCCTAACATTTCATGGACTGTTGCTAGGACTTGCAGGCCCTGTGTTTTCTCCATCTCTCTCCTTCAGCACATTATTTCCTCTGCTTTATGCCATTAGGAAAAATCTTTAGACTTTAATGACGTTATCTAAACTAAATACTGTTTCCCTTTGCATTCATTGCCATGCTTTTTACCTTGTTAAATGAGTATATGTGTGCGTGTGCATGCACATGTGTGTATACACATGTGTGTATCATAATCGTCCTCAGAATGTTTTAGTACAGTCGTACATTGCCACATCGTTAAATTGATTTATTTCTGATAGTATACACACTGTCAGAATTTTTTTTTCCAGGTGTGAAAGTTCACCTTATGTAAACGTAGGAGAAACATTACAGCTTTGTATTGAAATATTCTAAGGATCACCATGATAATTATTCTTCCCCTAATGTTAATCTGACCTAAATTAAATTGTGTTTCCACTAAGTCCCATAATTGTTGTTTGGCATCAACTTGTGTTCACCTGTAGACTTGTTTTCATTGTTACCTTTTTATGCAAAAGGGTGTTTCTTTAGTTTGAATTTTTAAAAATGGTCTCTTGCACATCATACTTAGGGCTGGATGGTTTCTGTGGAATTCTTATTATTTACTCATCACTAGATTTTGAATGTTTGTTGGGAAACTTATCTGCTGATGGCATATAAGTACTCTAATTATATGTATAGATCAAATAAGTAGTTAGTTTTTTTTATTTTTTAACCCTACTGCTATCAGGGTTTGGACAAAATAAGTAGAATATGGCAGTGAACTGCTTTTTCTGAACTTTATTCCATAGTAGAACCCCCAAATAGTTGAGTTCTACGCTTATGTGTGTTCTTAAATACTTGGTGAAACAAAACAAAAATTTGGATTTTCTTTTTAAAAATCACACATACAATGGGCTGGCCAGTTAGCTCAGTTGGTTAGAGTGTGGTGCTGATATCACCAAGGTATAGGATTCAATCCCTGTAATGGTCAACTGCCAAAAAAACCCAAACAAACGAAAACCACACATGAAAAACATGTAAGACATGGGAGATGAATGTTATGTGTGTTGGGAAGGCTGCTTATGGAGAACTCACTTCCTTTTTTAATCTCTAGAGTAGTTTTTTTCAGTGTTACATAATGGTAGTAATTTGATTTAGAATCCATCACATTATAGAATTTTGAAACTTTTATTTAACTAGTTGTTAATTCCATTGCATTTGCTGAAAATATATTATTCAGTCTAATTTGTAATATGAAAACACATCATTTAAATAACATACCTTAGCTGAGGAATGACAAAAATTGAGACTAAAACTGCATCTTTTAAGTCCTAGACTAATGATTTTATTTCAGTTTCACCAGGTTAAGTAACAAGTTATCTTTTATCTTTGAAAAATATAAAGGATTTAATAAGTTTGAGGTAATAGTACTTTTATTATGAGGTCTTTAAAACATTGATTTGACCATTGAAATCAAGAAGTGATATGGAGCATACTTGAAGAGCACAGGCTTGCGTAAAACTGTATTCTCTCCAAGGTCAAGGGTTTGGATCCCTGCACCAGTCAGCCGCCAAAAAAACCAAAAAACAAATTAAAAAAACCCATAGTCTTCCCTTCATTTTGTATTTAGAATGGATTACTAATTTATTTGGCAATTAAAAGTAACAGACCACTGGGCTGCAGCATCTCATGAGTGGTATAATACTTTTATACTCTCTGATGCTAAAATGTAATAAAATTGCCCAAAATTGAGTGATAAGTGAATTCAATGTAATAAAAAAAAGTTGGTTTTTTAAAAAAATATTTTCTTTCTTTCTTTCTTTTTTTTCTTTTTTGGTGCTATGGGGATCTGAACTTTTGATCTTGGGATTGTAACACCGTGCTCTAACCATTAAAAAAAAAAATTTTTTTTTTTCTTTCAAAAAGTTTTTATTTGCTGTTTGGGCATGGTAGATTTTTTCCAGTGTGATCTTATATACTACAGTTCATGCTTCATTTCCTTTTATTAATTAAAACATTCTTTGCTAAAGTGATAAATGATAGCATATCTTAATAAAAATGTGTTCATTAACAAAAAATTCCTTTGTCATACCTTGTTTTCTAGGGAATGGTTGTATCTTTTGTCACATGAAATGTTGAATCCATACTATGGCCTCTTCCAGTATTCAAGAGATGATATCTATACATTGCAGATCAATCCTGATTCTGCAGTTAATCCGGTATGATTTGTAATTACGATGATATGAATTAAATTGTGATGTATAATGCTGTTTGTCTTTAAATGTCCATGTGGTTCATTACATAGGAATTACTTGCCCTTGTCTTAGTCATAGCCTCTGAGTCAGCAATTCCTCTTCCAGAAAATTTTCTCAATCAAATGATTATGGATATGTGCAGTAATTTGGGCACAGAGATATTCATTGTTAAATGGTTAAGATCTTAGATTCTGGAATTAGAAAGACATGGAATCATAGCCTGGTCTCATCACTTAGTAGTTTTGTGACCTTGGGCAAGTTCACTGACATAAGCCTCAATTTTATCATTGCTATTTTTTTTTTTTTTTTTTAAATAAAGATGACTCGTAAGGGGATCTTAACCCTTGACTTGGCGTTGTCAGCACCACACTCTCTCAAGTGAGCCAACCGGCCATCCCTATATAGGGATCTGAACCCGTGGCCTTGGTGCTATCAGCACCACACTCTCCCAAGTGAGCCACGGGCCGGCCATTATCATTGGTATTAATAATAAATATATTTTGTAATCTCAGAAAGGAGTTGTGTGAATGAAATGGACCTGCACGTTATGCATTTAACAGGGTGCTATACATTATTAACCCTATTATACATTGTTAAGCACTCAATGTAAGTTAGCAGTTATTGTTAACTTATTGTTTTTCTATTTTATTATCTTTCCATACAAGGGCATACTATACAGCCACTAAAATGATAATGTAGGATAATATTTAATGACATGTAAAGATGGTCTTCGTGATATGTTAAGTGAAAAGAAGGTTACAAAATAGAGTGATACAACTTTGGTAAATATGAATATATTTAAACATTGAAAGGTTCTACACTCTAATGATGATGGTTATTTCTGGGTATTATATAATGGGTGATTTCTATCTTTTTTGCTTATCTGTATTTTATCTAAATATTTTGTAGTAAACATGTATTTTAAAAAAGAAAAAATTTTTAAGATTAAGATTAAAGGGAGGCTAAAAGATGAGCTTAAATATTACTTATTAAATAGAGAAGTAAAAGAATTTTAAAATACAAATATCCAAGTAACAAAACAATCTATGATGAAAGACCACACATATCCAAAGATGATAGAAATGTTAGATTCATTGCAGGGAATTCTTTATTAAGGGAAGATTTTTAGGTGAAAGCTTTTCTTGGGGAGCCTACTACCACCACTGTTAGTAATAACAGCTCACATTTGTTGAGTGCTTACCATATGCCAGGCCTGGTGCCATGGGTTTCATCACCTCATTTACTCCTCACAGAGAGACTCCTTTTATGTACTATTATTAACCTCTTATTTCCAGATGTGGACAATTAGTCCTACAGGGGTTAATTAATTTACTCAGGTATGCATGGCCAGTAACTGGCATAATCACCCCCACAATACAAGTCTGACACCAAATCTATGTTGTTTTTTGTTTTGTCTTTTTTGGCAGCTGGCCAGTACGGAGATCCAAACCCTTGACCTTGGTGTTATAACACTGTGCACTAACCAAGTGAATAACTAACTGGCCAGCCCCAAATCTATTTTGAAGTTTAATTTTTGGTTAGGTCAAGAAAGTAGGGAGATTTAGGGTTGAAAGCTTTTTTTCCATGACAAAAGTGCAGGAGGTGAGAGGAGAGGAAAATAACTGGATCTGCAAGTGGTTTAATGAAACTGTGGTGGGACTGTAGTTTGGACTTAATTTCTGAAAGATAAATTTTACAAAATGATTATATCCTTTGAGAGAGACATTGACTCTGTAATATGTGAGGTAGAGAATCTTGAGCACGCCCTAAAGAAATACTCCCTAATGATTATTGAGCTTTGATATGATCTATTCCATTTAAATAGTTGTAGAGTACAAATTTATGCTTATCAAAATAATAATGTTGCTTAAATATTTAATTTTTATTAAAAATTCTCTGGATATTTTCTAACTTGAGTTTTTATGTACATTCTTTTCAATTTCAGGAACATTTATCATATTTCCACTTTGTTGGACGAATAATGGGAATGGCGGTGTTTCATGGACATTATATTGACGGTGGATTCACGCTGCCTTTTTATAAACAGTTGCTCGGAAAATCAATTACTTTGGATGATATGGAGTTAGTTGATCCTGACCTTCATAACAGTTTAGTGTGGATACTGTATGTATTGAGTCTTATATCTATTCATTATAGTTAGAATCTGAGCTTCAAAAAAAAATACGTTTCAAAACTGATGTGCTTTTTTTAAAATTTAAAAAGCTATGCACAGAAAATATTGAGTGGTTATCTGAGTGACAGGACCACATAAGACTTTTTCCCTTTTTACTGCTTCTCTGTACATTACAAATGTAAAATTAGCGAGTGTTATTACTTTAAAAACGAAAAAACCTGGTGTATTCTATTTTTAAAAGTACTGTATATAATGATTTCCTCAACATGATGCAAGTTTTTTTTCAATCTTGAATGTGTTAGAATAGCAAATTCCAGCTGCCATTGCTTTTAATGAAGTGGTGATTGTTCAAATCATACTTTTAAAGTAAGACTAATTCTTTTTAAGGTAAGAACTAATTCTGTTTTGTAAGAGGCTGTTAGTTTATGAAGAGACACTGGCAATATTTATTTTTACAAAATATGCAAGTAAGTAGCTTTCTCACTGGGATACTCAGACATTTCGTTTCTAGAGAGTACCCAGATTCTGCAGGGCCTCTTACCTGAATGCCAAACATAACTGACATTTCCCTCTATTGGTGGTTCTAGCTAAGCCCAGCTTTGACCAGGGCTCTTTCTCATTACTCAAGAAGTGAAATGTTTCCTGTGTTTATAAAGGTTATAAAGCTCTTTGGCTTTGCTACCCAAGAACTAGGTGATATGTTAGCATAAGAACTAGTAAGAATCTGACCTTACATGTGTCATATTATAAAACTATCTTAGTTTTGTCTCACCAATTAATAGGATATGTACTTTAGATTTCCAGGTTCCATATCTTTCCCTCTCTTTCCTATCTAGTGAGAACGATATTACAGGTGTTTTGGACCATACCTTCTGTGTTGAACATAATGCATATGGTGAAATTATTCAGCATGAACTTAAACCAAATGGCAAAAGTATCCCTGTTACTGAAGAAAATAAAAAAGAATATGTCAGGTAAACATTTCTGTGTCCTCAAGGATGAGAATTTTTTTAATGTTCTAGAATGACAATATGGAAAACCATTTAAGTATTTAGGTAGAATTCTTTATTGCTACAAAATAGGCTTTTGCAGAATTTAGCAGCTTAAAAACAACCACCATTTTATTATTTCTCACTATTCCAAGCGTCAGTAATTTGGGCAATGAACAGCTGGGATGGCACACTACTATTCCAGAAGGTGTCAGCTAGGAACAAAATGCCAGGATAGCCTCTTCACTCATGTATGTGATGCCTCGGCAAAGATGGCTCAAGTGGTGAGGGCTGGTTGGAATGGCTCTTGACTGAGGTCACTGCATGGTGCTTACTTCTCACTGTTGGCTGGGTTCTTTGGTTCTCCCCATGTGGTATCAAAGGTCTTTTCCTTTCCCTGCGGCCTTTCTCTTCTTCCCAGCAAGATAGCCACACTTTTTATGGGTTGGCTGACTTTTCAGAGCACAAAAGCAGAAGCTGCCAGTTCTTTGTAAGGCCTAAGCCTGGTGCTGCCCAGCATGACTTGTGCTGTATTCTGTTTGTTAAAGCGCGTCGGCCAGCACAGGTTCAGTGTGGAGGAGAGGCTATACAAAGATGTGAATGCCAGGAGACACGGGGCTTTGGGGCCATGTGTAGTAGCTACCACATGTAGCAATTGAGAAGTGCTTTTGTGCTGTATTACTACCACTTAGCTTGTTTATAAAAGAGCACATTGTGAGTGTAAGGGATAAATATAAGATGTTCTTCAAGTTTTATAAAATAAAAATTGAGGAATTTTTGAAGTATTGGGTTAGTTTGGCCTGTGGTAACTAAAGTCTTCTAAACATAAAACTATGAGGGTGGGCTGGTTAGCTCAGGTGGTCAGCGTGTGGTGGTGTAACACCAAGATCAAGGGTTCAGATCCCCATAGCAGCTCCATTTTTAGGAATTTTCTACAGAAACACATGCGTAATTAAAGAAATATAAATAAGGATGTTCAATTAAATATTACTTGTAAAAAATTTAAAGTACTGAAATGTTTTTAGAGGAAAACGATTAAATACATACATTCAACAGAATATTATGTGGATTTTTTTTTAAAAGACTGCTTAAACTGTCAAATTTAAAAAGTAAGTCTTAGAAGAATTATAAGGGAACAAATTCTATGGTGATGTTTTGTAATTATACAGAAGACGGTCTAGAAGGCTACATACCAAATAAAGTACATGCCTAAGGTGAGGGAGCAGAGGTGGTAGCCTGGGGATAGGGAGGGAAAGAGGGTAAAAGAATGGACTTTCAGGTTTTACTCTGTCTTCACAGTTAATGTTTGATTTTTCTTTATATATGTAACCACCACATATTACATTTTTAATTAAAAAATAAATAAATAAACGAGTGGGAATTTTCTGAGTCTTAGCAATGTGTCACTTCCAGGATCTAGTGTGTTCTACTCAGTTCCTGGATCCCAGTCTCCAGGGCTCAGTCTATGTTTATAGAGTACAGTAATAATCCCTTGCCAACTGTAGGTGTGAGATAAAAAAGACTTTTACAGTTGTGCAGTTTTGCTGTACCCATAAGCCGACAAACAAAAGTGAGGTCCTCCAAAGGATATAGCATTAAGTAACTTATTTCTTAAGATAGAAAACTATTTCACCGGATTTGGAAAAGGAAATGTTGATAAATTTGACAGATGAGTAATTCTGAGATGAGTGAGATGGAGAGGTTTTCCTGGGTAGAGAGAGAAATAAAAACAATCCAATTATAAATAAGTTCTGATAAAAAACATAAGTAAAGTTACGCAGTAGATATAATATAGTGTAATTTTTTTTTTTTTTGGTAAAATTATGTCTTCCAGAGTTTTTATAGCCTTCAGGGAACGATGGGTATTTAATCAAAAAGTGCTTATTATTGTTGCTTTTACTATTTCTTCTCATTTTGAATATGAGGATTCTCTGCCTCCTCTTCTCTCATAGACCTTCTCCAAGTATAATCAAAACACCCAGAACATTCAGATTATATTTTCAAGTAAAACTAGAAAAATAGTAATTTTTGAATAAGTGTGCTCTTTATTCTGGTTATTGGCATTACGTTATAATGGATTTTTAGCTTCAGACCCATCTGAGGTCCCGTAGACTTCCAGTTTACTAGGAGTTTCTCTGATTTGAAGATTTGCTTTATTGATGCTGCTTTTGTTAGTAGAAAGTTACCACTTTTTATCTACATAGAACTGCCTCACAGTTCAGAATCCATTCATCATCAGTGTGAGGTTTTTTTTTTGTTTTTGTTTTTTTTTTTGTCTTTTTCGTGACCGGCACTCAACCAGTGAGCGCACCGGCCATTCCCATATAGGATCCGAACCCGCGGCGGGAGCGTCGCCGCGCTCCCAGCGCCGCACTCTCCCGAGTGCGCCACTGGCTCGGCCCTCAGTGTGAGGTTTTTTAGACTCAATTCTTAATGCTAGAAGCTCATAAAGTGCAATGTTGCTAAAGTAGGGATTCATAATAATTACCAAATCTGAATATACAATCATATGAAACCTCTGTCCAATGTTTACAGACTCTATGTGAACTGGAGATTTTTACGAGGTATTGAGGCTCAGTTCCTGGCTCTGCAGAAAGGATTTAATGAAGTAATTCCACAGCATCTGCTGAAGACATTTGATGAAAAGGAGTTAGAGGTCAGTGCATTAATGTTATGACATCATCTAATGTAACAAGGAAAGATTGAGAATTATTTTGTTGCTTAGTTTTAGAGAAAAGTTATGTTTCTGGTGCTTTCTAAGTTTTACGGTTCAGTGCCCTGAGAATTCTCATTCACAGGAAAAGCCTTTCATGCTTTGGAATTTCTCAAGTAAGCAATCTCTCCTATTTATGAACATTTAAAAAAATTTTTTTCCATGTTGTCCTTTCTGGTTTTAAACCAGAAAGGTTTATGTCTTATGTATACATTCTTGTAGTGTTTTTTTTTTCTATTCCCTCATTAAGCGGTTATTGATTTAGTTAAATAAAACCTCACTAATTATTGGTGTCTACCATATTGAAATTTATTTGGATAAAGGCCTGGGTTTATACTAAATTTTGCAAGAAATCATTTGGTAGACAAGATCATAGAGGAAATAATTAAAATACTTAGGATAAGCTGTATCTAAACATCCTTAGACTCTTTGGAAACATTCGTATCCTAACAATAGCGCTATTAAACAAGAAGCAGTTTTTTGTTTCCTTTTAAAGCTCAAGGCACCTCAGGTCTGGTTTTTATAATTAAGACATTTAACAAAATACATCTGAATTTTCTACTGAACTACTTTGAAAAAATAATAACATTTTATTCTACCAGTTTCCAAAATTATTTACTGGATAGGGATAGCATAAATATTTGAAGTCTAAAAAATAATTTAAAACATGATTTTATTCATTAACTTCAATGTCCTTCCAACTAAATCTGTAACAGACCTATTAGCAAACAAGTCTCAAAAGACTGACTTGACTCATTACTATCCGCATTCCTTTTGGATTGAGTTATTCATAGTGAAATGGCCAGAGGGAAGTAGTCAGGAGGCAGAGGGAAGCAGCAGGGATGGCAGCACAGTTGACAGATAAGCATTTTCATTTGCTTATTCAATGAATGAGGCATTTGGCCTTGGAATTGCCAGTTCTCTGAAGAAAAGACTTTAGGAGGTATCTTCTGTGTTGTAAATACATCCATAATCCTGTCGGGTCACCTCTTCCCTGTCCAGTGCGTCTTTGACTGAGGGTCTTTTCAGAACCCTGTAGAAGCTTTGTTGGAGATTTTATTCAGTAGGGTCAGGATTTATTATATAGTTTCTACTGCTAAGGAAATCATTAAACTTTTTAGAAAAAAAAGTATATCATTTATTTTAGTGTTTAACTGGATTAACAGAATTATCTAGGATTTGCAAGTTACATTTTGTTTTATACTACACACTGTCATACTTCACTGTTATAAATGTGTTAGATTAGCAAAATGAGTTAGTCTCGAAACAAGTCAGGCACAGAAAGAGAAATACCACATGTTCTCACTTATTGGTGGGAGCTAAACATTAATATATAAATTCACACACACACACACACACACACACACACACACACACAAACTGGGGGGGGGGGAAGAAGATATAACAATCACAATTACTTGAAGTTGATACGACAAGCAAACAGAAAGGACATTGTTGGGGGGAGGGGGGAGGGAGAAGGGAGGGAGGTTTCGGTGATGGGGAGCAATAATCAGCCACAATGTATATCGACAAAATAAAATTTAAAATAAATAAATAAATAAATAAATAAATAAATAAAGTACTCAATTCAGTGGCTTTTAGTATAATCCAGGGTTGTGCAGCCATCACCACTACTTCATTTTAAAACATTTTATTACTGCTTACCCATTAGCAATCAATTCCCATTGCCCCTCCCTCCAGCCCCAGGCAATCACTAACCTACTTTTGTCTCTCTATATTTGCCTATTCTGAACATTTGACATAAATAAAATCATAAAAAATGAAAAAAAAAAAAAAAAAGAGTTAGTCTTGGACCCCAAGGAGAAGTATCAAAATGATTTTGATATAGTTCATCTATACTGACACTGCATCAGGATGTCAAGCAGAGCTCTATATCAGTGTATGCGTGTATTTTGTGCTTTAATATAATTTTAACATTTTTAAGCATATTGTATTAATCCCTTTTTAACACATCTCTTGAGTTGCTGTGCACTACTGGTTTTTTTTCATAGGATGTAGTGAAATAGATGCTACTGTCATATTTTGGCAGAGGACACTGCTGGCCAAGGGAAGTGATCTGAATTGCCCCAAACCACAAAGCTAATAAGTGTTGTAGCCAGTAAAATATGATGCAGGTCTAAGGAAGGCACATATAAACTGTATTTACTCTTTGGGTCTCAGTTTCTGTCCATTAAAAAAATTTTTTTAGAATTCTCTTATGAAATTGTGGAACTTTCAAAATTCTTTTATCTTGTCAAGTCCATCACAGTCGTTCTCAGACCCTGGGAAGCGAACATGCAGTGAGTAGATACTTCTAGATTTTAAAAATACAGATCTTGACTGTCATCCCAGATGTGCAGAATTAAAATCTCAGCATAGGACCTGGTGTGTATATTTTGAAAAGCTTTCCAAATGAATCTGATGTGCACCTTTGATTAAGAACTACCAAAGGAGAACCAACACTGAAAATCTAAGGTTCTATTTTGAGGAATTTGGGGCATGGCTTTAATTTCCACTGGCGCATAACTTGTGCAATATTTTGACAGCTCATTATTTGTGGACTTGGCAAGATAGATGTTAATGACTGGAAGGTAAATACCCGGTTAAAACACTGTACACCAGACAGCAATGTTGTCAAGTGGTTCTGGAAAGCTGTGGAGTTTTTTGATGAAGAGCGCCGTGCACGATTACTTCAGTTTGTGACGGGATCTTCTAGAGTGCCTCTGCAGGGCTTCAAAGCATTACAAGGTAAAAGCTTGAGTGGCAGGTGGCAACTTGGCATCAAACTGTCCTGGGGCGGGGATAGGGATGGGGAAGTCAGTGTTGGGTTTATATAGATATTTCACAAACCATGTGCTTATAAACAGATGCTCATTTCACTCTATTTTTTATATCTGTAATTTTTCACCTAGTGATTCCTCCTCCTCCTTCCTTTCTCTTGCTCCCCTCCCAAGAGCCTTTTCTGCGGGGGTTCTCTGTTATTGCAGTGAGTGAGTGCCGCATGGTGGAGACCCTATGTAGTAATGGCTCTGCCTTTCATTTTCTGGTCATCTTGCTTTTATTTCTGTTCCACATTCCCACAGGAGAAGTCCACTTCCATATTCACATCTCAGCCTGGCAAGCCATTTCCCTACCTGGGGTGCCTCCCTCCCCTACTTTTTATTTTTTCTTTTGATAGAGGCAGCATGAGTCACAGAGCCCATCTGTTTGGTCAGAGCACTGTAATTATTGCATGGCATTGGACCATTTATTTACAACCATTTTCCATTTTCAGGAGTTGTTTTCTGTGGAATAAGCTGTCTAATTTGGGCATGAGTTGGTAACATTGCTGATGATTGCGGTGCTTCACTGGGGGGCGGTTGCTCTTCACCTCTTAAGCCCGTCATTTTCAAAGCTGCTGGTGGTGAGTGAGGATGTACCAGGCAGGACCGGTCCGTAATTCAAGAGTGCTGCCCACAGTGCTTACGCTGCAAGTCCACGAGGAAAGCCTCCTTTGAGCTGTGCTCACCTTCCCTATTGAGAGACTGCCCGATGCATAAAGTGAAGTTGTATTGCTCCTGCATCTGCTTGTAGGGGGTGTCTGTGTTAACTGAAATTTATTCTGTACACTGCTGATCTTTTGCTGTCAGCCAAGTTTGAGTCATGAAATCTAAATTTTCATTAGGTTGTCATCTTTTTGAATGTGCATGTATTTTATCTTGGACTTGCCCAATTGCTTTTCTTCTTATTCTTTTGGGATATTGATGGTCTCTAAAAGATAGGAGTTGGCAGAGGGATTTCAATCCTGAGTTTTTTCTCAAATTGAAATGCTAGCTTATTAATCCAGCCTTATCCAAGGTCAATTCCAGCGTTCAAAACTCAGATTATCTTCCTGCTGCCCTTTGGTGGTATGTGTGGATTTGCCAGCATTTCTCTATCCCCAGACCCTGTGGTTTATGTTGGAGACTAATAGATGCGCCTGCAGTGATCTGACCCACATTTCCCTCATCTGCAGGTGCTGCGGGCCCTCGACTCTTCACCATACACCAGATCGATGCCTGCACTAACAACCTGCCAAAAGCCCACACTTGGTAAGTTATTTTTGTAGCTTTCTCCTCAATCTGTGTACGTAGGTGCTAGTTCCAAACAGATTTGACTTTTCATTTATTGTTCATACTACTGAGGATCTTTAAAAGGAATGTTAAACAGCTCTTTTAAGTGATTTAAAAGTTAAGATTAGGGCTGGCCTGTGGCTCACTCGGGAGACTGTGGTGCTGATAACACCAAGGCCACGGGTTCGGATCCAATATAGGGATGGCCGGTTAGCTCACTCAGTGAGCTTGGTGCTGACAACACCAAGTCAAGGGTTAAGATCCCCTTACCGGTCATCTTTTAAAAAAAAAAAGTTAAGATTATTCAGAGATTGGTTTGAAAACCCCACAGTGGTAATCTCTACTTTAGAGAAATGCAACCTTTTTATATTCTACGTGACAGAGAGTGATGTGGCTATGTTAATATACATTTGCTAGGCCAGTTTACTTATTTTGAATAACTATGTAAAATCTGATTTGCTTATTCACAGCTTCAATCGAATAGACATTCCGCCCTATGAAAGCTATGAAAAGCTATATGAAAAGCTGCTAACAGCCATCGAAGAAACATGTGGGTTTGCTGTGGAATGACTTCAAGGATTTACCCAGGACTCTATTTATACCCCTGACCAACAGCCTCCTTTCAGCAGTTCCAAAGAATGCTGAAATACAGGAAACCCCGCCCCCTTAAAAAAAAAAATTTTAGGACACTGTGAGGGGAAAGGACAATTTCAAAATTCCTTTTCAAGGAAAAAAGGTCTTTATGCTTTGCCATGAGGCCACATTCAGCTGCTATTTAAAATTAATATCTTGAACCTAAAGAATGCTGACTTTTCCTACATTTCCAGAGTTAGGCAGTATTCTACACTTAAAGACTACTACTATTTTTATAAACGGTAATCTATTCAAATTGCTTCACAGATTTCAAGTCTCTCAAACATCAAGCAACTTCAGCAGTCGGTACAAGTCACATTTCATTTTGATTGAATACATGATTTTGAACAACTCCTGTACTTGCTCTTTGTAAAAAAAATAAAATTATTTTGAATTATTCAAGCTTTGTAAACAATTGGCTAAAAGAATCATTGTCTTTAAGAAATTAAGCCATTTGCATATTATGTTTTTCTGTAACAGAGCATTATATTTTGCATTATATATTTCAATCTAAGTGGGTCTATTTTATATTTCTCAAGCATGAATTTCCTGGAATACAGCTATATAATTTTGGTTGTCAAAGTCCTAATGCAGCCATTTACTCTAAACTTGGTAGTTTATTTGCTACAATAAGATGTGTTCAGGGGCTCCCTGTTTTTAAGAGATTTTTTTAAAAACCTGATCTTTTTATCTTGAATCAATATGATCAAGTATTTTGGATTTACTTTTTATTGTGAATCAAAATACTGCATTTTTATACCTTCTCCGAGCACGTGGATGGGATGGTATTTTTCATTCTTTTGCTGGGTCAGTTTATCTTTAATATATATACTATTCCTGTAAACCAAAGTCTCTGACAAGTGCACCTAATTTATATTATATTTTAATAACTATAAGTTTCTATCAAGTAAACCATCCTGAAGCTTTGTTTAGCTGCTCATAATTTTAATCAGCTCAAATTATGAAAAAGGAACAGTTTTGCTCTAAAGATTATTTAGCAAGCTTAGAAAAACCCTGCTTTTACTGAACAGGATGAAGTGGGGGTAGTACTGGCGTTGGTGCATAGGGATGTGATTACTAAAGAAATGGTGATTCTAACTCTTATAGTATAAATTACTTCAAAACTGAAGAGTTAATTTTGGAAGTAAGGGAATTTCAGTTCCCTCAGCGTTAAAGATCCGCATCTGATTTTGAAATGTTCGCATTGAGCTTTCAAGGTGTGTGGCATGTTGCATGATCCAGGAGGCAACCAAAACTCGGGGTAAGGGACTGGAAAAATCTGATGTAACCATTCAAAATATGCACTATTTTTTTTTTTTTTTACATTGATGTGAAATAAGAATAGCATATTTTGATGAGATAACTTTTAAATTTTGCAGTTTAATTATCCAGTGAATAGGTCCTTTGTGTTCTGTTTCTTGTGATGGAGTGAGTTTCAGTCTATGTTCTTGGAGCCAAGGGCTCCTCGGAGGTGCCTCAGGAATAATGATTTAGGAGAAGTTTCGCGAGAGAGGGAGGGGAGAGGCCTTACTGGTGACTGAGGAGAGAGGCCTCTGACTCCCCGTCCCCTCCCTCTTTACCCGGAGCAGCTCTAAGTTTTCTCTTTTATATATCGGATTCCAAGTAAGCTTTCACGAGGTGTGCAGGGGAGGGGGGCACGGTGGGAGAAAAGAAGTGGAGACTTTGCTGCTTAAAAAAGGTTGAGAACTACTTGTGTAGTTTCTAAGTATTTTAATGTATTTCATTTGGCCAAATTTGCTGCAGATAAGCTAGTCATAGTTATAACTGTGCAGTGATATTGTGCTTACGCTGACCTTTTTCTTCCAAACACTTTCTTTTTCCTACTGCATTCTTAGTACTGAGGAACGTCTTCAGATGTACAGAAATGGTTTCTTTGGTATTTGATTCTCAGTAATTTTCAGCTTTCATGATAGTACTTTATTGGTTGTAGGCCCAGCTCTTTTTTATATTAAAGCACTAGTGCAGTTTATAATTGTGCCTACTCTTAAAATCTTTTAGTAAAGACATGATGAACACTTCGTAGAAATCATAACTGACCAGGGATGCAGTAATAATGAAATACTGTTATCAGTTTTAATGTACAATATAAAGCAGACAAATGCCATCGCTTTTTGAGTGCCTTTTTAACTTTATAATAATCACTTAATAGAGCTTTAAAAGAAAGAAATTACCCCCCATAAGTCTGTGGTGTCACCAACATGACATATGAAAACATGATTTAGATTTGTTTCAAAATTACATTACCTGATCACTTCCAAATAGGTGCTATACAAACAAAAACCCCCAATGTGTCATTGAACCTGGGACTTGCACCTCATGTTTAATGTGAATATTTATTTCCACATGTCCCTCTTAACTGGGTTTTGTTTAATCCTTCTCCTAGTTGTGTTATTTCAGATATATGATGTCAACTTCCCATACTAATGCCTTTCCATCATGAATGCTTAATTATGAACAGTGATTACTTTGTAGAGCTCATAGACAGTACAAGAGGTGAGTGTTGTTTCACAGGGCCTTATTTCTTGGTGTAAAGAGTTTTTAAATAGTGCTGTGTATAGTGTACATTTTCTTTTGCACATAGTTTGTTGCCCTGAATGGGTTTATTTTTACCAAGTCTTTTTTCTGTTCTTTCTTGTATTTACAGTCCAGAGCACAAGTTTCTCTTCTTTTAAATACAAAGTAATTTGCTTTATTTTACAACACTAAATCTGCTTTGAACTTCCAGTGCATTGGACTGATTGCATTGGTGGGAGTTAGAGATTGTTCCAGCCGTCTTTACAGTTCGGGAGAGCAGCTCCTTCTGCTTCTGTTTTTAAGCTGCAGCACACAGTCAACGGATGCCATTTGTGGTATTTAACATTCTTATGTTAGGATGATGATTGTACCAAATGCTGAGTTGTTTTATTTCTAGATGTAATTAGTTCACTTTATGTAATATTCTTCCTTCTCTCAAACTGACTTTAAAAACAAAGTTTTATCATTTTCATTGTATTTGTATTTATTACAGAGTGTTTTAGCTTTGATATTCTTTGTATTTTCACTCAGTTGTTACATGAGCTTTATCAATAACATCTGTATAAATGGTTTTTTAAAAATTAACTATGTATATGCCCATGCCGAAGTTGAGCAATAAAATGAATGCTGTTTGCACTGTCACAGCATCAAAGTTTTTAAAGAATATTGAGTTTGTAATGAATTGTTTTGAAATAATTTATGACTGGCTCTATGAAGGGTGACAGCATGTTAGTCATAAAATGAGTTCAAGGAAAATGCATGCCTGCCTTAGTTAATCCCTTTGTCACACTGCAGAGCTTCTGAGAGCTCAGGACCCTCTTTCTGTCTCCAAACAGAGCAGAGAAGGGGTGCGTTTTCTCTTGCCACGGGAACTTGACTGGTTGGCCGTGGCTGACAGGGCTATGTGGGGATGGATTTCTGAGACCTTTCTAGGCTTAGTGGGGAAGAGATTTGGTCCTGCAATCAACCACGTCTGTCAAGGATCTGGAGGACAGAGATATGGTAGGGGCATCATATTTGCCAGCCCTACTTTGGTACTGAGCAGTAAAATCCTCAAAAATGAAAAGGAGAAATCAATTATATTTTTTCTAGAAGCCATGGATGGACTTTAAGATTTATGATTCACAAATCTATAAATTGATGAAAGTCCAGCTAAACACATGGGTGGGAGAAGGGATGAATATGGCATGTTTTTTCATCCAGAATATGACCTGTGTAAGTCTCTACACAGCACAGGCTACCACAGAATGGAGCGTCTGGGAAATACAGTGTTAAGTAGTAGCGGTATGCAGTATGTTAAAGTTCAGAGTAGGCATGTTGTCCTTTTTTATATTCTTTTGAAATTTATTTTTTGGCTTTGTCTCACATTGCCACATTTACAGGTTTTATCTAAAATTTGTAAAGTTTTAATACATTTGTAATTTTTAGTATTATAATAGTGTATAAATTACCCAAAAGTTTGATTTGACTAATGTGTGATTGGAAGTTTTTCTGCTGTGTGGTAACCTGAAAAGTTTGTCCCTTTGTTATAATGAAGGTTTAGTCATGTCACCCACTGCATTTATTTGTACTTTGTATCTCAAATGCTTGCAGTAGGATATATACAACAGAACAAGAGCCTAGCAACAGTACAGAGGTAATTACACAGAAAAAGCATTACATTCCTTTGTTAACACTCAGCAAACTAGACAAACCAGATTTTAAAGTTAAATTTTAATTAAAAAATATTTACCCTAAATGTGACCTGTGTTCATTCAGCAAATATTTACTGTGCTCCTGTGTGCCAGGCTCTGTACTAGGCATATAGCTTTGCATGGCTGTTAGAAAACTGAACTTCCAAACTAGTGCGTCTAGCCTGTCTCGGTGAAGGTCAAATTCAAACCTAGGTGCCCAGAAACTAATCTGTGTCCAGCAGAGAAATCAGTCATGATGGGAGCTCGTAATCAAGTACCTCATCAAGGCCCTGAATCCCAGACTTGGTTTTTAAAATAGTTGGTTTGGCTCTGGGAGCAGTGGGGTCTCTGACTCCTACCCCTGTGACACGTAAGATCCAGTCACAGTCTCTGGACAGGTAGTTCCTTCCTCGCGTGTTTGCGTTCATCATACAGTTGCCAGCCTCTTACTCCTTCTTTGGCGAGAGGAAGCTTCCAAGGTGATGTGCTCCACTGTTGATGACTATACCTTTTGTGGATATTTGAGCTGGAGCTTACATAGGGTATCAGTTAGTCTCTAATGTGGGTCTGAAACCCCACTTCCGTCTCCCTTATGGTATTGCATAAGTGGAGGAAGTAGAGCGGCACCTGTAGCAGTCGGTGGGGTTGGCGAGGGGCCCTTCTAAAATGTTTCTCCCACAACAGGTTTTCAGTATGCCTAAATGTGGGATCTAACAGATCCCTCTATAAACCGCAACTGAAGCCCCAATTTTGGATTCTTCCTTTGGCTCAGACCAGTCCTGCTCATTTCTCTGACTGACACCAGCCTCCGCCTGCCTTCTCATGCTCCTGTAGAGCCACCCCCGTGTCGTTATTGTTGTTGTTTACTGTGATGCCTCTTTCCTTTGCAAATAAACTTCCCTCACAGCTTTAACCCCTTCACAGAGGTCTTATTCTGCTGCCTCACCTCAACACTGGCTCTTTCTTTTCCTTCCCATCCTTATGAGGGGAGGCAGCTAATTCTCCAGGGCCTCACCCAACATAGTTATACACAGTTAAATAATTTTTTAAAAAAAGTCATATACACTCGAGGCTTAAAAAACTGTCATCACCCATTCCCCCCATCCCGTCCTGCTTTTCAGAGGCCACTACTTTCAGATTTGTCAGCTCTATCAGTATTTACCTCCACACTCCTAAATAATATGCTAATTCTACTCTCTATTAATTCTAGACATAGTCTGGTTAGTTCCCTATCTATGGTAGAGGACGTCGTTCTCATACCAAGCCCCTCGCTCTAACACCCCCACCGATACGGTTCTAAATAACTTCACACGTGTGCCTTATGACGAGGCTTCCCGGGATTCTTTGGAGCAAACTGGCTTGTTTCACTGATTCCTCCACAGCGCTTGAATCCCAACATCCTCCACTTGCTGAGTCACCACTTCAGCTGCTTTCTGTTTCTCAAAAATATGTTGGCATCTTTTATTTTGTCTCTTCTGTTTTCTGACCTTTGCTAAGCAATTCTATCCCTTCGCTGGCCTGTTCTCTCCCCGATTCTTCTTTTTTGGTTATTCCTAGTTACCCCTTAGTATGGTAAAGAGCACCAGCTCCCTCCCAGTCACCAGAACGAGCAACCTAAGAGTCTTTCTAAAATCTTTTACATTTAAAAAAAATTGTAAGGGCGTTGTTAGGCTTGTTTTAACTCATTCGAATAGTATTCAAATATAGTAAGCAAAGCGTTAAAGTATCTAATCTGTCCCTCAGTCACACACAGTTATGTTTGGGGAATATTCTCCTATGCCTTTTCTATATTCTATTGCTATTATTATGTATAATACCAACTCATATCATAGTTCTTTCAATAAAACAGCATCACGCTTATTAGTCTACGATTTGCTCCTTTTGCTTGAGTGTATTGTGGATACCTGTACCTACTTCATTTTTCCTCTTTATGACACTGTCTGGAACTGATGTGCTAGCTGCCGTCTGCTAGCCTCATCTTGTGCATTCCCCCGTCCTTTCTATTCACCTGCCCTTGTTAATTTGTCGTAGCAAATTACTTGTCTCCATGTTTCTTCTCATCATGCTCCAAAACTGGCCAGTCCACCAACCTTTTTCCCCAGGAAGCCCCTGCCCGCCTGGTGGCTCGACCTTCTTTCAGCTGCCACTCCAAGGGCAGCACTTGGGACCGCGGCAGTCAGTCTAGTTCCCTACACTTGTCTCTAGGACAATCAGCTCTCACCCAGTCGGGCCTTCAGCCTCCTTGGGCCTCTCCCATCCTTACTACGCTCATCCCCACGCTACTCTCTACAGGCCCTTTGGGAGCCTTTTTCCCAATCCTGTCTTGGCATCCTCTGCGACTCCCTGGCTTTGTTCAGCCAAGTCCCCACGTCCACACCTGCTCTGACGCTTCCCTCTAGTTCCTGTCCTTCGCTGAAGCCCTCCTGCCATGGAAGACACCACCCCCAAGTGGGTTTTTTCCTCACATTGCCCCATACCAGAGGTGGGGTTGGTGTGCTCCTTCCCACCCGCACCCACTGGTGCCGCTTTGACGCGCGTGCGGTCTGGCTTTACGCCCTCGGCCTCGCCTCACTGCCGTCTTGCATCAACTGACGGAAGCCATAATGCACAAATTCTCTCATCTTTCAGTTACGTTGTGAAAAACACACACACACACTGCTTTGTCTGGGTTCAACCCTAAGGCCCGCCTCTGATGACTAGACCATATTTCTGGCTCTTCTCTGAATTAGAGATTTTTTTGTGTGTCTTCAACTACTTTATTTTTACTATTTTTGTGGATTTAAAGTAATAGATTTCAGGAAATGGCTGCTCAAATAAGTTTTGCTAATTGCTTTAGCCTGAGTACAACCAATGAAGAATGTATACCTTTATTCCCTCTTTTCAGGTTTTTAGGGCATAAAGTCAAAAGCAGTAAGCTTTAAGAAAACAATTTTTATTTAAAAAATTACCTCATAAAAAGTATTGGAATAAATACATAGATGAGACATTTAAAAATGATTTTTCTGGTTTCGACTGTTTACTGGCCCAATTCTAGCTCTGTCCTCACAAAGGCCTTCAGAAACCACCTAGGAGGTCATGGGAAGGGACTTTTCCTGTACTGAAAGGAAGCCAGCTGAAGCCGAGGTCTGAAGCGCTCGGCTTCCAGTTCCCGGAAGAAAACGTCGTCGTCATTCTGTGTAATCATGTACTGCAGGTGCTGGATTTCCTTCTCCATCTTGGATCTCAGCTCCCTCTTCACCTTATGTAATGTCTAAAAAAGAATCCATGTCATCCTGCTATTCACAACATTTATCCAGGCCCTCACTTTTATTCCTTCTCTACCTTCCAGCTCTTCAAACTCCTCCAGTAATTTTTAAAAACTTAGCAACAGCTCTTACAGAAACTGAACAGGTAAACTTAAAATCACAGGATAAATGTCTTGGATCATAGACAAGTTTTCTTATCAGTATCCTCTCCATTCCCTTAAAAGGTATAATACAGTTTTTTATTTCCTAAAAATGTAAATAAATTATTTCTATCCTGTTAATTATTACCTGGGCCTGAGATTTCTCTCTGGCTTTGAGTTCTTGGCGTTCTTGTGATATGGCTTCTGCCAGCAATGAAAACTGTTTATAGGGAAGAAAAAAACAAATCTTCTCTGTAGTTCAAATGCAACAATTTTTATACTTAATGTCCATAGGGTTAAAGTCTTCATTTTAGTGGAAATAGGGTAATAGGTATTCTGTACTGTGGTCAAGCCACAGCTTATTTTATCTTAAATTTTAATCTTGAAAATCTGTCAGTCTAACCTGTATAGTGTAAAGTTCTGAATCAACACCTCAACGTTTACTGTCAACAGACTCAGCTGACTTTTGACACAGGTGGTTGGGATTAAGCACATTATAATGTGAGCAAGGGACAGTGAACCCACCTTGTCCTTATAGTAGTTCTCCATTGAGTCCAATTCATTCTGGTGCTGTCTCTTTTGTTCGTCTCGCTTTTCTTTGGCATAGTGTCTCAGGTCTCGTAGTCTTTGCTTCTGAATTTGTAAACCTTCTTCAAACAGTTTCTTAAATATCTGTCAGTTATTTAATCATAAAAATATAAAGTTATGCTAAACTTTCATTGAGGAATGCAATCATTTTTCCCAACTAGAAATATATACTGATTGAATTTTACAAAGTTTTTTAAAATAACAGCTTTATTCAGATATTATTCACATATCATAAAATTCACCCTTGTAAAATATAAAAATTCAGTATGTTTTAGTATATGGAGAGTCGTGCAACCATCACCATTAATTTCAGAACATTTCCATCACCCCAGCAAGAAACCCCATACCCATTAGCAGTCATTCCCCATTCTGCCTTCGCCCTAGCCCCTGAAAACCACTAATCTACTCTCTGTCTCAATGGATTTGCCTAATCTGGACATTTCGTATAAATGGAATCATATAATATGTGCGGCCTTGTACACCTGGCTTCTATCAATCACTTAGAAAAATGTTTTTAAGGTTCATCTATATCATAGCAAGTATCAGTACTTCGTTCCTTTTCATTGCCAAATAATATTCTGTATGAATATACATTGTTTATCCACTCATCAGCTTATCAACATTTGGGCTGTTTCCCCTTTTCGGCTATTATAAATAACGCTGCTGCTATGAACATCTGTGTACAGGTTTTTGTGTGGATTCATATCTAGGAGTGAAATGGGGGGGTCATATGGTAACTCCATGACCTTTTGGTAACCTTTTGAGGAACTGCCAGATTGTTCTCCAAAGCAGATGCACCATTTTACTAACCCCCCCAGCCCTGCATGAGGGCTCCAACCTCACATCCTCATCTGCACTTGTCTTTATTTTAACCATCCTAGTGGGTGTGAGTGGCATTTCACTGCGGCTTTGATTATATTTCCCTAATGACTAATGGTGTTCAGCATCTTTTCATGTATCACAAAGATTCTTTACTGCTTTCAGAAAAGAATTCTCGAGCAGCCACGTATGACAGAGCAAGAAGCCCAGAGCAGACACAAGTGCTGCTCCTACACGTGCACAGCTGAGGATAGGAGGTTACCATTTGGGGAGGCCACTGCAAAACAAACTGTCCAAAGGGTTTGGATATGCCCACTTGTCTTCCCTTATTAGTAAGAATTCTCGATAGAAGTGGTTCTGGCAGCCATGCACTCATTAGCTATTACTACCTCAGGCCAGTTATCTAACCTCTCAAAGCCTTAGTAGTAGCTTACTCTAGAAGTATTTCAGAGTATTTAGTCCAGTTAACTCTAATTACAATAACGTTCTGCTCTAGAGATGATTAATCTTTTGGGATCCCAAACTAGATAAATTTCATTTTAGCTTGATTAGGATGAGATAGCAAATACCTTGTGAAAACACCACACAACACAGCTGTCTTACACTACTCCTGATTTTATGTGGAGTTCTAAGTCATGTAATCACACTGTAAATTGCTGTCTTTTATAACACGCTCCTACACCCCTAAGGCAGTTGTACCAGAGAAGTACCTGTGTACAGGAGGTCAGAGAGAATTAAGACTCCACATTTGGATGGGAGTCCTGGAGACTGAGAATAGACAAGGAATACACAGTGGAGTGAAAAAATGAAGCACAGACAAGTATGAACTCTGGTGGCAAGCATTTTAGGACATTTGGATTTTGGATTCAAATTAGGACAAGATCACAAAGAAGGTGGCCGTGAAAGGTAATAGACAAAATTCACTTTCTTAACAGAGCTGGATAGAAAAGCCATATTTACCATTTCTTCCCGGGTCCTCATTCTCATCATTTTGGCACGCAACTGAACTCTATAATCATCATAATATTTTCTGGCACGAACAGTTTGCTGCCGATTTTCTTTTATCTTTGACTGGGTTAACCTCTGTCTATGAATGCGGTCCTTAAAGTCTTGCTGAGAAAGGGAAAGGTGAAGGGAAAAAGGGATAAGGACCAGTAGAGGCAGACTCGATGTCCTCACCCGCCATTCTTCACCATCATGTCTTCAGGCAGTGAGCCAGGTACGGAGGGCCAGTGGCCCACTGCCTGTGCATCAAGTGGGAAAGGCCGTCAGCCCCTCCAAAAAGCCCTTCAGCCTTGGCAGCTTCACCACCTCCATGTGAAGCGCAGCCCTGACGAGCCCTTGCTGCTGCAGGCAGCGGCAATGATTTTGAGCACTCCTGGTGGTCTTGGGGATCTCATCTCCCTGTTTCCACCCTGTTTTCACTAAGCCGCCCCCAGATGCTAGCTTAAAAGGAGTGGGAAAATGGCACTCTCGGACTTGCAAGCAAAGCTTGAGTTGCCTAGACTATTAGGCTAAAACTAAGGAAATTAGACAATAACTAACAAAGAAGTAAGGATGAAATGAGGTCATGTACATAAAGCCTTCAACTTAGGTGTTCAGATACTTGTGTTTCTCCCCACACCAAAGTACCATATGTTGTCCTTGAGGTGGCTTTTTGGAATTGTTTAGGAGTACAGTTCCCATGGCTTATCTTTACTCCACACTCAACCAAAGGTTTTAAAATCTCTTCCATTGGCAGACTGTCCCTGACCTCTGTCTTCTCCCCTCATTATATTCAATAGGGGATACTGTCATTCTAAGTGCAATTCCCAGTCCAAGTTATAATGGAGGCTTGTCAACTACCTCAGCTCTCTACTTGGGACCTGCAAAAGACAGGAGAGGGCAAAAAGCACTAAGTTACAACTACCTGGCAGCTAGAAGGGGCTGTGGAGGCACAGAGACAGAATTGGATTAAAATCTCAACTTTGCCCCTTGCTTATAATGGTGAGCTGCAGGGTAATTACTTACATCTCAGAGCCTCGGCTTTTCCATTTCATAGAAAACATCTTCTCTAACGCCTTGCTATAAAATCTAAATGAAACTGTGTATACAAAGTACCCAGCGCCTCCCCCCTCATCGATTTTTAAAATTTATTTATTGAAACAGAACTGAAACACTGTGGGGTACTGCGTTGAATATCCATACCTGTGTGCAATATGTGATGCTCAAATCAGGATAATTAGTATATTTAACATTATACAATGTAATCATTTTTTGTGGCCCTTTACCAATTTCTTGCTAACTCTCTCCCCACTCCTCAATTTTGGTTAAAGCCTTAGATCTTCCACAGGAGTGTTAGAGGTAAAAGTCTGTGGGACCGTTGCCCAGCTGCTACAAATAAAAAAAAATGAATATAACTTATAAATTCAAAATTATAAGACCAACTTGTTCTTGACATACCAGTCTCTTGTTATGTTCATACTCTTTCTTGACAAGGGCAGTAAGGAGGTCGTGCCTCCTTAGGGCTTCTTCTATCTTTAAGGGGGACACAAAGGCAAGTAGGTTAGATGTGCCGTTCACTGGTTCTCAAGAATAAGCTCCTCCCTTTCTGGTTTATATTTCTATGCTTAAAACTGACAGTTAACTTACTTCATCCTGGAGTTTCTTCTTTGACCGATCTTCTCTGTATGCATCTTTTTTGAGCTGTTCAACCTGTGCAATTTGCTGTTTCCACATTTTGCTTAGTGTTGGGCCAGAAACAGAGAGAAATGGAAACTGCTCCAGCATATGGGGCAGGAGACTGTGTTTGTTAACTTGCACTGCAAGGTAAATAAGATGCTCTTAATCTGAGAGACTTGCCAGCAAGAACTCTCATCCCGCCTTCCTGGTAGATCAGAGCTTATCTAGGTAATGTGGTTCTGATCCTGAAAAGAACAATTCTAAATGTACATATTATTTTTGCATCCCTTCCCTCACTGGAGTAAGCCAACTACTAGTAAAGATGGACGTGAGCTCAGTTGTTCTGACTCACGATGTGCTGGTCCTAGAAGCCCATCCCAACTGCTCAGAAGCCTCAGCACCTGCGCGTGGACGCTCTGTGTGTGTCAAGACTGAACACTCAGCCCTCCTGGGAGGCCTGTGCTTAGAAAAAAAACGTTCTCTGCCTAATGGGAGGTGGTTGGAAGGCCAGCAGTCTCCAGGGTGTAGCTGGAAGCCTGGCACTTCACATGCCCTTGTCTCCTTGTAGTAAACTCTAACACTCACTGGCAACACCTGTCAATACACAGAAGCTGAACAAGTTGTCTGTTTGCCGTGAAACATCCCTTTCGTTCTGCCAACTTCCCAGAAACAAAACAAAACAAAACAAAGCAATGAGAGTGAGGGAACACAGAGGGAGGCTAAAGCTGGAGCAGTAGGTTAGTAGCCCTGCATTCCTTTAGTGCCAATATATAGGCCTCCCTAAGGTGCTTCCTTATTTAAGAGTTTTAGCTCTTTACAGAAAACCAACCATATGGCAGTGATAAAAGGAAGAACTTTCTCCAGCTAACTGGTGGATGTTAGTTTTCAGTGCTGTGTCCTTGGAATGTAGTACACACTTTCAAAGGCTGCCAGTTTTCCATAAAGTATAATTTTGTGGTTCTTACTTGGAACTGCTTTATTTGGCTTTGGAAAGCCACCTCTTGGACTATGAGTTGTGGTTTTTCTAGAGTAAATCTTCCAGGGCTGTCTACGTTTTGGAGTTCCTTTATAAACAGCGTTTCTGTATATTTTTTCCTTAGAAGCAGATATAAAACAAAATAGAAATGAGAGAGCTCTAACAACTCTTTCATACATCATCTTAAATATTACATATTGACAAAAATAGCTAACTAATCCCCAGCCAAACCTCTTTAAGTTTCCAAAATCTGGTTAGTATTATCAAGGCAAAAGGCATTATTTGGCCTCTGGCATCCCTTTGAATTTGAAAAAGCACTGAATCTTTTTCAAGTTTCAGTCACCATTGTCCCACACCCTAAATACAACCACTATTAATGTTTTGATGTACTGTTTCTTTATGAACTTTTTCCATGTGGATTAAAAAAAAATTCTCAAGCAACTATGCAGTATGCTTAGTTGTAACCATATTGTACTTTATATCTTTGGATCATTAACATTTTAGCATAATCGTTTTCCCCATGCTTTCACTTAGTTTCTGTAACCATCATTTTTAAAGGCAAGGAAAATGTATGCTTTAGGTTTCTTAGAACCAGGTATAGAGCAACTGGGATTTTCTGTCTTCTCTTAATCCCCTTTAACTTTGTCACCCTAGATTATTTTTTAAACCCCTGGTGAACTGCTAAGCAATAGAAACCCTTAAAAACTGATGGAACTTTTAGGCAGGAAGAAAAAAATGCTAGTTTCCTTTGGTACCATGTCTTGCCATATTTTAGCAACTTAATGAGAAAATTCTACATCATGAAATGAAATCCTGCCTTTTCCTAACGAGCTAATGATTAAGGCCCTGTTGGTCCTTTTTTCTTTTAAAAAGGTCAACTCTGTACTTTCCCCTGATCTGATCAAATGGTATTTATTATATTGAAGACTTTTACCCACTGTTTCCTCCTCCTCGTCATTTATCCCTAGAGGTCCAATATTCTCTTGAACTTTATTTCTTCTTAGTTCCCTTTCAAATGCTTCAGTTAGTGCCTAGAGAGAAAAAGGTCATATGATATTATAGCTACTAAAAACATATAGAAGTGAAAATGAAGGAAAAAAATTCACCTACAATCTTGCCACCCCTGAAATATCAAGTTCACTTGTTTTTTGTTTTTTTGTTTTTTTTAAATTTCTTTCAGGCTCTGTATCATAAATACGCATTATTTTAATAGATATGTAATTGGGACATAAGAGAAATTTGACAGTGCATTTTTCTTATTCTCACAGTTTTTATAACTATTTTGATATTCCCCTGAGTAGAAGTTACCTGCCGAGTTACATACTGAATGTAACTGTTGTAAAACATCTAAGTTAGTTTCAGTTTTTCACCATTATAAATCCATTTCGAAGCCCCTGTCCCCCAGCAGGACACCTCCCTTGGCGATCACACTGGTCTCCTCGCTGAACCCCAACCTCCTCCTCTCACTCCTGTGTTGGGCACTTTCTCATCCTCGCTGTAACTCAAGTGACCTATCACATTTAATCCACCTCAAATTCCCTTCATCTCTGAAGCTTTCTCTGAAAACACCAACCCACACTGATCTCCTCTTTCTTAATCCACTGAACACTAAGCTACATGTGACCAGGTTATTTTCTTGAGAGTTTCATGAGTGTAATTTTATGCTCCCCAAGGGGGACATAAACTATGTCACATAATCTCTCCCATCTACTCGACTCAAGAATATTAAATACATTTTAAGCCTTTAATCAATAACATGTTCATTGTAGCATTTGGCTGAGGGAGATGGCCCTGCCTGCTATTCGATGGCAGACAAAGGACGGGGAAGTACCTTTGCTTGGAACTGGCAGACGTCTGTTTCTTTTGGCTTGTGCTGCCATTTTCTCTCCATGTGAGGCTGTTTGTGTTTGTTGACTGGAGATGGAGAGAGAGAATGGGATCTGTAGAGTGACTTTCTATGCATGGAAAGTCCTGCAACACAGAAAAGACATGTACCATTAGTTCCTGACAGCCAGAAACATCAAGCTGTAAACCAAATAGTTGGTTCTGAAATCCAAACAGAGTGATGAGTGAATGTGCTAAGTGTACTTTCGCCTACAATTAATTTGTGATTTGTATGCTTAGTCGCACCAAGTAAACAGACAAATGCACATAAATAGGTACTGTCTCAAAGAAGTACTTAGATTCTATATTCAATTCAACTTTGAATTGAATTCCACATGTGGAATGCCTCCAGCACACAAAGGCCTATGGAAAGTGCTCTTGGTGGTGGGGGGAGAAAGGGCAGAGGGCAAAGGTAAATTATCTGAGCAGTGTGTGTGTTATCCTTTTCCCATCTAGGTCTGAGGAGGTGGGATGTAAGTATATGTACATATTTTATAAATACATATTTTATAAATAACTTATAAAACAGCATGCTTGTAAGCAAAAGTTAAGGTAGTTAAGTATCGTCTAAGCAATCCTGATCCTTCCACACTTAGCAATCTAGCCCTCCTAATTCCACACTGCCTAAGAGATCAACAAATCACTTCTCTCCACAAATCTTTTTATGTGCCATTGGTTATAGATGTGCTTGGGTATCTGCTAGTTGTGAAGAGGGGGACTTCATGCCTTTCGGGAAAAGCAATTAGTTCAATATAGCTATAAAGCCAAGGTAGTTTGATACATTTATAAATAAATTTTCCCAGAGAATTCAAATTCCCCTCAACTTTTCTTTTTTTCTTTTCATGCTCTGTTAATTCAAATATTTCAAATTCATTTTAAATTCTAAGAAGAGGACTGGCAGTTAGTTCAGTTGGTTACAGTGTGGTGTTTGTTATAACACCAAAGTCAAAGATTCGGATCCCCAGATAGGCCAGCTACCAAAAACAAAAAACAAAAAAAACCCCAAAAGAGCAGATGGAACTGCCAAAGTAGTTTACGTGGGTGTCTCTGGGATAAGTACCTGGCCTTGGCTTCTTTGGCCCACACTCCACGATGCTGTCACTGTGTTGAGACAATGTCTCTGCATTTCCATTCTCCGCCTCTTCATTTCCAATATCTTCTTTATGGTCAGTCTTTTCTTTAATTCGATCACCCAGGGCACTTTTTAACATCTATTGAGAAAAATATTTTCAACATCTTTCACTGATTTCAGCAGAATATAAATTGGTAGGAGTAGATAGATAGAACCTTTAAAAAGTTTCCTGTGGCTACTTCAAAAGAACCTACATACAACTTTCTTGTTCTGAAGACAAGAGTCTGAAATCAAAGTGTTGGCAAGATACACTTCCTCCAGGAGCTCTAGGGAAAAGTCCATTCCTTCCATTCTGGTGCCTGCCCAGAAATTTATTTCTAGGACCATCTGGGAATACCTGAGACTGAGGCAGGCTGAGACCATTTTCACCTCTCACCCATCTCCCCCTGCCAAGATAGAGGGCAGTTTATTTATGGGAAAGCAGAGTTGCATCCTTTTTCTTTGGACCTAGAGCACCTTGAAAAGCTATTGCCAGGGAGAGGTTGCCTCGTTTACAGGCAACAGCTTTGAAGTGTGGAGCAGGAAAAGAACTGTTTCTTAGCTGCAGCGGCCAGCTGCCCTATTCAGGATTCGAGGTTTCAGGCCGGCATAAAAGAAGATTCCTGGGAGCGCCCGAGCCCTGCCGCGGGACCAAGTGAGCAGCCTGAGGTGGCAGCGGCCGAGGACGGGGACGGCGACGACGTGGAGGCAGAGAGGGAGCCACCCGACCCGGCACAGCCCTGTGAGTGACCCCCGGCCTAGCTGTGCTCAGGGGGCGGACACCTACCCGGCTTCCGCCTGCCCCACCGGGCCACTCACCGGCCCCGGGGCTGCTTCCATTTTCTCAGGTGGTGGCGGCTCCGGCCCGGCTCGGCCAGGCCTACCCTCCTCGCCCGGCTCGGCTCCTCACTGAGCCTTCCCACTTGCTTGCCCCGGTGCAGGGCTTCCTGGGGCCTGCAGGCTGGCCTCCCCTCCCACTCCCTCTGCGGTTCTCTAGCGGGGCTGGTGGCATGGGGCGTCCCCGTCCAGTGTCAGGAGGGCAAGGAAGTACGGGCTGGGCCGACTGTCACTCCACCGCACCCTGGGCTCCGGCCCCCGGTAAACTTCCTGTTACTGGGGGGCAGATACCATCTCTGCGGCCACCAGTTTGGAAAAACACCTAACTGATTTCTGGTTAGGAATAGTGTGGTCGGAGTGTTCCTGAGTTCGCTTGAACCTGCCGGAGAGCTGACTGCGGGCAGGCACCGGACTCGGTCCGCGCCAGGGGGATTCAAAGGTGAACCATGTGCTGCGGGCTCCTCCCCCGAGGAGCTCACGCTCTGGTGTGGGAGATAAGACAAGTACACAAATAACCGCGATACCAGGAGGAAGGTGATAAGTCCCGAGAAAGATCTACACAGTGCTACAAAGGCACCCAGAGCGACCGGTCGTCTGCACCTAGCAGAAACCTGGTAGACTTCCTGGGCGAGGCGGTGCCGAGCAGGGTCTCGAAGGCCCGGCTGACAGATGAGGGTTGCAGAAGACACGTCCCAGCCCAGCCTAGTGCGCACAGAGTGGGGAGATGTCCGGCTAGGGAGGCAGAGACTCAACAGAAACCACACAGCCTGTGGGGCTGCCACTGCGTGATCCAGCAGCCCGGGCCAGAGCACACAGAACAGGGAGAAGTCCTGCACGGGAAGTGGAAGCTCAGCAGAGACCACACACCCTGCAGCACCGCCCCATGATCCAGCAGCCCAGCAGAGTCCAAGCTGACCAGAGAGGTGGCTCCCCGGAGAGGCCCAAGACCCGAGGCAACCACACACACAAGGCACTAGAGGCCAACTGAGCAGTCACGGAGGTAGCCATACCAAATTGGCGATCACAGCAACATCTTAGTCAATAGTCTCAAACCGGTGGAGTGTGAAACCCCCTGCCACAATGAATAAACATCAAAAAAAAGATACCAGAAATACAAAAAATCAAGAAAGTACACCACCAAAAGTTAATAAATCTCAATCTCTAGATCCTATAGAACAAGAAGCCCTTGAAATGACTGACAAGGAATTTCGAGTGATAATTCTAAGGAAACTGAATGAGATACAAGAAAACACAGCTAGACATCATGATGAAATGAGGAAAAGTATACAGGACCTGAAAGAGGAAATGTACAAGGAAATCAATGTCCTGAAAAAAAATGTAGCAGAACTTGCCAAACTGAAGAAGTTATTCAGCGAAATAAAAAACACAACGGAGAGTTTAACCAGCAGGCTTGTCGAAGTTGAAGAGAGAACCTCTGAACTTGAAGATGGGCTGTTTGAAATAACACAAGCAGACAAAAAAAAAAAAGAAAAAAGAATCAAAGGCATTGAAGAAAATCTGACAGAGATATCAGACAACCTTGAGCGCTCCAATATCCGAGTCATGGGTATTCCAGAAGGGGAGGAAAAAGGAGATTGCACTGAAAATATATTCAACAAAATAGTGGCAGAAAACTTCCCAGGTATAGGAAAAATCACAGATCTTCAGATCCAGGAAGCTCAACGATCTCCAAACGTATTCAACCCAAAAAGGCCTTCTCCAAGACATGTTATAGTCAAATTGGCAAAACTCAGAGACAAAGAGAGAATCTTAAAGGCTGCAAGAGAGAAGCATCAAATCACCTATAAGGGAGCCCCAATCAGGCTAACATCAGACTTTTCATCACAAACCCTAAAAGCTAGAAAGGAATGGGATGATATATTCAAAATACTAAAAGACAAAGATTGCCAGCCAAGAATACTCTACCCTGCAAGGCTATACTTCCGAAATGAAGGGCAAATAGTATATTTCTCAGACAAACAAAAACTGTGGGAGTTCACTACCACACAACCACCCTTACAAGAAATCCTCAAGGGAGTCCTGGGTTTGGTTCCTGAAAAATAACTACCACTGCCATAAAAACCCAAGAAAAATCAAAACCCACTAGTATAATAAAAATGGCATTCATGAAGAGAAAACAAACAAACAAAAATGCTATCTACAACCTAAGGAACCAACAAACACAGAAAACAAACAGTAAATCAGAAAACAAGGAACAAAAGACACCTAAGACAACCAAACAACCAATAAAATGCTAGGAATAAATCAACACCTTTCAATAACAACTCTTAATGTAAAAGGCTTAAATTCCCCAATCAAAAGACACAGACTGGCTGACTGGATTAAAAAGGAGGACCCAACTATATGCTGCCTACAAGAGACCCACCTCACCCATAAAGATTCACATAGACTAAGAATGAAAGGATGGAAAAAGATTTACCATGCAAACAGAAAAGAAAAACGAGCTGGAGTAGCTATTCTTATATTGGACAAAATAGACTTTAAACTAAAAACCATAAACAGAGACAATGAGGGACACTACTTAATGATAAAAGGACTGATGCATCAAGAAGACATAACAATCATAAATATGTACGCACCCAATGCCGGAGCAGCCAGATTTATTAAACAAACTCTATTAGACCTAAAGAAGGAAAAAGACACTAATACCATAATAGCAGGGGACCTGAACACCCCACTGTCAATATTAGACAGATAATCTAGGCAAAGAATCAGTAGAGAAACACAAGATCTAAACAATACTCTAGACCAATTGGAATTGGCAGATATCTACAGAACATTCCATCCAACAACCTCAGAATATTCATTCTTCTCAACAGCACATGGATCATTCTCCAGGATAGATCACATATTAGGTCACAAATCAAGTCTCAATAAATTAAAAAAAATTGGAATTATCCCATGTATATTCTCAGACCACAATGGATTAAAACTAGAAATTAATAACAAACGAAACTCTGGAAACTAAACAAACACATGGAAATTAAACAGCATTCTACTTAATGACATATGGGTCCAAGAAGAAATCAAGCAGGAAATCAAAAAATTTATTGAAACTAATGAAAATAATGATACATCATACCAAAACCTATGGGATACTGCAAAAGCAGTATTAAGGGGGAAATTTATTCCATTAAATGCTCACCTCAGAAGAATGGAAAGATGGCAAGTGAACAACCTAACACTTCACCTTAAAGAACTAGAAAAACAAGAACAATCCAAACCTAAAGTTAGCAGACGGAAAGAAATCATTAAGATCAGAGCAGAACTTAATGAAATTGAAACCCGAAAAACAATACAAAAGATCAATGAATCAAAAAGTTGGTTTTTTGAAAAGATAAATAAAATTGACAAACCATTAGCATGGCTAACAAAAAAAAGGAGAGAGAAGATTCAAATAACAAAAATTAGAAATGAAAAAGGCAATATTACAACTGATTCATCTGAAATACAAGGAATCATTCAAGACTGCTATAAACAACTATACGCCAACAAATTTGAAAATCTGGAGGAAATGGATAAATTTCTGGACACACACAAGCTCCCAAAACTGAACCATGAAGACGTAGAAAATTTGAACAGACCAATAACCATAAAGGAGATTGAAGCTGTTATCAGAAGGCTCCCAACAAAGAAAAGCCCAGGACCAGATGGATTCACAGCAGAATTTTACCAAACATTCAAAGAGGAATTGACACCGATTCTTTACAAACTATTCCAAAAGATTGAAACAGACGCAAATCTCCCAAACTCATTCTATGAAGCAAACATCATCCTGATACCAAAACCAGGTAAAGATATAACCAAAAAAGAAAACTCCAGGCCGATATCCTTGATGAATATAGATGCAAAAATCCTCACTAAAGTACTAGCAAAAAGAATACAGCAACACATCCGTAAAATTATTCACCACAATCAAGTGGGATTCATCCCAGGGATGCAAGGTTGGTTCAACATACGCAAATCAATAAATGTGATACACCATATTAATAAAGTCAAACACAAGGACCATATGATCATCTCTATAGATGCTGAAAAAGCATTTGATAAAATTCAGCACTCATTCATGACAAAGACCCTCTATAAGTTAGGTATAGAGGGAAAGTATCTCAACATAATTAAAGCCATATATGACAAACCCACAGCCAATATCATCCTGAATGGGGAAAAGCTGAAAGCTTTTCCTTTAAGAACAGGAACTAGACAAGGATGCCCACTCTCACCACTCCTATTCAACATAGTGTTGGAAGTACTAGCCAGAGCAATCAGAGAAGAGAAGGAAATAAAGGGCATCCAGATTGGAAAAGATGAAGTCAAACTGTCCCTGTTTGCAGATGACATGATCCTATATATCGAACAGCCTAAAATCTCTACAAAAACCTCTTGGAACTGATAAATGATTTCAGTACAGTAGCAGGATACAAAATCAACACACAAAAATCAGTAGCATTTCTTTTCTCCAACAGTGAACATGCAGAATGAGAAATCAAGAAAGCCTGCCCATTTACAACAGCCCCCCCAAAAATAAAATACTTAGGAACTGAGTTAACCAAGGATGTGAAAAATCTCTATAATGAGAACTACAAACCACTGCTGAGAGAAATTAGAGAGGATACAAGAAGATGGAAAGATATCCCATGCTCTTGGATTGGAAGAATCAACACAGTGAAAATGTCCATACTACCCAAAGTGATATACAAATTCAATGCAATCCCCATCAAAATTCCAAAGACATTTTTCTCAGAAATGGAAATCCAGACATTTATATGGAATAATAAAAGACCACACATAGCCAAAGCAATGCTGAGCAAAAAAAAATAAAGCTGGAGGCATAACACTACCTGACTTTAAGCTATACTACAAAGCTATAATAACCAAAACAGTATGATACTGGCATAAAAACAGACACACTGATCAATGGAATAGAATAGAGAATCCAGAAATCAACCCACACACTTACTGCCATCTGATCTTTGACAAAGGCACCAAGCCTATTCACTGGGGAAGGGACTGCCTCTTCAGCAAGTGGTGCTGGGATAACTGGATATCCATATGCAGGAGAATGAAACTAGACCCATCCCTCTCACCATATACTAAAATCAACTCAAAATGGATTAAGGATTTAAATATACACCCTGAAACAATAAAACTTCTTAAAGAAAACGTAGGAGAAACACTTCAGGAAATAGGACTGGGCACAGACTTCATGAATCTGAACCAAAAAGCACGGGCAACCAAAGGAAAAATAAACAAATGGGATTATATCAAACTAAAAAGCTTCTGCACAGCAAAAGAAACAACAGAGTTAAAAGACAACCAACAGAGTGGGAGAAAATATTTGCAAAATATACATCTGACAAAGGATTAATATCCAGAATATATAAGGAACTCAAACAACTTTACAAGAAGAAAACAAGCAACCCAATTAAAAAATGGGCAAAAGAGCTAAGTAGGCATTTCTCTAAGGAAGATATACAAATGGCCAACAGACATATGAAAAAATGCTCAACATCACTCAGCATCCGGGAAATGCAAATCAAAACCACACAGAGATACCATCTAACCCCAGTTAGGATGGCTAAAATCCAAAAGACTCTGAACGATAAATGCTGGCAAGGTTGCGGAGAAAAAGGAACTCTAATACATTGTTGGTGGGACTGCAAAATGGTGCAGCCTCTATGGAAAATGGTATGGAGGTTCCTCAAACAATTGCAGATAGATCTACCATATGACCCAGCTATCCCACTGCTGGGAATATACCCAGAGGAATGGAAATCATCAAGTCGAAGGTATACCTGTTCCCCAATGTTCATCGCAGCACTCTTTACAATAGCCAAGAGTTGGAACCAGCCCAAATGCCCATCATCAGATGAGTGGATACGGAAAATGTGGTACATCTACACAATGGAATACTACTCAGCTATAAAAATGAATGAAATACTGCCAGTTGCAACAACATGGATGGACCTTGAGAGAATTATATTAAGTGAAACGAGTCAAGCACAGAAAGAGAAATACCACATGTTCTCACTTATTGGTGGGAGCTAAAAATTAATATATAAATTCACACGCACACGCACACACACACACACACACAAAACCGGGGGGGGGGGGGAGAGAAGATATAACAACCACAATTACTTGAAGTTGATCTTGAAGTTGATACGACAAGCAAACAGAACGGACATTGTTGGGGGGGAGGGAGGAGGAAGAGAGGTTTTGGTAAGGGGCAACAATAATCAACCACAATGTATATTGACAAAATAAAATTTAAAAAAAAAAAGTTTCCTGTGACAGTCACTAATAACAAGTTTTCAGATGCTTATGCATTTTAGTTTCTAAAGGGTATATATTGGTGCTATGGACTATCTAGTTTCAATAAATTTTTTAGAGAAAGTCACATAGGGATTCAATACCAAAAACTATAATATTGTTTTGTGTGAGAATCAATGATCCATCAAATTTTATACCAAATCTGTCTTTAGTGACAAAGGAAAAACTGCACAGATATATCTAAAAATAAACGGCTTAATGTAATCATTTACGTTAAATGATTCAGTTTTCATCAGAATTCAATAAAATTTGAATAAATCTGTACCAAATCTAGTGATATCATGGAAGGCTAAAAGATCACTGTTCATGTCCTACCTGCTTGACTTATGGAACATTTTCACAGTAACTAAGACACAACTCATTTTCCAACACCTAAGCTTAGTTTTCACCTTCAATTGGGAGATCACTTAAGTGCTCACTAACCTCTGGCAATCTCAATATAGATGAAGAAAAAACAAAACAAAACAAGACTTGCCCGATCTAGTTCAGAGAGCCGCTGAGAGAGTTTCTCTGATACTGCATGTAATTCTTGTTCTGTTAACCTCTTTCTTGGCTTCTGGGAGAAAGTTGAATCCCAGGACGAGGCTGCAGCTCTATTTTCACTTCTGAAATAAAAGTGACTTTGTGACATTTAAGTAGCCAGGTACACAGAGTTCAAAATAACTGTAATACATGCTTTACAGATTGTAAATACTGAAGGCTACAGTAATGTCACCTTTTTCCTTTGGGAAGCTTCCTTGTCCTAGGGCCTTGGACCTGAGCTGAACACATTTCTTGTTTGCTATCTTTAGGCAACTTGGAAGTTAAGAAAACTCTATCATCTGGTTCCTATGAAAAACAGGAAAAAAAGTTGATTTTAAAAAGCTATAAAGAAGACACATAAAAACTTTTTGGGGGGTCAGGAAGGAAGGACCTGTGGTACAAAGCTAGGTCCCTTCAATCTCCATGTTTGTCTTTAAATGCATTTGTCAAATACCCTACTGACACCCAATGCCAAAGGACTGGAGCAATGTCCATGAACTTGTGCTCGGAGAACAAATGTGGCTCACGGTGCCATTTAAATATAAAGGCATGTGAGGGACTGTCAAACATAAAATTTCAGGGGTTATGGCTACACCTAGACAATGAAAAAATGATCAAATCACAAGTGGAAAGTATTTAAGTCGCTATCTTTTGTATTAAGGGGTCAACAGAGACTGTCCAAAACTGAAACAATTAAAAAAAAGACAAAAACTCCCAAAATATGAATATAAACTCTAAATGTTTTCAATAATTTATTTTTTAACCTTAGATGGAATATTTTAGAAAATACTTCTTGTGGTGAAGAAACATTTATTTGATGTTTAATGATATCTTCAACTTCACTCCAGTATCTTTTTTTCTATTAAAGTAAAATTTAATTCTTCTTAGTAAATAGCAACTATACTATAATCACATTTAAAAAACTTTTTAAATAAAGTGTAAATAAAATCCAACTCAGTGAATTATCTCAAAATGAACACTTTCATTTAACTGCCACCAAGTCAAGAAATAGAATGTTACCAACAAATAACAAGCCCTCCCATTACCCCTCCTATGCCTCTCCCAAAGGTAACCATTATCCTATGACCCCACTTTTATCTCTCTTTTTACCTCTCTACTCTCCTATCTGAATAGATGCACAGAATGTTTAGATGGTCACCTAATGCTAATGATGCTTATTACCATCTTTGTACTTTCTCATTGTTTAAGTTTTTTAATAATGAGAATGCATCATTGTTTATAAATTCACCCTTACACATACCTTCCTGATCTTTCTAGGAGGATAGGAACAGGATGACTCTACAAAAGGGATTTTTTTTTTTTCAAAGAAAAGAGTAGAGGCAAATAAGCCAAGATACTAACAGTGGTTCACTCTGGATAACAGGAATATGGATGAATAATTTTGTTTTTCACACATTCTGATATTTTTAAAATCTTTAGTCATTTAATTAAGGACACACAACATGGGTTCTGAAGCCAGAATGCTTAAATTAAGTTCAAATCCTGACTCTACAATTGCTGTGAAATCTCAGACAAGATATTTAACCTCTCTACATCAGCTTCCCCATAGAAAATAAATATAGTACCCACTCTGGAGTTGTTCTGAGGAGTAAATTATTCAATACCTGTAAAGCACCCAGAACTGTGCCTGGCACAAAATAAACATTCAATATATTCCCTTTTTATACATTCATCTTGCCCCATCTTCCTAGAACAGAAACATGCAGGTGTATACAGAGGTAAATTTTAAGAAGTACGATGCTTTGATTAATGCAATATACTTGACTACTATTCTAGTAGAGACCTCTTTAAAAATATGGGCTTCTATCCAATGGAAAGCAAGCTTTTGCACTTACCACAGAAAATGCTGTGTGTTCGCCAGTAGAAGTCACAGCAGGACAGCGATGACTTGTACGCAAGTATTCTTTTCCTATGGGGCAGGGTGCTCGAGGCTCTGAAGGGTGGTAGGGTGGATGTAAAGGAATAGCTGCTCGGATAGGCTCCCCTAGCTTCCTAGCGCTTGGGATCATACTCGCAGAAGGGGTTTCCACTAGTAAGACAAATAAAGTGGATATGACGACAAAATTCTAAGAAGTAAATCATTTTATGTACACACATGCCTATATAAACACGTTCACACACATTAATTAGAAATATGTTTTAGTTAGAGCATGGTGCTGATAACATCAACGTCCAGGGTTCGATCCATGTACTGGCCGGCCACAAAAAAAAAGATAGAAATACTTTTTAAACTTGATTAAAATAAAGCACAGAAAATAAAAATTAAACCAGAAACACATCCTCAGCAAACAAGTGGGGATCTGCTTAAATCAGAATAAATGTCATTTTAATGTTATTATCATAAAAATGTTCCCTAGAAGTTATTTAAAAACAGTAATAAAAAATTGGAAGTAACCGAAATGGCTTGAAGAGTGGCTATGTAAGTTATGGTTCATCCACATATTAGAAAACTAGCCATTAAAAATGATTTTATGTAATATTACCATATGGAAATTCCAGAGATAACAATAGAGAACAATAATATTTTTCAAATTACTATATTTTGTCATTCACTAATAATTTGAAGATGACCAACTGGCACACGAATGTATAAGAGACTCTTACTGTGCTTAAAAAAACAAAAACAAAAAAGTCTTTGAGAGGATTTTGATAATAAAATAGTGGATGCAAAAATATGTAACCAAAGACCACCTTGAGAAGAAATCAGAGCTCATAATTAATAGCAAACATTAACAAATAAGATCATGTAAAACCAAACAGAATTTTATAAAGTTTAGAGCAACAAAAGTAAAAAGGCTAATAGGAAAGCAATTATCCCACGAACTATGTTCCCCAACTAAGCAGTGGTCTAAAGAACTAATAACCCATTACAACTCACTGTCTTCAACAAAGGATGTCCTATTGTTGGACAAAAAACTGGATGAGGGAGGATTTAACACATCTTCACATGGTTTAGAACTTGGTGAGGCTGAGGCTTTTTTAGACTTCATTTCATTAGGACTTTGGATACCTAGGAAAGAACATATTAAAGGTAAACTTTTAAACTATCAAAATAGTTTGCTAAATATTATACTAAAAGCCAAGAGTTTCATAATCAGGGAATAAAAATTTCAGGAATAACATGTTGAAAGAACTATGTTGGTATAATTGCTTAAAATATCAATTATTTTTAATAACTATCAGATAGCAAGATACAGTTCTGTAGCCCAAAATCATTTACACAACTTAAAAGCAAAGTTTTATGCAATGTTTCATTATTTTGCTTTAGAAAAAATAGGTACTGGAGTTGTAGAAATGCTGACTATCATGTGGGCCTCTCTCTCTTGGCAGCTGGCTGGCATGGGGGAGGGTATATCTCTAGGTATGAAGAGATATGACTTACGGGTCTTTGCTAGTATCACAATCAAAGATCTACAGTCCAGAAATTGAAATCTAAATTACAAGCCCATGAATGTGTATGACAGTTATCAGATGTTTTAACTGTAAATATAAAAGGAAGATGCCATAAGCCCTTTTATCACATCAAACCCAAACACCTTTGCCAGGCCTCTCTCTCAACCTTTTCTCTTTTGTGTTAATTGTATTGCTCTTAAGCACAATTCCTCTCCCTACCTATTCTCTGAAAACAAGTAATTCATTTTTTAGTCACACCTTTTTACATGGTACTTGACATCACAGAACCCATTTCTAAAATCACCATCCCCTCCATCTCCTGTAAATCCACCTGATACTCTTCCTTCAAGAAACATTCTTGTATTACCTACACTTGACTCTAATCATTCTATCACTTTGCCTATTCCAATGGCAAGCATATGTCTTTGGTCTTCTGACTTTCCAGACTTAGGTTCTTTGAACATAATTCCTTGGAACACAGTGTCTATTCCTGGGAATCAGACTATTAATTCTAAAAGGGACTTCAGAGATAGTTTAGTCAGATTCTCTAATTTCACACTTGAAATTAGAAGATCCCTGTATTGGCCAGTCACCAAAAAAAAAAAAAAAAAAAAAAAAAGGAAGGAAGAGCATCCCAGCAGAGGGAATGGGAACAGTATGTTGCCAAAGAAGAGCATGGCAGCAAGGCAGGCAGGACAGGAGCAGGATGGCTGGAGTAGGGCAAGGTAGGAGGCTCATAACGGGGGCCTGAAGGATACTCGGTCTACTGTGAATCAGCAGTAGACTGTGGGAAAAGTGGCCTGAAGCCTGGGAGAAAAACGGCCACTGAGCGTATGAACTTGTTAGTTGAAATGACGAAAAAAGTGATTCAACCAGTTCAGTAAACTGCAATTAAACAAAATTCTGAAAGTGTGACTAGACTCTAAAGCTGCATCTAGAATTCTATTCCCAGGGTGTCAGGTCCCACAAATCACATGACAGATTTGCATCCACTTATTTGCCTTGGACTTATCTGCCCACGTGCCTGTGACTCCCACTTGGCAGTCGTTTCAGATAATCGTTCATATTTAGTGGGTAATGGTGATATTCTGGAATTTCTATTCTGATGTCCAGTTAGAGCTCTTCTTATTCTTCTCAATTTTAAACACTCCTAAGGATAATTATTTATATTTTATAGTTGCATACTAAATAACAATAACTGACACTAAACTACCCACTCACCATTACTTCTTAGAGAAAAGGTGTGTGCTGTGTCTCCAAGTCTAATTATTTCACTGGTGTATTGTCCTTCATCTTCATCCCAAGAGGCACCCAAGACGTCAGATGACAAGGAGGACCTGAAAGAGATGCCCCCTCACTCAGGGCCTGGCCTGACCACAGAGGGCCCTTCCTGTGAAGGCTTGAAGCAGACAGCCTGCAGGTGTTCAGACTGCTCACTGCTGGGTGCAGAAAAAGGGAAAGACGCTGCCTTTTGCTGTACATCACTTCCTGTTGCTTACCTGATTTGTTCTGACTGATATATAGATGGTGGAGACAGCTGGGTATGAAATGTCAAGGATTAAATGTGTAGAAGAACACAGACTAGCAAACACTGGTGATTCTAGGGGAAGAAGTAGAGGGTAGTCTGGGAAAGGCATTAATTGTGTACTAAATATCCTTGAATTATTTCACTTTTGCACTTTTTCTACTGTTTTTTAAAAATCTAATAATGAAAAATAAAGTCAAGAATTTCACCTTACAATGGTCTCCTTTGAGGCATATTTTTCATAATGTACTTTCTATAGCCAAAAAAGAAGGCATTGCCTGTGCTTTTCAAACCATGACAAAAACCATCAAAAAAAAAAAAAAATTGAAAATTGTATATTTGAAAAAAAGTCACAGCATCATGTTCAACCTCTAGACAACAAGAAGTGCAGTCAAAGCTGTAACGACAATACATGTTGTCTATGAAAGAAGCATGAATTTTAAAACTCTGATATTGGTCAATTATATTGATTCATGAGGGTGCAGGAACCCAGCACTTTTATACTGCTGGTGGATGTGTCAATATTCATGGCCTTTTTGAAAAACAATTTGGAAACTTTTATTAATAGCCTTAAAACATTGATAACTCCTCTTTTACTCTGAATCTAGCCTAAAGATATTGGGGGAGAGAGGGGAGGAATAAACAAAGGTATGTTTTTTTTTATAATTAAAAAAAAACAAAAAAACCCCCCAAGGCTTCACATTAGAGGAATGGTTTAGTAACTCATATGAATGGTATGTTATACAGTGATTAAAAACTATTATAAAGAGTTTAACAACTTGGGAAAAGACTACATGTTAAATTTTTAAAATGCAGGAAACAAAATTATATAGATAATATAACTAAATCCAAAAAGAAAACACACAGTAAAAAGGATAAAAATATAACAAAAACTTAACAGCAGTTATTTATTTCTGAATGGCAGATTTCATGTTCTTTTTTTTTTCTTTTTAAAAGTTTCTTTGTATTTTACAAGTTTTCTGCAAGGAAGATGAATTACTTTTGATGATCAAGGGAAAAATGAAAAAATGAGTAGGGAGTTGACACTGAGAATTAAGTATTTACATAGCTCAAGGTTCTTAAAACTCTCAAAAAGGTTTAAAATGAGTAGTTAGTAAAATTTTCATATCAGCTTTTTTGGGTGCCATTCTGGTATATTGTGTGCCATTTTAATTATTAGTAGAAGGAAAAGCATAACTTATTTTGATTAAATTCACAGACATTGAGTGTTACCTCTCAAAAGAAACTCTTTTCCATGATGACTTAGATTCTTTAGTACTTTCTGGCTCTTCCAAAGGTTCTTCTCGACAGGATTCTTTAAAACACTGTTCAGTTTCACCTGCTTAGAACAGATTAAAAACGATTAATACCAAAAAAACAGCCCAAGTTAATAATACTCTTTCTATACAAGAGGCAGGGACAGGTAAGGACAGTTAGACACCCCAACTTGTCTTGGTAAACTGGGCTCTTGTCAAAGTGAAATTAGAGAGAAATAAATCATCACCTGTAATGAGCATGTATTACTTGAGTAACAAAGAAACAAGAACACTGCTTTAACAGCAGAGCCTACAGTTGTATTAGCAATGTTTTATTGTTTAAGCTAGGTAATAGGTTCATTTATTATTCTTTATGACTCTCCATCTGTAAGGGCTGTCTGAGGCGATCAGCCATGATGACAGCAAAACATGATTGTGTCACCTACTTCAAGCTCCAAGACAATGATGCCTTAGGCTAAGAGTCAGATCACATCAAGGCTTGAATAATATTGTCCTTAAGACCTCAACCTTTTTCTACCCCAGTATACTTAAGGAATACACACTTTCATGAGATGCAGAAACTCACTAAGGTAGTGATTTCAGGAGATAGGTGGCTGAAATCTCCTATGATTTAGATTTACCTTTCTGCCCATTTCTAGAGATTCGCTGTTCAAACATCCACTTGCATTTTTTTTTCTATTTCTCTATTCACTAAGCAACATTTTAATAACATTAGTTAACATTTACTGTGCATTTCCTCTAAGCTAGACTCTGTGCTGAACTAGTTACTTACTTAAAATCACAACAACCATGAAAGAATTTCACATGAGAAAAACAGCCTTGGAGAGCTTCAGTAATACAGTAAGGGGCAGAACTTAGCAGTGAACCCATGGTCTGCCTTCAAATCCCTCATTCTTCAGTGGTAAATGATAATGCTAGCTCAGGTCCAGGCAGAAACTGCCCTGCACACCTGACGTGACCGGTGATAGCAAAGACTTATTTCCCACCATTGTTAAGTGGCATTTTGAAGAATCTGATCAGCTCTAGGTAATACTCCCAAATAAGTATATTTTGGACCTGCACAGATGAGAACCAGAGCTTGGAAAAGGCTGTCCGACTAAGGTTTGTCATATAGGAAGGCCTATCTGCATAGCTCTCTCCTAGTTCCACCACTAAGCTCACCACACACTACCAACCGCCTCTGGGAATGTCCCTCAGCCTTTCACTACCACCAGACTCACATAAAAGTATCTCTCAGTTCTGTCCTCCTCTCGCCATCCCACCGTCCTATCATTGGCCAGGCACCATCATCCTTCCCCTCCCTGCAATCAACTGCTGAGCTACAAAAACTGCTTCTGTCTTTACAACATGTCAACTTGTCTGTATCTTTATTTAGAGGTAGTCTCCTCTTAACCTTGCTGCTAAGAAAACTAAAAGCCCACAGGACATCCAAACACCTGCTGGTAGTCTTGAATGAGGTGAGTTCCACATGTCATTCACTTTCAATATGCTCCCTAATTCCCCTTTCATGTTTTTGTTGTACGTATTTATGGCTTTCTTCCTCACTTGAGTACAGGTTTCTTTGAAAACAATAAACATGACATGCAGCTTTGAATCCTCCCAGAGTACCGGGACTGGCATTTAACACATATTAAATACTCAAATATTTTTGAGACAAAAGAAATTTCCAGTGTGGTGTACTTTTCAATCTTCACTTCCAGCTTTTAAATCTTTGTAGCAGCATTAAAGTTATGAAGCTATGAGGGCACTTTGCAAAGTGCATGGAAAGATTCACATCATCTCTCAATTCTATTTTTCCATGAACTTTTTGAAGTACACGTGTATCTCTAACTGAAGACTTTAATTTCAAATGTTATAATCACAGCATAGGTCTCACCATCAACAATGTGAGAATTGCCCATCCAAATTTTTTGTCATAATTTGTATTAGAATTTATGTTAATTGCTGTTGCTACTGAACTATTTTGAAGTAAATCTGCAATGTAAGAACACGTCATATATTATTCCATCTATGACCAACAGCATTATTTACTTAATCTTAAATTGAGACACACGCACACACACACACACACACACACACACACATTTTTTTTTTGCAATGACAAATAACAATGTAATAAAGACCTTTAAGCACCTACCTTTCTTCTATTATTTCCTTAGGATGAATTCCTAGAAATGGGATTTACTGAACCAAAGATTATAAATAGCTCTTACCCCCATACCAGCCAGCTGACAAAAATAAAAATAAAAATAGATCTTACACACCTCTGATTGAGTCTAAATAACCATTTTGTATAATAATACGGCAACACTGATCTTTACAATTATAATTGAAAAACAAAATTTCACACATTAAATTGTTACAATTTGGAGAACTGGGTTACTCAAAGAGTAAAATGAAAAATATTCAGGCTAACACAACATATAAGTGTAGAGTGAAGACAGAAATGTACCAATATTTCTGGCTGATGCCTCAGTAAAATCCAAATCTGTAATATAAATGAAAGTTCTTATGTCAAAATTTTGGAGAAAGGAGTTTCATAAAATAATAGGAAAATAAATAATTTAGACAGAAATTTAGCTTTCAATAGAAATAGATTAGCTTTAAAGAAATTTAAAAGCAACGTCCAAGTTAACAAAAGACATGATGACAGTCTAGGATAGAGTTTCCAACCACTTGGAACAGTTAAGAACTGGAAATTTACAATTAAATTTATCAGGTATACTGTATTAGTAGTGATTTTGCTCCCTATGAAAAAAACAGGCAAAAAGATAAAAGGCAAAAGGGACATAACAAAGAACGTAGACCAAACCAAATTTTCATTATGAAACTTACTTTTCTCATGAGATGTTTCACTGATGTGTTCTGTAAGATACTCCAGCAACCCATCAAATATTTCTAGGAGATTCTTAATAGATTCTTTATCTCCTTTCACTATATTTTCTCCTAAATACAGAATACAGAGCTATTAAAAAATTCGACCAAGAAATCTGAAAGCCTCATAACCTTGAAATGGATATAACACTGAAAATGCTGTTCAAGAATACAGGGATTATAAATCAACCCAGGAGAAACAGTAATACTATAAACATTAAAAACATCTATTTCATGCTGCCTGATTATATCCGAACAAATAAAGGAGGTACCCTTGAACATTGTATTTAATAATTCACTGGCATATTCCTTACTTTTTTCAAGAAGCAAAATAACTGGACTTAAGAAAATATCCTCTAGTAAGATTTACACTGAAATATAAAGCAGCTAAGTAGAACTTTATTATGCTGATGAAAAAAATGGCAAGAGAGAACTCTTTCAGATTGTAGGATTCTAATTCTAGATGGTGGTTTGTTCAAAAGACAGTAACAGCAGAGTAATATCAAAACAAAACGAGGGCCGAGCCCGTGGCGCACTTGGTAGAGTGCTGCGCTGGGAGCGCGGCGACGCTCCCGCCGCGGGTTCGGATCCTATATAAGACTGTCCGGTGCACTCACTGGGAAAAAACTAAATAAATGAAAAAAAAAATAAAACGGCAGTAGTAATATTTAAAAAAAAAACAAAAACGAAAAACTTGTTGAAATACTTTCAGAAGGAATTCCTGAGTTTTCCCACCACATTTGTTAACTTCTATTCACTTTGTGTAGATCATACCATTTTTCTGATTGAAACTCCATCCCTGGTTCCCTTTCTAAAATCTAAGCCCTGCATATAAATCCCTTTTTAATCTCATCTCATTCTCAACCTCACTGGCCTCATTTTCCACCACATCCACTTTATACTGAGAAGCTAATCTTTAAACAGTCCTTAGCATGGTACCTGGCCCATAATAGATTTTTAATAAATGTTAAATAAAAATGTTGAATAGAAGTGGGTTGGCAAAAGCATGGAAACTCGACATGTTTAATGTAACCTAAAATGGACTCCAACCAACACCAGGTATAAACGGAACTTAATTCTTGCAACACTCTGGTTGTACTTTGAGAGACCATACCTGGCACACTCATGAGTTCAAACCAGTGTGGGAGAGGCAGAGCAGAAATGGGATATTTGGGAGAATCTAGCCATTCATAACTTCAGCTCTGATGCAAAACAAATCTAAACTAGAAATGTGATGTCTTACACTACTAATAATAAAGATAGTGTTTGACAGTTTCGGGTTTTTTGTTGTTGTTTTTTTTTTTCTGTTTAAAACAACTGACCAGAAATCTTCCTTTTCAGCCCTGTGTTTTTCTGGCTTAATATACACAGGTATACCCCAAGGGTATACTCAAGACTTCTCAGTTTCCAAGATGCAGAGCATACTCTGCCAACCTAGCAACAAAGATTGCCAGCCACAATGCAGTGCTTCTTGGTGTAGGAAAAACTGCTTTAAACAGAACACAAGGTGTAAAAAGCTGCTTTGCAGTTTACTGGAGGAGGTAAGCAGTTATGAAATTTTTCATGGGGTGGGTGTGATTTGTTGGGTGCAGCTCTGCATTGAAAAGTTCTACAAACATATGTATGTTTGTAACCTTGCTACAGTATATTTAAAAAGCCCAGATACCAGAAATTGCCCTACTCGGAGATAAAGCGATTCAAAATTTAAAAAGAATAATCTCCAAACTGATCTACCACATTTATTCACCTAGAACTTCACTCAAAAAGTTGAGACAGAGTATTTTCACTTTGTAAGAATTTTTTTTGTCAATATCAAATTAAGAGATGTAAATAAGGACCTATTCTGATTAACATTTATCTCCTTTAACTACTTTCAAAGAATAAATGAACAGTACAAAACTTCTTTCTGTGACTGATATACAGTTTCAAGTCCCTAACATTCCCTCTGTTCATTAGTTTGAAATAATTTACTAGAATATCCCTTATCTGAAATGCTTGGGACCAGAAGTGTTTCAGATTTTAGATTTTTTCCAATTTTGGAATATCTGCAGAATATATACCAGTTGAGCATCTCTAATCTGAAAATCTGAAATTTGAAATGCTCCAATGAGCATTCCTTTGAGCATCATGTCGGCATTCAAAAAGTTTTGGATTTTGGAGCATTTTGGATTTCAGATTAGTGATGCCCAACCTGTATCTACAAATATTGGTATTTATAAATATATCTGGTATATTTAGTTTTAGAATACAGCAAATTACACTTTATTTTGGAAAAAGTTTCAAAAAGCAGTTTACATTAAAAAAAAATGTTTTAAATAGATAATATGGCTAAAAATTCAAAAAGTGTGAAAAGGTGTATAGTGAAAATTCTTGTCCCCTTGTCTTGAAGGGGAAATTCCCCTTGTTGGAAGCAATCAGTATCACAAGTTTCTTGTATATTCTTCTAGACAGACCTTCCAAGTGAGATCAACTGCATATATTCTCCCTACCTTTGTTTTTACAAACAATAGCATACTCTGCACATTATCATTTTAACTGCACTACATTTTCCTCACATTGGAGACTGTTCCCCTGCTATGGAACACTGTACACAAAGACGATCCTCCATCATCTTTTACAGCTGCAGAGTAGTTCACTGTATGGAGCTATCATAATTTATTTAACCAGTTCCTATTTTTTTTTTTTTTTTGTCCTTTTTTGTGACCGAGCTCAGCCAGTGAGCAAACCGGCCATCCCTATATAGGTTCCGAACCCGCAGCGGGAGCGCTGCTGCGCACCCAGCGCTGCACTCTCCCGAGTGAGCCACGGGGTGGGCCCTAACCAGTTCCTATTAATGGACATTTAGGTGTTCCTAATTTCTACCTACTACAAACAAGCTTTAAAATTACCAGCTAGGATACTTACATTTCAGACTGAGATCCATCACAAACTCTGTTTGACTCTCATGAAGAGCTCTCATGTATGGTCGCCTTAATTACATCAGCTGATTGTCTTGGCTCAGCTTTCCAGTTTGCTCTATTCCATAAGCTCACTCATTTAGTGACTGAACGTCTAAGATTCTATCCAACAAATCATTTTACTAAAATGCGTAATTATCTGATGGTTAAGTATGTACCAACCTGTTATATGAGACAAGCTGACCTGCAGGTAATCCAAGGCCAGTGAATCAATCACTGCTTGTACATTGTGTGCATCATCCTCTTGACTCCTTGGAATAACTATGAGGTCTGTGGGAAAAAACTCATGTAATTTTTTTTTTTTTTTTTAGTCTGTTTTGTGACCGGCACTCAGCCAGTGAGTGCACCGACCATTCCTATATAGGATCCAAACCCGCGGCGGGAGCGTTGCCGCGCTCCCAGCGCCGCACTCTCCCGAGTGCGCCACGGGCTCGGCCCAAAACTCATGTAATTTTGCATCTATGAGGGTCCAAGTTTTTGTCCGTCTCTGACCAGGTTTCTGAGCAAGCTCAACTGCTAAAAGGGTAAGCTCCACCCAAACAGAACAGGCTACAGAGTAAAGTTAATAGAGCTTAATTCTATGCAGTAGAATATATGTGGAATATTTATTGGTCAATCTTATTTTTCAATATTGAATGCTTATTGAATGTTCATTACACCTAACATATATATGAATATGCTCTACAAACACCACATAAAGGAAGATAAAGTGTTCCAAAATTCTTGGAGATGCTAATAGTCTAATAAGAGAGGCAAGGCATGAGATGAGACTTTTAACCATAACTGTGGCTGCTTTTCACGAGGGGAAAAAAACAGGTGTTCCAGGAGGGTTCTTATACGTCCGGTTAAAACAGCCTATTGGGAATTATTGTTATAAAAGTTTGAAAGGTCAGTACAGACCAGGGTATGGAAATATTTTAATATCAAGTCAAGTATGTACTTTTCTACTCTGGTATTGAGGAAGATGAACCCTAGGGAGGGTTGAGACTAGCATCAAAGATACCAGTAGAGGCCATCCCATTATTCCAGCAAGTGACTCATGCTAACGATGGGAAAGGAAGAAAGACTATACAGATCTTACAGTACTTAGTGGTTATAAACTATATAAAGAAATGGAAGCAGTAGAGGAATCTATGGATAAGGACTCTGAGATATTTAACCAGAGATACAGCAAAATGGTGTGGCACCTCTGAAAAAAACAAGCAAGTCAGAACTTACAAGATGACAGGACATATGAATTAACTGTCTTCTTGGTAAATTAGGTTTTTAAAGTAAAAATATCAACTCCTGTCTAAAACAGATTAAATAAAAGGACTCATCAACAAATTTCCAAATTCTACTCAATTTTAGAACCTCTGAAGGTACATTTATAGAAAGGATGTGATTGTCACAAGACATTAGGCATGATTAAATTAAACTATGATAATCAAGAACTGTAAAACTGATATGTTACGGCTATCATGAGAGTACTTCAAAAAGTTCCTGGTAAGATAGAATTTGAAGATAATATGAACCTTCCCATGAACTTTCTGAAGTACCCTCATATCATGGGTGTGTCCCATAAGGTATTTATTAAGATAATGCATACAACATTTAGATAAAAATAAGATATAAACAAATACAAAACATAAAATTTTATAAATACCAAAGGATCTAACTTAAGGTACTAGAAACTTCTGGCCTAAGATAAATTACTCCTACTTTTTAGTACCCTTACCTGGTACCTTTTCTCCCAAAATGGATTGATAAAGAGCAATGAAAACATCAGCATCACAGTCTTCAAGTTCGTGTATCCTCAGGTGTATTTGACATTTAAAAAGAAGGTTATTGGCAATGGTTACCCACTCTGTTGGGACAGAAGGGGGAAAGATCAGTCTTTTAAATATTTGGCACTAAAAAAAGTCATACACATATTTTAAAAAAACAACCCCTACAAAAACAGATATTGAGCTCTATAGAAGATAAATTTGATTGTTAGAGAATTTCAGACATCCTCCTAGGCCTGAATTTTGAAAAGATGTATGAAAGTACTTCAAAAAATTCATGGAAAGAGTTGTATTATCTTTCAATTATATTTTTCCACGAATTTTTTTGAAGTACCCTCATATTTAATTTCTTGGGATGATTTTCAGAGTGCTGTAATTTCAATGTATAGTAGAAAAATTATAATGCAAAACCAAATTTTTACTGTTGCAACCTAAAATCAAGTTATTTACCAGAAGTTTTTATTTTACAAGCCTTACATAGGTGTTTTTAGTTAAAACATATTTACAAGTAAGTGGAAATATTATGTCATAAACAAGACACTTTGTTAATAATAATTTGAAACTAATTAATGATTGTTGCTTCAAATTCCCAATAGCACCGGTCATGTTTTCATCTTATGTTTTGCAAGTCAGGATTTCTCTAGTGTCCAAATAGAATAATTTAGGCTGTAAAGAACTGAAATAATGACAACACCAACACTAACGCATTTGTTAGTTTTTCTTTTTTATTATATTTGATGAATATGAAAGAAAACATAGGAAGTACATAAAAACATTCCTAAGCTCAGAACCACCACATTAGCAATACTGTTGAAGTTTCCTGTGTACCGCCTCCTCCCCTACTCTCCCCCAGATATTGCCGGGATTAACAAAGTTTAAGGGTTTCTCGATCAAAGACAATTTAGAAAGCTTGAAAACACTCGTTTCCTGAAATGTCTGGCGATTTAAGGGAAAGCACTTTTATTCAGTATCAGATACATCTCCTGTATACCCTGGACACATACGAGTATGTTCTGGAAACAAATGAGTGTGCGTGTGTGTATCTCCAATGCGCATTATCCCACTCTCCCCGTGCCCGTTTCTCTCACAGCTGACCAAACCATGACAACTGGTTTGTACGCTGTCCTGGAGAAAGGATGAAAGCGTCCTCAACGACCAAATCAGTTCACTTTCAAAAGCGGTGCTACACAAAACCGGTAACTCTAGAGGGCACCGAAGAGACAAAAAAGCACCTCTATTCTGCGGCAGCGGCACTGACAGGTCTTACAAGAGATCAACACAAACGTGGGTACGGCCTCGCTCTCCAGTGCACGGGCGGAGGGCACGTCGACAGTGCTAGACATCCCAGAGCGATACAAGTCTGACCAAGCTCCTCCTGACTGCTCTTTTTGCAGCCAGGACGCGGGTGTCCTACCCGCCCAGCCACAGGGCCCCTCTCTCTCCCACCCCCTATCGCCGCTCGACGGCTTCGAAGCAAAGAGAAAGTGAAGATGAGATCCCCTATCCAGAGAACCCACGACTGCGACAAGGTGTGTGACAGTCAAGAGCCCCGCCGGCAGCCCAGACCCAGCTGAGGCCGGCCCGAAGCTTTAGTCCACACACACCAGGGATCCAGGCCGAGACTCACCAGTCTCTGAGCCGGCCATGTCGCGGAGGCAGATCGCCGCCGGTTCCCGAGTCGAGTGTGCGGCGACGGTGTCCTGGAAGGGCCGCACCGCGCAGACACGTCGCTGGGAGGCGGGAGTACGAACCAAAGCCTGGGGAAGGAGGGATGAAAGGAGGGGACGTTAAAACGACTTCTCGCCGCTGATTGGTCATCAGAGGGGCACTTCCTTTCACAGCACGCGCCTAGGCGGCGGTTTGAGGACACTAGAAACCATTCTCGGCGGACGACAACCCCGTAAGGAATTCCCAGGTCGGTGGGTGGGACAGCGCAGGTCACGAGCAGCGTAGGCCGTGCTCCCGAACTAGAACTGTACTTCCGGCGAACTGTTTCATGAGTATTCCTCCGCCGACGCCTACTGGAGAAGTAGTTCGACCCCCTCACTCGGCGGGCGGCGGGGGGCAGTCATGTGACAGGTTCAGGCTCCGCCTTCCCGTCTCATTTGTTAAGGGCGTGAGCCCGCTTTGGAGACGTAAACATCTCCAAGTGGGAGAGTGGGTGGCCAGTGCTCGCCATTGTGTCGCCTGGCTGGACCTGGAAAAGGGCGAGGTGGCTTGCTTGAGGTGTGGAAAGACGAGAAAAAGGGGAAGTCAAGAGAGTGCAGGATGAGGCATCACAATGTCGGGAAGGCCAAGACATGAAAGGGGCGAGAAACGGGCGAATCTCAGGGAGGGGCGGTGGGGGAGGGGCGAGAACATGGCGGATTCCGGAACGCCGGAGTGTGTCGCGGCCTCTGCGCATGGGGTGGGGCGATTAGGTCGTAGAGCAGCTCCCAGCATTCTTTGCGGCGGAGGAGGCGGTCCAGACTATAAAACCGGCTGCCGGGACGCGGCCGGCACCTCATTCATTTCCACCGGTCTCTGGTTGTGCAGCTCCGGGTCTTGTCATCGCCGTACCTCCGCCGCTGTCGCCCCCGCAAGGCTTCACTGTCGCTGAAGCCATTTCCAGCGACTCGTCGCACCCGATTCTCTCCGCTTCGGCCCCCGCCAACCGCAACCATTGACGCCATGTCGGGTTATTCGAGTGACCGAGACCGCGGCCGGGATCGAGGGTGAGTGTGTGAAATGGCCTGTCAGGCCCGGCGAGTGGGGGAAGGGAGGGCGGGTGAGCGTGGCGGCGGGCGGGCGGCTCGCGGTGGGCGCTTGGCTTTTCCAGCGTATTCTTGGGCCTCCGCAATCGAGGGTTTACGCCATTTTGGTATTCACGTTAAAGCGGTTAGGGCATAGTAGCTTGTTAACTGTCCTCAAGCTCACTTTTTGTTGGGGGCGGGGAGCCGCCGCCGAGGCCTCGGGGATCGGCAGCTGTTGGGGAATTCGGAGGAGCGTATTGCCCGGGGAGGAAAGTGCGACGCTTTGAGGCAGGGGGAAGTCGCTATCAGATGGAATCTTACGGGAGGCATTTTAGAGGTTGCCGGGAATTGTGTGGGAGCGAGGAGGCCGTTCCGAAGCCATGGTTGCGGTGGGGGTAGGAGGGTGGCCGGCGCCAGGGGAATCGGCCATGCGGCTGAGCCGCGGGTACAAAATGCCGGCCTCGGACATGGCGGCGGCGCCTTTGTTACCCCGCCCGGCGGAGGAGCTCAAAATGGCAGCGTCGAGAAAATGTGGCGCAGAGAGAAATGCGAGACAAAGGGGGAAGCGCCGCCCCAGCGGGAACGCCGCCCGGCCGACTCCGCCCGAGTCGGAACTCCTCCCCCGGTAGTCGCCGGCTCCTCCTTTTCTTTTTTTTGCGTTATATAATTTCGTTACGTTGATCGAGAGCTCTTCCGCGGGATGCCCCCAACTAAATTCGCTTGCGTCAGTGTCCCCGAGAACACCCTGGTTCTGTTCTCATTGCCTGTTGTGCTGTCCCGTTATCTATTCTTAATGCTAAAGTTTCTTTGCTTAAAAACAGCCATATAAATAACATCGCTGTTAAGCTCCTCCCTTCGTATATCGTCTCTCTTCCAGACTTAATTCCTAAACTCGTGGCAGAGACTACGGTAGCCACGAGCTGTTGTCTGCCATAATTTGAACTTCTGGCGTTTCGGCAGCGAGTTTCCGACCTGATAAATTCCAGGCTGTGTTTGCTTGGCCTTAATAGTGTGTACTTGGTCCTAAGCGAAGTGAGACACATGACGCTACTTGTGGTACCTCTAGAAGCCTTTCAGTGATATTTAGTGTGCCAAGGGGTGGTAGATAAATTAGTATAGAAACTCACATAAAACAATTTGAAAATGTAAATAACTTTCTAATTTCAGGTTTGGTGCACCTCGATTTGGAGGAAGTAGGACAGGGCCCTTATCTGGGAAGAAGTTTGGAAACCCCGGGGAGAAGTTAGTGAAGAAGAAGTGGAATCTTGATGAGCTGCCCAAATTTGAGAAGAATTTTTATCAAGAACACCCTGATTTGGCTAGACGCACAGCAGTGAGTAATTGTGGTTTCGTCAGCTTTAAGTTAGTAATAGCTTTTATTAAGTCAAAATCTGACAAGTGCTTTCAAATGATTCTGTTTGGAGAGACTTACTTTTTCTCACTTGGGGAAGGAGGAGGGTGTCACTCACTTTTGGAAACAGGTGGCTTTGAATTCTACTTAAAACGGTTGGGTATAATGGAAAAGCTGGTTCTTAAGCTATGTAGAGTTTTCACATGTGGGTCTGAAAAAATGAAGGATCCTCTAAAATAGTTAATAAACTATAAACGTAGGGATATGCCAGTTGTATGTTTATTAGTTAAGGGAGGTTATGAGATCATTATAATTTGATTTGCAGCAAGAGGTGGAGACGTACAGAAGAAGCAAAGAAGTTACAGTTAGGGGTCACAACTGTCCAAAGCCAGTTCTGAATTTTTATGAAGCAAACTTTCCAGGTAGGTGCTAACTTTGAGTTTTGCTTCACTCCCCACTTTCTTCATATTCTTTTTGGGGCTGGAGGCAGCAGGCGGGTATGGGGATCCAAATTCATGACGTTGGTGTTATAAGGCTGCACTCTTAAACCATCTGAGCTAACCGGCCAGGCACTTTTTTTATGTTCTTCCTTTTCTTTGGGGATCACTAATTTTTACTAAATTGTTTTCACTCATTACAGCAAATGTCATGGATGTGATTGCAAGACAGAACTTTACTGAACCCACTGCTATTCAAGCTCAGGGATGGCCAGTTGCTCTAAGTGGGTTGGATATGGTTGGAGTAGCACAGACTGGATCTGGGAAAACATTATCTGTAAGTGGGGAAGCTCTTGGGTTAATCTACTATATATGTAATGGGAATAGTAAGAAACTAGAGTTCTTTTGTTTTTTGGGGTTTTTTTTAAAGATGACCGGTAAGGGGATCTTAACACTTGATCCCTTGACTTGGTGTTGTCAGCACCACGCTCAGCCAGTGAGCAAACCAGCCATCCCTATATAGGGATCCGAACCCGTGGCCTTGGTGTTATCAGTACCACACTCTCCCGAGTGAGCCACGGGCCACTGGCCGGCCTGAAACTAGAGTATTTTAATGTAACTTTTTTTGTTTGCTCCCCCTTCCCAATAGTATTTGCTGCCTGCCATTGTCCACATCAATCATCAGCCATTCCTAGAGAGAGGTGATGGGCCTATTGTAAGTACATACATATTTTTCATTAGTTTTTGACTAGAAGTATAATGTGGAGATTTGTGGAATAGATGGCGAAAGATGTAATAATTTGTGGTGGTGTTATATTGACAAATTAGTAATCTCACCCTATCTAGCTGAAGTTGTTTTGGGTGTTAGCACAATTGAAGAAAGGATCTGTTAGTATAACTAATAAGTTAGTAATTTAAAACTAGTATTTAGGCCTGTGCTAAAAGCTGTTCCTCTTTCCTTAGTGCTTGGTGCTGGCACCAACTCGGGAACTGGCCCAACAGGTGCAGCAGGTAGCTGCTGAATACTGTAGAGCTTGTCGCTTGAAGTCTACTTGCATCTATGGTGGTGCTCCCAAGGGACCACAAATACGTGATTTGGAGAGAGGTATATAATAAAGCTTTTGTTGTCACTGATGTTGTTAAAAGTTCTAGGTGTTTCAGTTACGTTTATGTATTTAATTGAAGGTGTGGAAATCTGTATTGCAACACCTGGAAGACTGATTGACTTTTTAGAGTGTGGGAAAACCAATCTGAGAAGAACAACCTACCTTGTCCTTGATGAAGCAGATAGAATGCTTGATATGGGCTTCGAACCCCAAATAAGGAAGATTGTGGATCAGATAAGAGTAAGTGCCCTTAAACATGTTATCTTTTCAAATTCTAAATTCACTTTTATGATATGGTGCTAATTTTTTCTCCTCCCCAAATCCTTTAGCCTGACAGGCAAACCTTAATGTGGAGTGCAACTTGGCCAAAAGAAGTAAGACAGCTTGCTGAAGATTTCCTGAAAGACTATATTCATATAAACATTGGTGCGTTAGAACTGAGTGCAAACCATAACATTCTTCAGATTGTGGATGTGTGTCATGATGTTGAAAAGGATGAAAAGTAAGTTTTACTACACTCTTAAGAACAATTTTGGTATGCAAATTGAGGAATGGTTGTTTTATCGGTCATCTTAAAAGTGACTTTCATTTGGTGCAATCTGAATATATTCATTTAGGATTAGCCTACCAGTTCTTCTGTGAAAGTCTCTTGCATCTTTTGGGTTAGCATGTTTGCAGGAATAAGGACTCATGTTCTCTCACGGACCAAGGGTAGAGTTGCTTGATAAGTGGTTTAAGTAGGTGTTAACTCTTTAACTTGTAACCATGTAAATTGAACTTGATGTTTCACTGATTATGGATGTGTGGCCATAATTGTAGTAGAGCTATTTTTTAAATTAACAACTTTTTTTTTTCCAGACTGATTCGTCTAATGGAAGAGATCATGAGTGAGAAGGAGAATAAAACCATTGTTTTTGTTGAAACCAAAAGAAGGTGTGATGAGCTTACCAGAAAAATGAGGAGAGATGGGTATGTGGGCTTCTTCCACTGAAACAGCAGATACATTGGAGCTGAGTTTAGGAAAGGGCAAACTTAGGAGCAATGGATTTGAGTTTCAGGGATGGGAATAATCTGATAGTGTAGGTAAAACTATATGGATTATTTCGGGTGAAGTTAAAGAGATCCGTGACCAAAAATGTCACTAGACTGAAAACAGCAGTAGAGTCTGTCACATTTTAAATGAGTCTACCATGTATCTTTCTTCAAATTAGGTGGCCTGCCATGGGTATCCATGGTGACAAGAGTCAACAGGAACGTGACTGGGTTCTAAATGGTAAGTGTTTCAGGTGAAGATTTTTTTTTCATTAACCCAGAATTCTGCTCAGTTAGTGATCATACATTTGTCTTTGCAGAATTCAAACATGGAAAAGCCCCTATTCTGATTGCTACAGATGTGGCCTCCAGAGGGCTAGGTTAGTACAAACTCGCATTCGTGGCTTCGTTTCCCAGAAGATTCTCCTTAAAATTTTTTTAAAGAAAGTTTACTGCTTTCTTTAACCTCTGCGTTTTTCTAAGTTTTTTTCATATTAAAGGTGCAGTCTTTGTGGCAAGGCCTAGGCATGACAATCGGAGGACTCGAGGGGGATGGAGGACTAGTGATCGGCTGGCTGCTTCCAGTCGATTAGAGAGGTGAAAAGTTGAAAGTGTGCCAGTAATCTTCAAAAGGCAGAACATAACACCTCTGCCCCGTAAACTGTTCTCTCTGGTGGGAAAAGTGGAAGTTAACCTCACAGTTCACTGCCGTGGTATTTCTTCCGTCCCATGCTTTGCATGACTGCCATGGTACAGCATTGTTTCAGACTGTTTACTGTGATCTGTGGGTCTTTGAGTTTCAGTGAGTTTGCTGAAATGTCGAAGAAATATTTCCAAACTTCAATGTTCAATGAAATTACTGTTCACGTTTGAAATGGAGAGAGCAGCTTTAAAAGGTACTAAAGCCTTTTACAAATTGGTGAGTACTGGCACATGAGATCTTAGAGCAGGAGCAACTTCTCACACTTAGTCAGTGGGGAAAAAGTGCTTTGAAAGTTCCTCCCTCACCTACACAGTAGTCGTCATGTCGAGACCTGCCAGAGAGAGACACATTCTCAAGTGAATCCTGGCTTCTTGGAAGTGCTTGCCTAGACGAGACAGTGCATAAAAACAACTTTTGGGGGACAGGTATGTTTTTCTTGCAGCTGCAGTTGTAAGGTCTTGGCAAGACAAGCAGTGTGGCCAGAATTTTGAACTGATGAATGTGTAATGCAAAGGACCTTGTACATTTTTGTTTAAAGGTCCTCAAAATGAGCACATGAAGAAGTTGCTGTGAAACTTTTAAGTGGCCCTACTGCGCAGAAGCATTCAGATGTCACTTGATGATCTGTAAGGGGACTTGCTGATTTGGGAATGTGCTAGAAAACACACATTCCTTTTGATAGGTTCTATCACTTGGGTGGGTGAAGACCTATACAGATGACTTGTGTTTTTTTTTTTTTTTTTTTTTTTCCTCTCCTCTCTTTCTACCTCAATGGTATTCCTACAGGGAATGGATAACCATTTTAACTGTATTTTTTGCAGCCCGTACCTTCTTGGGAATACAATTGTCTAACTTTTTATTTTTGGTCTGGCTGTTGTGGTGTGCAAAACTCCATATGTTGCTATTTTGCCACACTGCAACACCTTACAGATGTGGAAGATGTGAAATTTGTCATCAATTATGACTACCCTAACTCCTCAGAGGATTATATTCATCGAATTGGAAGAACTGCTCGCAGTACCAAAACAGGCACAGCATACACTTTCTTTACACCTAATAACATAAAGCAAGTGAGCGACCTTATCTCTGTGCTTCGTGAAGCTAATCAAGCAATTAATCCCAAGTTGCTTCAGTTGGTCGAAGACAGAGGTTCAGGTAAGACTAACCTGTAAGAAATGTTGGTAGTTTGGGGTCCAATCATTGTCTACAAATCCACTTAAATGGGATTAGAGGGTGAGTAAAATCTTCTCTATGAAACTTAAGCTGAGAAATTGTAAAAGCACGTCATGCTACCATTGAAGAGAGCTACCTCATTGTGTGTTTAGCAACGATTTGTGCCATAGACATAATTGGTCAACTTACAATTTTTTTTTTTTTCTGACAGGTCGTTCCAGAGGTAGAGGAGGCATGAAGGATGACCGTCGGGACAGATATTCTGCGGGCAAAAGGGGTGGATTTAATACCTTTAGGGACAGGGAAAATTATGACCGAGGTTACTCTAGTCTGCTTAAGAGAGATTTTGGGGCAAAAACTCAGAATGGTGTTTACAGTGCTGCAAATTACACCAATGGGAGCTTTGGAAGTAATTTTGTGTCTGCTGGTATACAGACCAGTTTCAGGACTGGTAATCCAACAGGGACTTACCAGAATGGTTATGATAGCACTCAGCAATATGGAAGTAATGTTCCAAATATGCACAATGGTATGAACCAGCAGGCATATGCATATCCTGCTACCGCAGCTGCACCTATGATTGGTTATCCAATGCCAACAGGATATTCTCAATAAGACTTTAGAAGTATATGTAAATGTCTGTTTTTCATAATTGCTCTTTATATTGTGTGTTATCAGACAAGATAGTTATTTAAGAAACATGGAAAATGCAGAAATAACTGCAGTGCAGCAGTAATTATGGTGCACTTTTTCGCTATTTAAGTTGGATATTTCTCTACATTCCTGAAACAATTTTTAGGTTTTTTTTGTACTAGAAAATGCAGGCAGTGTTTTCACAAAAGTAAATGTACAGTGATTTGAAATACAATAAATGAAGGCAATGCATGGCCTTCCAATAAAAAATATTTGAAGACTGAATTAAGTGGAAATTGTACTTTATTTTACATATATAATGTGATGTAAAAATTGGCTTAGAAGGTCTGGGTTGGTTTGGGGGAGGGTTTGTAAAAACTGAAGTGACTGCTCCTTCTTATTCTTTAACTTGGGAGGTTGAGGGCAGGGGGGGAATCAGAAGGCCCTTACAATGATTATTCATATTATAAGAGTTAAAATGGGATTGATTGAGGTAAACTTCTAATTCAGGCTAATTGCATAAAAGCTTTGTCAGTAGATCCCAACATCATGGGAGTCATTTATTATAGCCTGTTCTTATTCATTAGAATGGCAAGATAAATAGTGAAATAGGTGAATAACTATAGTGAGAACAACATGGATGACTTTGTTCTTTTTGCAAAATTTATGATTTGAAAAGCTCCAAATAGCTCTTTTGACAGATTATATTTGCTCTTGGCTATATTATGAATTAGCTGAAATGCTGAACAAAGCTGAAAGACTTGATTTAGCCCTTTGAAGTGGTTGGCCAAGAGCTTAAGTTTGAGTCTGATTGAGTTTGCACAATGTCCTTAGTGTAGGTACTTGTAGATTCTAGTCTTCACAGGCTTCCTGGGAGTCATGAATGTCTTTCCAAAAATTCAGGGAATTTTAGAGGTCTTCAAACTGTAAGGTCTATCTATACTTAAAATGACACAAGGGAAAAACTTCATCAGAATTAATGGTTAATCCAGGAGGCAACATAACCAAAAGCACAGTGAATACAGTCCAAGTCTTCATGTTAGGCTCAATGGGTTTATTGCTAGAAAGATCCAGGGGATAGCTTAGGTTTAACTGTTGGTGACAACCTAACTTCTAATATTTCAGTAATGGCTAGAAGCAGGTCTGAATGTCTTCTCAGTCTGATACGTGTGCTTTTGCCGGAAGAGAGATCTTGAGACTTCATTTAAATTATGATGATTAAACAGGCTGTAATTAATGCCTTATGTCTAAAATGTAAAACATTAGTTTGTTGGGGTGGGGGGCTGAGCTGGGGAGTGGTACTTTGTAGGACTAATACGTCGAAAACATTCAGCTTTCAGTAATCTGAATGGTTTTCAATGGCATGGTTAGTCAAATTCATAATTTTTAACTTTAGAAGCTCTTGGGTAGGTTGGAGCACTTACATATTTTACTGTTTAATGTCTTTAATGTGGACCTTTTACTTTGTAAGCACTTATTGAAATGGTTGTGGGGCTGTGGAAAACATTTACCTATTTACCTTCGAAATTTTAAAAGACAGTCCACTTTTTAGCATGTATATTGTGTCCAGCCTGTGGTCGTCTCATCTAATAAATGTGATTTTTCTCCCCTTTCTCTCTCTCATTTATTTGCTTATAGGCCTCTTTCCTGGTGTGAGTTCCTGTGCGTGGAAAACACACCTGGTAACAGTACCCAGCTTGGAAGTTAATTGCTTTCCAGTAGCACTCTCCCTTTCTGGCTTGTCTTTTTAATCATTAAACAAAATGGTAAAGGAATTATTTCCTGAACCTGTCCTACAATTTACCCGTGGTAAGAACTTAATCCTTTGTATTATGTTAACTCATTCACTAAACTATTACCCCTTTCATTAACTGCCCTTTTTTGATTGTCCGGTGAAGTGTAGCTTGTTCTTTTCTCCTGGATTAGTCTTTCAAGGTTTCCATAACCGTTTCAAAGGAAGCTTATTAGGAGTCGTGGACCTTGGAATCGACCATTTTTCGCAGTCTAACTATACCTCTTTTCCATTGGGCAATTTTCTTGAGGTCTTTTTCTGTTAAAACAAACGGAGCTTGTAAAAGCACAAGCCTGCCAGGTAATTGTGGGTCTGTTTTATTAAAATGTCAGGTCTCACTGCATTCTTGGTTGAGCCTGTAGAAGGTTCCTGTACAATTTAAAAAATTATTTTAGAGGTTAACCACATTTTGGAGAAATAAATTTACATTTTAGAGGTTTCCCTGTCACCGTAAGGGCTTGTCTAAAACGTTGCTGGGCCCTTTTCTCAGCAGTTTGTTTATAAGGTGTCCCCAAGTGGTGCTGGCCGAGCGGACTGCCGTTTGGGAGCTACAACACAAAGCCACTGTACCCCTGCCCCCGCACAGAGCGCCGCGGTACCCCTAGGAGAGGCTGATTCAGGACAGCTGCTCAGAGTAGGCCCGCTGGCGTCTGCATTTGCCCAGAGTTGTTAGGAAGGCTTGGGTCTCCAAACCACCGTAAAAAACTAAAAAATTAGATCCCATTTTTAAGAAATTTATCTTCGTAGAAACTTGACTAGGAGTATTTAAATGGTGACTTGGTGAACACAAATATTTTGATAGCTTCCCGAGTTGCCAGATTGGGGAACGTAAAGCTGACACACCAGTGGCTACAGTAGGGTAGTGAAAAGGGAGAAATAACCATCGGTGCTGACGTGGAAGGGCAAAACTCAGCAACGGGAGAAGGAAGGCGAGGCTGGAGGTGCCTAACGCGGAGAACGGCGGGTTAGAAAATAAGGGCCATTAAGAGACAGGTTCTTCTTGGCCGGCCGGCAGTACGAGCCCGCGTCGGCCGCCGCCGGAACGCAGTGACGCAGTTCCGGGGCGGGGCCCGCCGTCAGCGTGCACGCTCACTTCCGTCGCGCCTGCGCCATCGGCTCCCCGGCCCTGGTAGGGTTGTGGCGGTTTATGGGGGTCAACCGACTGATGGGAGGTTGTGCTCTTTAACTGTTGGGGGAGATGCGCTCTAGTGCAGTCGTCAGGGCCTGCCATAAAGCCTGCAGGTGCCTGTTGTCTGGGTTTGGGGGTCGAGTAGATGGGGCGCAGCCGGAGCGGTTGACGGAAGGCGGTAGCTCCCTTGGAGAGCACCTGAGGTCGCACGCGGGGCTCCCCTGGGGCAGCGAGCGGGCAGAAGCCCCCGAGCCTGGAGAGGGAAGCGAGGAGCTGTTAGAGATCTGCCACCGAAGGCATTTCCTCAGTGGAACCAAGGGGCAGCTTAGCCGAGATTCTCTTCTGAGCGGGTGCCACCCCGGCTTTGGACCCTTGGGCATAGAGTTGCGGAAGAACCTGGCTGCGGAATGGTGGTCCTCGGTGGTGGTGTTCAGGGAGCAGGTCTTCCCGGTGCACTCCCTCCACCATCAAGCAGGCCCTTCGCTGCCCGCGGACAGTGCCTTCAGGTTAGTTTCTGCAGAAAGTCTACGCGAAACCTTGCAAGACAAAGATCTGAGTAAGGAACAGCTAGTAACGTTTCTTGAGAACTTATTAAAAACTTCTGGGAAACTACGGGAGAACCTTCTTTACGGTATGCTTCACGATTTCATGCTTCAGAACAGGTGTCGGGGTGGAAAGGCTCGATTGGGGTGATTGTAACTGGCCCTTGATTCCCAAGCAGAGGAACCTAACTGGTTCTCATCTTTCTGAAGAAGTCGGGTATGTTAATAGTGCTCTGCCCTGAAGACGATTGGTCCGTGAAATCATTATTGTTCTTCAAAGAACCTGTCCTATCCGAAGGACCTGCTAATGTTCTCATTTTCACGGGGCAACCCATAGAATTTTAGAGTTCAGTTAAGCAGCCCTAAAATTAGGACTTCAATTTCATCATGCGTTTGAGCCATTTGTTCATTGCTACCGAAATGTTTACAAATGCTTCCCCGGTTACTCTTCTGTTTTGCTTATAGTTGACTAATCAAGAGCTCTTTTTTCTAGAGGAAGAAGGAAATGCCCTCCCCCAATTTTTCTTACGAAAGCTCATCTGCAACCGGTTGTTTGAATATTCCTTTAGGTAATTTTTGAGTCTGCCATATAGTAAGAATAATCAAGCATTATAAGTGATTCTCAACTAATTTGTAGGGCATCGTTTGCCTTTAAACTAAGTTACAACACCATTGCATAGATTCTGAGGGAAAAAAATTCAGTTTCTTTACAGGATAGACTTGCTGCCAACAGCATCTCGTCTTGCAAATTGTTTTTGCCATTTTGGTACTATAAAGTAACTTAAAATATCCTAAATGTCCGTGGTTCCGAAAATTAGTACCCATATTGAAGCCTTCTAAAGATTTCCTTAATAAAGCAAACTAAAACAAGCTGGTGATAAGTGTGACCATTTTGATTTGTAGTACTTTAATTATTTTACGATGGCTTTACTTTGGGGGAGTAAAATCACTGTTCATTTACCATGTCCCAAACCTAATCAATCTTTTCTTCTCTATCTCTGATAAATGAAATCACCATCCTTCCAGTTGCACAGACTAGAGACTTAGAAAATGTGACTTAGCTCTCGTAGGTATCATCCATTTATTCAAGCATCTATTGATGTGCCAGACATTTCCACTTAATTGCCAAATCCTTTGTCTACTGTTCTTAGCTTAGAGTTACCCAGTTTGCCTCCTCTTTCTATTCCTAATGCCCTTGCTCTCTTTATTCCATGTCTGACCTGTTGTGGTAGCCTCTATGAATAGCTTTTTAAAAATTCTCAGCCATTGTGTCTCCAAATATTGTTACTACCCTGTTCTCTTCTACATATACGTTAGACCTTTTCCTCATCTTGTCACCAACTTTCTTGAACTCATTAATCATATTTTCAAGTCCATGTCTAATAACTCAAATATATTTATTTCTAGTATCTTTCTCTCTGGCCTTTTGGTCATTTGGATTTTCTCCTGATAAGTCTAGGTAATTTGTGAGTAAAAAATTGTAGAGATAAATTGAGGCTTTCGGTGGTGGTTTTTTCTTCCTGGGAGGATTTACAGGCAGCCAGAGTGGGTACATATCTTAATACAATTAGAGAATAAGGTAATTAGAGGCTGCAATTCAGTGTTTTCATTTCCTCTCTATTCTCCTACAGTGTAGCCCTATAAGTGTCTCAAAGAAAACCTGGTGTGGTTACTAGGGCCTCTCTTCTTTGGTGGGCCAGGAACTATAATTTTTGTACATCCCAGGCCCATAATATAGCAGGAAGCTCTGCTACTTGAGATTTGGAAAGTTAGAACTAAATGTTGAATTCACGTCTCTTCTCTTCCCTGCTGTTCAAATCTTGGACCCTCAAGTTCCTTGCTGCCTTAGTAGCTTTCCTATGTCTTTAAACAAATTTAAAAAAAATTTTTTTTTGACCAACTTTTCTCATTGACAAGCTAGTCTACTCAAAATCAAGTAACTTTTGAACATTATTGTCATTTAGTGGGATGTAGTCTAAGTGCATAAAGAACTAAAAGACATTTTGAACATTTCTTAGATTTAAGTAGAAATGTTGGAATCATAATTCTGAAGCTGTTTCATGTGTATTATAGGATAAAGCAAATAGTTTAATGTTATTAGGAACCAAGGGTTTTTGCTGTAAAAGAAAAAAGATGAAAGCAAGGATAAACTGTAATGCTAAATTTGAATTGGTAATATCAACATAAACTCATGATTTTTAAAAATACGTATTTCCTAACTTCGTTGAAAGGGCTTAGAAGCAATGACACTCAGTAGCAGTGAACTCACCTAGTGCCTAGAACTTGGTTTCTAAAATGAACCATTATGTGGATAAATGGCTGATTCCAGGTCTGGGGTGGGGAAAAGTACAAGGTGAGTTTGCAATACTTTATGGTGCTAGAAAGCAAAGAATTGCTTGAAGACTAGTGGGTCATGTCGAAGACTAGTGGGTCATGTCACAGACGCAGGCTAGAAGAGGGTTAAAACTGGCTAAATTTGGGGGAAATTGAGCATTAAAATGAATACTGATGGTAGTGGATCATAACCCATTGACTAAAATAAAAAATCTAAAAGTCCAGTGTTAATAACAAAAAATTGAGGCCAGGGTTTGAGGGGAAGGGGTAGAGATCGCTTATGTTTGTATAAAAGCAAATGTTGAAGGAAAGATAGATTAGAAAAATCACCATTTTATGATTTTGCAATCCCCAGTATAATTGATTCAAGTAAAAGTCACCAATGGATTTTAAAATACTACGTGAAGATTGTTGGGGAGCAGGATATTATTGAGGAGCAGATATTTACTGCCTTAACCAAGTAATCAAATTTGGTTTTATCAAGAGTGGGATAATTTAGTATTATGTTCCTCTTGTTATGAAGCAATAAGACATACACATCAACTATGTATTCCTGCTAAAAATGATGAACTCAAATTAAATCATTAAAAAAAAAAAATCATACAAATCCCAAATGCGAGATAATCTGTGACTTGCCTGAACTCAAAAGTCAGTGTCATTAAAAGCAAAGTTAAGGGGGAAGGGGTCAGAGGAAATGTTCTAGGTTGAAAGATTCTAGAGACCTAATCAAAATGCAGTGCAGGAACCTAGTTGGAGAGAAAGAGAACAGCAAAAAATGATATTTTGGTGACAATTAGGACAAATAAAAACAACCATATATTAAATGTTATTATGGTATTATGGTTAGCTTTTTATGATATAATGTATACAGAGGATATTTTTATTTTTAGGAGATGCATGCCAGAGAGTTTGGGAGTGAACAAAAAAAAAAATGTGGCAAAATGTTGATAAGTGATGAATCTAGGGGAAGGGGCTATAGGTGTTTATTGCACTATTCTTTCAATTACCTTGTAGGTTTGAAAATCTTCAAACTAAAAAGTTGGGGAAAACTACTTAAAATTAAGTGGTAATCAGTTAAGATCTGTCTTTAAAGTACCATGTTACTTGTTCTGCTGCATTAACATTATTATACCATTAATTTGTCTATACATTGACAAAAATGATTGGGGTTAATGGAATAGATGTATGCAATCATTGATTTATCTTTTGACAGGTGCCTTGGAGCACTATGTTAATTGCCTGGATTTGGTAAACAAGAGGCTACCTTATGGCCTTGCTCAGATTGGAGTATGTTTTCATCCTGTTTCTGACGCTAAGCAGATACCCAATGGTGTTAAAAGGTACAAAATGTGGTAAATAACTTGGCCCTGTATTTAAATAGTCAAGAACCAGTCATTTCCACTTTGGGATAGATTATATAATTTTCAAGTAAGCTGATTTTCTGATATTTTTGATATCTAAAGAATTGGTGAGAGGACTGAAGCATCACTGGTATGGTTTGCCTCTGCAAGAACCTCAAGCCAGTGGCTTGATTTCTGGTTACGTCATCGACTCCTGTGGTGGAGAAAGGTACTACCATAATTACCTTTTATTTATAGTTAATATATAAAATTGCCTTAATGTATCAAAGGTAATGCTTCCGTGTTATAAATGAAATTTTATTTGATGTAGCTATGTTATGTTTATAAGAGATAGCTATAATAAATCAACAAATACAGATAATAAACTCTTTGTAATGATTTTCATTGTTCCAGATAACAAAGTTGCTTTGGTAAGGGCATTTGTTGAGCTCAGATGCTTTTGTTACCTTCAACATAAAGGCAAAGTTCAAACCCTTTACCTAACATTCCTGGCCAGTGTAGAGTTTGACCTTTGCCTACTCTTACGGCTTCAGCTTTTGCTGCCTACCTCCATGAACTCTCGATACTAGTCAAAATGGTTCTGTAATTTATGATCAAGTTTTAGTATATACTGAAGAGAAAAAAGATGAAATAAACATTTTTGTCTTCACATTGCCTTACCTTTTCCCAGCTCTTAAAAATCCCCAAACACTCACCTAAACCAATGGAATAATCAAATAATCAAGCACTTCACAGAAGGAAAAGAAGGGTGACTACATGATACTTTCTTCTTTATTCCATTTAATTCATGGTTAACTTCCTCTCATTAACTGGCCACAAAAAGGTTAGATAGCATCAATAGTTTTTCTCTGTAGTTCTTTCAAACTAAAAAACTGTATTTTTAGTAGTATACAGTCACCCCTTGCTATCTGTGAAGGATTGGTTCCAGGATGCCCCTTCACCCCTACCCCTACCCCTTGTGAATGCCAAAATCCATGGATGCTCAAGCTGCTGATATAAAATGGTGTAGTATTTGCATATAACCTGGGCACATCCTCCCCATATGCTTTAAATAGTTGTTATACTGTATTGTTTAGGGAATAATGACGAGGAAAAAAAGATCTGTACATGTTCAATACAGACGTAATCCTTATACATTTAGTCGATACTTTTGGTTGAATCTGAGGATGCAGAATCCATGGATATGGAAGGCTCACTGTAGTCATTCTTACTTCATAATTTTTATATGGGACTTGACCAGTTTCAGTCAGTTGTTGCATGATAAGTCTCAGGCAACTTTAATTCTTTGAGTTATGGGATTAGAGGTAATAAATTAACACTTATTTTAATAAGTTAACAAGACAAACTTAACTTTTTTTTCAGTTTGCTGTGAGTCCATCTAACTTCAGCAGTAGTGATTGTGAAGATGAAGAGGGCCGAAAAGGAAACAAACTTTTCTACAATTTTCCCTGGGGAAAGGAGCCGATAGAAACCTTGTGGAATCTAGGAGACCAAGAACTTTTACACGCGTATCCTGGACATGTCTCTAAATTACATGTATGTTTACCTTGAGCTCCTAGGGATTCTTTACCTGATTCTCTTTGATCATTTCTGAACTATTTGAGCAAGTTGCACATGTAGTGTCCAATGAGCCCTTATAACTTCATCGTGTATTTTTCAGGTGCAAAGACACTCCTCTCACCTACGTAACCACAATACAAGCATCAAAATGAGGAAATTAACAGTAGTCCACTGTTACCATCCATTCCACAGAACCCTTCAAATTTAACCAGTTATCCCCATAAACCCTTTATAGTTTCAGGATCCAATTGAGGATAATGTATTTCATGTGGCTGTCATGTCTCTTCAGTCCCCTTCAAATGATCTATTCCTTTCATCTTTTCTTGTCTTTTGTGACCTTGATATTTTTGAAGAGTACAGACTAGTTACTTTGCAGAATATCCCTTGGTTTGGAATTGTCTGATGTTTTTTCATGATTTATGTATTTTTGCCAAGAATACCACAGAAGTGGTGCTGTCCTCTTCTCGGTGCATCGTATGAGAAGGCATATGGTATCAATGTGTGACCAGTGATGTTAACTTTTATCACTTGGGTAGCTTTTATTACCAGGTTTCTCCAATGTAAAGCTAATATTTACTTTGTCCTTATTAATTAATGAGTAATTAATAAGTCTTTTTGTGAGCAGATACTTAAAGACAATCTAAATAACCTTATTGTCACCAAATTTTGATTTACCAGTTGCAGCATCACTTGATGATCCTTGCCCAAATCAATTATTACTATGAGGTTTGCCAAATGGTGATTATTTTGTTTACTTGTTTTATTATTCCTAGATTTATTGGTCAACAGTATACTGTAGGGTAGAGCTTTCCCTTCTCCCTCATTTTTTTTTTTTTTATATTAGTATGGACTCACAGATTCCTGTTATTCTCAGAGGGTTACGATCTATTACTATCATTATTTATTTTGATGCTCAAATTGTCCTAGACTTGGCCAGTGTCCTTTTGACATATCTCTATCATTCTCTTTACAAGCACTTCCTTTCTTTATGTAGCAACCAATTTTTCCAGGATCATTTTGTATTTTCTTGCCCTAGCTATGAAGTCAGCCATTTTTCCAAGGAATCTTGGTTCTTATAAGAGGAGAATGTATTTAAAAACTGATATCTTGCCTTGAGGTATACTCCTTACAACTGGGTATCATTGCTTCTGGGTCCTTTCAGTGGATACAACTAGGAAATATTTGTAGATGATTACATACATAAATAGCACATTCATCTACCTCTATATCTGTCTATGTCTACTAAAATCTAGGAGTTTAGACCAATTCTTCAAATTCCAGTCTAAGGCCACAGGATTTATTCTAGCTTTCCCTCTTTCCAAATTTATAATTCTCTTCTTTGACAATGAGAAACCTGGCTCTGAGTATCTTCAGTGTATTTACTTATTTTTCACTTCCTGTATGTAATTAAACTCTCTGCCACGCTTATGCAAAGATCAGCCCCAGAAACACAAGTCTCCCAACCCCCACCAGGTGGTGTAGTTGAATATTTGGCCCAGGCGAAGAAGAAGGAGGAAAGGTTCATTTGAGTACTTGATCCCGGTGATGTCATTCCCTCCCCTACAGTCCCTCCCTGTTCCCTACCAGTCACACTGGCCAACAGTTTGGCCCTGGACCTCCGAGGCTGGATGCAGCAGTCAGCTGACCCAAAGCTCAGCCTGGCAAGAAGGAAAAGCAAGGTTCTTCACTTACTTCATAGAGTAAAAGAAAATTTTTGAAAATTCAAGCAGATGTTATAATCCCTTTAGAGTAGGGACCGTACCTTCTAGAACTTTAGAAGTTTTAGAATGCATGTGGATGGGTAGAATTGTACTAAACCACTCTTGAGTGGTTCCACATTTGAATGTTTAGATTTTCTGGCTGGCACAGGTAGAATTTTTGTGTGCTATTTGGTGGCTTATATAGTCTTACATGAGAAAAAGTATCTGAAACTTGAAAATGTAACAATGAAAACTTAGTAGTTCATATATTATGAATAGAAAGTAGATTAGTTTTTAGATATGGATAAGATAACTAATGAAAAATTAAGAGGCTTATTTGTGAACATTTTCCCGTAACTCCTCCACCATTACACTTTTTGGGGGGTATTCAGCTCCCAAATGAAACTTGGTTAATTATCATAGTTAAAGACCAACTCCGCCTGTGACTAGGGATTTAAAGATGGTTTTTCTATTGTGGCTATTAGTCTCATTTTCTTCTTTATTGGGGTAATTTTCACTAATGAAAAGTTTTCTATTACAGAATTTTTACCGTTCTGTGAAATTGTTGGTCTCCTGTTTCTGCAGTTCACAAAATTATTCATCAGTAGTTAAACATGTTATAAAATATTAAAAACAATTTCTGCCATTTAGCATTCTTTTAAAGTTTCTTAGGCTATTTCATATTTGTTTTTAGTTGCTTTTACAGTAGTCTAAATATATTTTTGGAGGGATTATTTTCAGTGAAGCAGATCAGTGAAGTATGAAAAACAAGGGTAGAAAAAAATTCATTCTGGATGGAGTGAGAAATCAGGTACTCTAGCTAAGAAGAGTTGCCCTTGGATATCTTGACATCCACGAATATCCAATTTTTAAAGAATTAGGAAACATTAAGGCATTTTTAAGACAAATATGATTTAGTGTTTCTTTGATTCAAATGGCACTTCAGATGGCACCACACAATCTTGCAGTGCCTCAGAATTATTAAGTATCAGTTCTGTAACTGTGATAGACATCGACTAATAGAGTTAGAATCCCAGATATCAGAAAGTTTACTGCCTTTTGAGGGCAAATTCTTATTAATCTTTAAATTATCATGCAATTTAAATAGGTTTAAAATGTCACTACAAATGCGTATTAATGAAGACTGCTTGATCATGGATAATTAATAGAAGTTGAGAATTTAAGTTGTTAAGTATTAAAAAAAACTACATGAATGTCCAGGTGAACAATGATAATAGAAGGAAAAGAAGAATCAAAGTGGAACTGTTTACATGCAAAGCTAAAAATTTTTGGGGCCGAGCCTGTGGCGCACTCGGGAGAGTACGGCGCTGGGAGCGCAGCGACGCTCCCGCCGCGGGTTCGGATCCTATATAGGAATGGCCGGTGCACTCACTGGCTGAGTGCCGGTCACAAAAAAGACAAAAAAAAAAAAAAAAAAGCTAAAAATTTTTGTAATTGAAATTTTTTTTTAATTTGAGAGGATTCTTTCTTCATCAGTTTAAAAGAGAGGAAATAAGTCTGTTTATCAGTACTTGATTTATATCATGTATTATGTTGTATTTTATATTCATAATTATAGCATTAAATAACCCAAAAAGCAAGTTTTAAAACGATGTTTATTATGAAAATAACTATGTTTCAGAAGATTGTACCCTAAACACCTTTCCTTAAACACACCCATCTATTTTTTCCCCCCAGGGCTCTTCTGAACTTTATTAATAATCTTCAAACAATTTTTACTTAAGCATTACTTTTCCAAATACCAATTCTTACCTAGGAAGCATTGAAAAAAATACATCAAGGTCCCCCTGCAGTTGAGTTAATCCAGAATCTCTGGGAGTGGAGCCCAAGCACCACTATGTTTTCTCATTCACAGGTGATTGATACTAATGGGGAGCCAGTTGAGACCCACTTATTTAAACCCTGAACCTCCCTGAGAGTAGAGAAAGTCTTCATCATTTTTGTGGGCTCAATGCCTAGCACAGGCCTGGCACGGACTGGATGCTTTGTAAAATGAATTTTTAATTATGTACTCTGATTGTGTAAGTCTAAAATACAGAATTTTAAGAAAGAACTCTGCTAAATATTTTATTTTTGTTCTGCTTTTCCGTGAAGGGCCGAGATGGACGTAAAAATGTGGTTCCTTGTGTACTGTCTGTAAATGGGGATCTAGACCGAGGCATGCTGGCTTACCTCTACGATTCTCTCCAGCTCACAGAGAACTCCTTTATGAGAAAGAAAAATCTTCATAGAAAGGTACTTTTGATATTTCAGAGATAGACGTGGGAAACTAAAAATATTTTCTTTTTTTATGTTGATATCCTTGGTTTCTAACAAACTTTGAATAATAAATTTTTTTTTAGTGTGTGTAGTTTAAGTATTTTTCAGTTTATTAGAATCTGGCCGCAGGAATAATAATAAGGTTCCTATGGAATAGAACAAGACCTCCCTATTGGTTAATCCCAGAGGCGTTTTTGTTTGGTCATGGGCAGACAGCTGTCGCTGTGGTTCTTGGCCCCTGAGCCTTTCCATTGATGGCTTCCGTTTGTACCAGAGTGCAGGGTGCTGGTAAACAGGAGAAAGACAGGACCAGCGAGACCTGTGGAGCTGACTTCTGGTCTTCCTCCAAGTGGCCAGTCACTCGATCACAGGAGCTAGTTAGGAGCCTGGGTCCAGGGAAAGGCTTATTTTAGGACACACAATTTGAGTATGTTTATGGGCTCGAAGAAAGAGAGGAGAGGTTGAAGTTACAGGAAAGAAAAGAAATGACTAATGGAGCAAGACGCTGGAGGAGGTAGCAGGGATCACGAGCACAAGTGGAGGGATTTCTCTTGAAAAGGAGTTATTTGAAACAACAGGGAGGAAAGAAAGGATGGTGTAGATATTGGTAGGCTACTGGGGCTGATTAGCCTTTGAAGGACGTTTTACTCATACCCTCTATTTTCTCAGGGAATGAGGAGGCAAGATTATTAGTTTTAAATGTGGAGGAGTAGGGGTTTAAGTGGCAAGAGTGTGAAATAATCATATTCCCCTTGAATATAAAAGGAAGCTGCCTCAAATCAAAAGTTTTAACAAGCAGTGTTGTTGTGAGTGTCACCTGGGATTAGAAATCATGAGTTGGTAGCACCACTCGGCTTAGTTAAGTGATTTATTATGCATTGTTCATTTCGCCTGATATGGCCATAGGGAAGTCTGATTAGAGTACAGTTCCAGGTGTTGGGGTTTATGGGATGTGTGTAGTAATAAACAAGGGCTTTTTTTCTTAACTAAAACCATCAGCAAATCCTGTTTGGCTCTAACTTTAAAATAGATCCTTAATCTGACCACCTCTTACCCTGCACTGCTTCCACCCTGATCGAAGCCATCATCGCCCCCTGCCCCGCAGAGCAGCCCTATGAAAAGGTACATGTTATGTTGCTGCTCTGCTCAAAATGCTCCAGTAAGCTCCTCATTTCATTCAGAGGAAAAACCAAAGCCCTTTCCTTTTTGACCTACTCTCCATCTCACTTAGTCTGCTCCAGCAGCACTGACCTTGCTACTATTTCTAGAACATGCCAGGTATGCTCCTGGCTCCCAGCTTGTCATTTGTTCTCTCCTTTGCTAGAATATTCCTCTGTCATCCACGTGTCTCATTCCCCCATCTCAAGTCTTCGCTCAAATGTCACCTCGGGGAGAGGACTTTCTCTGACTACCTTAACATCGCAAACAGCTCTCCTGTAACCTACCCCTTGCCAGCACTTAACTACCTTCAAATATATTATTTACTTGTTTATTTTGTTTATTATCTGTTTTTTGCCACCACGACGGATGGAGATTTTTGCCCCCAGTACCTAGAACTGTTTCTGGCATCACATAGCCATTCAAGTGTTTGTTGAATGGCTGAATGAATAAGAGTGGTGGGTTTTGGCAGGAGAGAAAAAGTCCACATGATAAGCCACATGGCCCAGGCGGGGCAGGGTAGGAAAAAGAGATGTCAGGGAGAGGCATTCTGACAGAGGGCAATGGGAGTTGTTAGAAAATGGGAGGCTATCAAGTTAATTTATTTCTGCAGAACATCTAAGTGGAAAAATCCATGGACAGCTGGATATAGACAGCTGAATACATCATGACATGGTGTTTTTAGGACCTCAGCTAACTTCCATTTTCACTCAGAAAATTTTAACTGTTTAAGAAACTCCATGTTAGTACTTGTTTTATATTTAAACAAGATGTGCTTTTTGTTCTCTTTTCCTTTCCCCCCACCCCCTACCCCCTTTAATTACCTTAGGTACTTAAACTTCACCCTTGTTTAGCCCCTATTAAGGTTGCTTTGGATGTGGGAAGAGGCCCAACCGTGGAACTAAGACAGGTGGGTTAAATGAGTTTACGTGTCCTGATTTTAATCATAACTATTACTCCAAGTAAACTTGGTAGCTTGCCATTTTAAACTCTTACTTTGATCATTTGTTTTTTAAAATATTTTAATTAAATAATGAACTATGGATAAATACCATGGTTAATTAGCGATAATTTGAAATACAGTATATTAAAGATGCTGAATACAATTCAGTGGGCTTTGCTATTAATGTCATGCCCACTGGTAATTTCATTTTTAAATGATTATACAGTTTTAGTAATTAAAATATTTATAAAGATGTCTAATAGTTATTTCATTCTCTTTTCACTTAAAACTTTCCATACTTGTCAATGTAAGCAAAGGTTCTAGATCTATAATTTTGTTTTGATTTTTCTAATCTATCTGATTTAATTATTAAATGCTCTTGAGAAAAGCCAGAGGGGTGATTTTTGTTTCTTTCCAGAGACTCCTTCAGCAGTCATCATTTCTGTCTGGTGACTCAGACCCGTCCAGGACCTGAAGGAGGACACTGAAAAGATTTAAAGACTCTCAGAGTCACCCAGCTTTCTGACCCTGGCCCCTGTGTACACAAGGAAAGGGAAGATCATGGCTCTCTCCTGCTTTTCCCCCAGGGCTGTGGCAGTTTCCCCAGCACCCTTGCACCTAGCAGGTTCCTAGGTTTGAGAAACAGTGCTGTAATTGAGTCACCCCCATTGTCACCACCCTCTTCCCCTGACGGGAGCAATGGTAATGGCTGGAGCCAGTTTTGGTTATCACAAGCTGGCGGGGGAAAGGGGGTGCTACAGGCATCTAAATGGAGGCCCGGGACGCTGCTAAACATCCTGTGTCAGCAGTGCCGAGGCTGAGAAATCCTGCTCCAGAGTGTTCTAGGTTGTTAAGGGGGCTTTAAATTTGTCTTTGTTTTGCTTCGCTGTCTTTGCTAAGTAAGAAAACAGTAAAGTTTACTGTGTCATTTACTCATTATTCTATATTTCTAGTTGGGCTTTTCTGTCCAGCATTCCGCTGACATTAGCCATCCTCTTCGAGAAACATTTCTCTTGCTGGCTTCTGGAACACCACTCTCCTCGTTTTCCTCATACGTTTTTCTTTCTGGCTCTTCCTTTCCTTCCTGACAGGGCAGTATAACCCGAGGTCTCAGATCTCACCTCCCAGATGAGTGTACAGTCGACATAGCCCACTGGATCTGCTTTTTTTTTGTTTTTTTTGTTTTTTTAAATCTATTTTGGTTTTCTTTGTGTTTTGAATAATAATAATGATTAAAACTTCTTGTTCGGTATAAAAATGTCTCAGAAGTTTTGCATTTAGTATTCAGCTTTGCAGTGCTTAATTTCTTCATTTTCAGAGGAATTGTACAATTTTAAAAGTATATAATATGTAAATTATAAATACTAATATCACATAATTAGAGGAACTATACCCATTTTGGAGATCAAAGAAGGTGATTTGTGCTTTCACAAGCATAGGATCACCCTAGCTACTTTTATTTCTATCATATTTGAAGTTCTTGTATTTTTCTCCAGGTTTGTCAAGGGCTGTTTAACGAATTGCTAGAAAATGGAGTTTCTGTGTGGCCAGGTTATGTGGAAACTGCACCATCCTCATTGGAACAACTTTATTCAAAGTAAGAATTGTCTTCCTTGTCATTAAAAAATGTGTTTATTCAGAGTATTTAATTATATGTTTCTTTACCTTATGATAACAGAAACAAATCTCTTCTGAATATATATAAAATATAATTTTAAATTATTCCTCACTTTCCCTGTTACAGAACTACGTGCCCTTCGTTAATCGCTACAGCAGGGAACAGTATTCGGCAGGCATATTTAATTAAGCACATGCAATGTGCAATTTCAAGACTTAATGTCGTGAAATATGTATACCTCAGTTTGTCAGTTTATCAGGAATGAAATTCTGTATATAGGATGCACTTGTTGAATCAGGACTGAAGGAACGTGAGTGTAGTGCCTTTCCTTGCTGGCATTGTGGTTCATTCTGAGACTCAGTGGAAGAGAATTCTATCCTGGAGGACAGAGAACTGGTCTTATGGTGATTGGCACTTCTCTTCACCTGACTGCTGAAGATTGAAACTGGCCATCATCCTTAATTCCTCTCTCTTCCTTACTTTCCACATCCAGTTTGTCACCAAATGTTGTCGGCCTGCCTCTTAAATGTATCTCAAATCCTTATCTCTGTCTTTGCTGCCACTACCCAAGTTAAGGTCACCAATATCTCTTGCCTGGATTTTTGAAATAATCTCCTAATGGATCTCCCTGTCTCTAGTCTTACCCCTTGGTATGTCATTACTTTGCATTTTGTAATAAAGTAATCCATTCTTCCTTTGGGTTTATTTTGTTATTTTTTTTAGCTTTTTGTGTTGAATACATATCTTTTGGATGAAAAGTTGTGAAGTTGTGTGTTTTGTTCTCTGTTAAAATACACTTTCCAGATGATATCCACAGAAAATAGTTTCCTATATGTAGAAATAGAACAACTATTGGTTTTATCATATGTAAAATGAAGGGGTGGTACATTACTTGAACTTTCCATCCTCTCAGTTTCTAAAATCTTATCCTTTGAGTCATGTGGACATTAAGTTACAGTTGTTCTTTATAGGGTAAAGGTTTTATTGTCCAAGGGTATTTTTATTCAAATATTTACTAAATGCCTACTATGTTTTATATACTTTGATACAGTAGTGAACAAGACAGAAATTTCCTGGTCTTATGAAGCTTATATTCTAATGGGACAAAATAGTAAATAGATAAATAGATAAAATAGTTTCTGATGGAGTCCTTCAAAGAAAATAAATAGTAATGAGATAGTGTGACTTATCAGAAAGAAGGCCAGTGCGGACATATTCAGTTATCGCTGAACCAGAAACTGTTAGTTAGCACACTAAGTTATAAATGAAGCATGGTTTTGGTATAATTTGCATACATTGGATCTTTATTATAATATTGTTTATTATAAGAGACTTTAGTCTAAAGTAATTGTTCTTGGATTGTATCCAAGTAACAAAAGGCTGAGGTTATTATGAGGTTCATGCAAAATATCACCCCAAATGTTGTGTTGAGGTACCAGTGTTTATGTTTATTTTGGTCCAGCTCTCAAGCCCTGACTTTGACTTTGTCACTCTTGAAAGGGGCATGGACTCTAAAGTAACCAAAGCTGGTAATGTGGGGAATTTACAATTTTTATTGTGCTCATGTATTTTGTTTAACTTCTTGTTTCTTAGGTATGATGAAATGAGTATCCTCTTCACAGTTTTGATAACCGAAACTACTTTGGAGAATGGCTTAATACATCTGAGAAGTAGAGATACCACGATGAAGGAAATGATGCATATATCCAAGTTAAAAGACTTTTTAATCAAGTATATATCATCAGCTAAGAATGTGTAGACTTTCATATTTCTATAATAAATATTCTCCTAATTTGGTTGTCTTAAGATAATTTAGATTTTTTTTTTTTTTTTTTTTTTTTTTAGCCCCTCTGTACTTACAAAGAAGGTATTTTTGGTGCTTTCTTTGGTTGTTTTTATTATGTTTATGATGTATTCCATTTTATCAGGAATATGCTCAGCTACAAGAAATAAAATCCTCCTACACTGGATTCAGTAAATTGGGGTTCGTTTTTCTCATATAACAAGAAATCTAGGAGGTAGATAGACTGTTCCAAGCTGGTATAGCTGTTTACTCTGCAGTTAGGGACCCAGGCACTTTCTGTCTTTCTGTTCCACCATCTTTCTTTTCCACGCTGGCTTTTATCTTTATGCTTATTGCCTCATCATCCCAGGTGGCTGCTGTTAGGTAAAAGTCAAAAGAGACAAGGGCTAGGCAGCCAAGACTCTTCTTTAAAAATTAGGAAAGTAGGGCTGAGCCCGTGGTGCACTCGGGAGAGTGCGGCGCTGGGAGCGCAGCGATGCTCCCGCCGCGGGTTCGGATCCTATATAGGACTGGCCAGTGCACTCACTGGCTGAGTACCGGTCACGAAAAAGACCAAAAAAAAAAAAAAAAATTAGGAGAGTAAAAGCGTTTTTTCAGTAGGTTAGAACGTGGTGCTGGTAACACCAAAGTCCGGGGTTCAATTCCTGTACCTGCCAGCCATCAAGGAAAAAAAAAGAACATTGATTTTTGAAAGCCAAGCTAAAATTAATGTTAGATGTAATCTAACTATTGTTTTTATTTCATGTCTGATTCTAACTGATATGTTTATAAGAAATCTTTGAATGTTTATGTGTTTATTATGTTTGCATTAAATAACCCATTATTACCAACTTGGCAAAGATTCCAACTGATAATTCCCATAAAATATCTTGAAAGTTTGTCTAACTTGGTTGACTTTACTTGGTTAGTTTTTCTCTTTTCTCTTTCAGTTGTCATTTTTTTTTTTTTGCTTGTTTATTTTTATTATGGAGAATTTCAAACACAAACATATACAGAATAGTATGATTAATCCCATGTACCTATCACCCAGCATCAACAACTATCAACCTATGGCCAATCCTGCCTCCTCCACCAATACCACCATTCCATATTATTTCAAAGCAGATCACAGACATCATTTCATCTGTAAACATTTTAGTTAAGGATCTTTTGTTAACCATCACACCATTATCACACCTAAAAAAAAGTAATACTAGATGATATAAAGGAATTATTGACAATATTCTTGGATGTGATAATGGTATAGTGGTTATATTTTTCTTTTTAAAATGTCCTTGTCTAGGCCGGCCGTGGCTCACTCGGTAGAGTGTGGTGCTGATAACACCAAGGCCACGGGTTCGGATCCTACATAGGGATGGCTGATTCGCTCACTGGCTGAGCGTGGTGCTGACAACACCAAGCCAAGGGTTGAGATCCCCTTACCGGTAATCTTTAAAAAATAAATAAATAAATAAATAAAATAAAATGTCCTTGTCTGCTAGAGACATACTTAAGTATTTTGGGGTGAGATTATATGATATTTGAGACTTGCTTTAAGATTCTGTTTTTTAAAAAAATTTTTAAGTGGCGGGAGATATATAAAACAAGGACAGTGCTAAGTTGTTGAACTGGGTGATGGGCATGTGGGGGTTCATAGAACTATTTTTGTGTATGTTTGAAATTTTTATAATAAAAAGTAAATATCAAATATCTACTTAGTTTCCACCTGTGTCCTAAATTCATAAAATTGTGTTCTGTTTGTTTTCATTGGGACCCAAATAAGTTCTATACATTGGGATTGGTTACTAGATCTTTTAGTCTCTTATCCTATAGGTTCTCTCTCTCAAGAAGCTTGGTTATTTATTATGAGGTTTTCCACTGTCTGGATTTTGCTTAGTGTATCTTCATGTTGTAGTTTGACCTCTTCCTCTCTCCTCTGTACTTCCTGTAGATCGGTAGCTGAATCCAGACAATTGATCAACTTCAAGTTCAATTTGGGGGCAGGATTATTTCATGTGTTGTATTCTTTCATCAGAAGGTGATGATGTCTGTTTCTCTTTTGGGGCTGCTAACAACCATGGATGAATGCCTAGATTGGTCAGTTCATTGAAGGTTGCAAAATGGTGATACTCTGATTTTATCTTCTTTATTTGTTAGCTAGAGTACTTCTATAAAGAAAAACTTCTCACCTGCTATTTACTTACCTAGAGATATGGGAAAGGTGGGATAAATGCTGGATTCTTCCTCATTAAAGTAGCCATTCCTTTTTATGCTCAAATTGTCCCATCTTTAGCCAATGGGAGCCTCTTCAAGTTGTCCTCAGGTCTTTTTCACACACCTTTCGTAATCTTTGATAGTTTCCTGGCTATCTAATATCTACTATAGAGACTGTATGTTTCCATGTTTCTCCAAGAAGCCACCGTTCCTTTTAATGGAAAAAAGTGTTTGGAAGCCATACTCATACTAGGGACGCTCGTTGTTAGAAGGTGGTCTTTGTTTCTAGACCTTTTCAGTGTTCGGAGCCAGCAGATAGGTGTGGGTGGGTGTATATTTCCCCTAGATAAAAAAAAAAAAATCGTAATATCACGCTACTACTTTCAATTCAAATTCAGGACTTAAGAGGGCTCGGGTGTGTATGTGCATTTTAATTAGCTTTATTAAGATATAATATACATACAATATTTTGTAAATGTACAAATTAATGAGTTTTGAAAAATGTATAACCACCACCAAAATGACAATGTAGAAAATTTCCATCACCCCAAAAAGTTCTTTCATGCCTTTTTAGGACTGCATCAGTAGTAACCACTATTAAAATTACCAGAGAGCTGCGTACCTGGACTGTATTGTTTTGACAGAACATTTCTCCAACTCAATTGCTTTTAATAAATACATTTTTATGATAATTTTTTTATTTTGTAAAAAATATTTATAAAATTTATTTACAAAGAAATTTCATTAATTTATTTTTATTTCTCTTATTGACATAGTAGTTATGCCACACCAATATATATTGACAGATATTATTAGGAACAGTCCTATGAAACTCATTGTTGGTTTAGCTATAAGAATGCTCCAGAAGATATTTGTTTGCTGTGTTATACCATGTCCTCATGTAAGGAAGCATGGGAGAGATGTCTCTTAGATTTCAGTACCAGGGATAATTGTACTTCTCCTGAATGACTGGCCAGTTACTATACATATTATGTATTTTTTCATTCACAAAGATTTTTTGAGCACCTAAGTCTAGGTGCCAGGGATATAGCAGTGAACAAAACAGGCAAGGGCAGAAGGAAACAGACCATAAGCAGGTTAGCGCGTGAACAAGATCATTTCAGATGGGGATAATGTAAACGAGATGGAACAGGATGATGTGTTGGAAAACGGCTGAGAGGATAGTACGCTTTACACAGGTGGTTGGGGAAGGCCTCTGAGGACGTGACGTTCAAACTGAGACCAAGTGATGCGAAGATCTGGGGCGGTGCATTCTGGGGCAGAGGGACAAGCAGGCGCCAAGTCCCTTAGGAGGGAAAAGGCTTGGAGTGGCCAAGGAACAGAACGCAGGCCAGAAGGGCCGAGTAGGGTGAGCAGGTGGGAGACAGAAGGTGGGGTCAGAGAGGTAGTCAGGGCCCACATCACTGGGAACCATGAGGCCACAGTAAGGAGTCTGGAGGCCACTGGGGCAGGAGGGGACAGTTTAAGCAGCTAAGGGATATACTGTTACCTTGAAAAGATGGCTGTGGAAGATGGAATGTAGAGGAGCAGAAGGGAAGTGAGAGACCTGTTAAGGGACACTGACAATAGCCCATGCAATGATGGCCAGGACAGGGGAGGTAGCAATGCCCTTCTTAGACCAGGCAAGAGGAGCCCCTGGATCTTCTGTCCTGTTGCATTGTTCTACCGGCCCAGTCACACCGATACCACACTTTTTAAGTCATGGTAACTTCATAATGTTTCCAAAACAACTCTCATCTTTGTTTACCATGTGCTTCTTGAATCCTACACACTTTCTCTGTATTCAATTTCCTTCTTCATCAAGTACATCCTTTAGTTATTAGTAGTTCTTTCAGTGAGAACATGTGACTGGAGAAGACTCAGTTTTTGTCTTAAAATGTCTTTATTCCACCCTCACTCTTGATTGATATTTTGGTTAATGTGGTCCATATTGTAATGGGCTCTTTTAAGCCACATCATAACCCTCCTCTTATCTGGTGGGGCCAGATAATCTGGTGGTGTTAGAAATTGTGTTTCTATGTATATACCTAAAAATGTACAATTCCCTTGCTGCCAGGATCATGAATGTGATTGTCTTCCACTAATCAGATACGCATGCGCGGCATTTGGGACGTGGATGGAGGTGGTTAGAGCTGAGAAGCGAGTGTGAAAGCTCTGCTGCTGCTTTCTGAGCTCCAGTGTCTGTGAGTGAGGTGGTGTGGCAGAGGAAGGGTGACAGTCTCCACATTGTAAGAAAATCTATAAATAACATATTAAAATTTAAAAGAGAGTTTAGCAAGTACATCAGATACAAAGTCGACCAAAATAATTGTGTTTCTATATATCAACAACATGAAATAAAAATACAATTTACAATAGCATCAAAATATCAAGTACCTAGGAATAAATCTAACAAAAGATGTGCAAGGTGTTTATGCAGAAAATGGTAAAGGACTATTGAGAGAAGTGAAGAAGACGTAAACAAATGGTGAGATATGCCATATTTGTCATTTGGAAGACTCAATATTGAACAAAAATGTTAATTCCCCCCGAATCAATCCATAAATTCAGTGCATTATGAGTCAAAAATCCCTATTACGTTCAGGGCTTTTTTTGTTTGTTTGTTTTTAAAAGAAAATGACAAGCTAACTAAAATTCATATGGAAATACAAAGGGTCAAGAATAGCTAAGACATTCTTAAGAAGAACAGAGTGGGAAAATTTGCTCTTCCAGTTATCAAGATTTACTTAAATGCTGGTATTGACACAGGGGAGGGAAGCAGAATGATGAAGTAGAGCGTAAACCCAGAAAGGAACCCGCATGCAAAGGGACATCTGATTTATGACAAAGATGACATTGCAGTTTAGTGGGGAAAGGACAGTCTTTTCAGTAAACAGTGCTAGAGCCACCCAGTATGTCCCTGAGGCTGGGAAAGAGCATGATGCCTGATGGCCGATTACCAGAAAGACCAAGCCATGAGCAGAAGCTTGAAACTTTTTGCCTCGTCCCCCATCCTCCAGGGAGGAGAGAGGGGCTGGAGATGGCGTTAATAACACAACATGCCTAGATAATGAAGCCTCCATAAAAACCCCTGTAGGGTTCAGAGAGCCTCAGGCTGTGACTGCATCCACATGCCAGGAGGGCCACTGGTGCACCCCAACTCCACAGGCACAGAAGCTCCTGCACTGGGAACCCTTCTGGACCTTGTTCTATGTACCTCTCCACCTGGCTGCTCATCTGTATCTTTTATAATATCCGTTACAATAAACCAGTAATAGTAACTAAATTGTTTTCCTGAGTTCTGTGAGCCATTCTAGAAAATTATTGGGCCCAAGAAGGGGATGGTAGGAACCCCCAATTTATAGCTGGTTGATTAGAAGTACATAGAGCTGGGAGTTCCAGTCAAGGTGGTGGAATAGCTGGCCCCCAGTGTCACTCTCTCAAAAATCAACCAATTTACAACTATAAAAACGTAACATCAGCTAAGCTGGGGCCACTGGAGCTCAGAGGAAGAGGAGGAGAGACTTGCAGAGTTCATGAAGGTGGGAGAAACCACGATGAAAGAAAGAAAAAACTGCTCTGAGGGTTTCATGCTGCAGCTGATTTAAGGCTGGAGCTGCTGAGCTCATGGAGCAGGAGCCGGCAGAAGCTGCAGCTGTGCCCTTCAGATGGAGTTGCTTGGAGGCGGCAGGGTAGAAAAGGGCCTTGGCAGTCCCCAGGACAGCAAGACCACTAATAGGATTCCCATGGACCCACGCAGGAGCGAGACAGAACAACCAAAAAAAGGGAGCCACTCTGAGGCCGGTGAGACATCACAAGGGACCAGCACAGGGCCCATCCCATGGGAAGTGTTTGGAACACAAGCAGTGGGGGAGACAGGCCCAGTGGGAGAACACTGGAACACAGAAAGGACAGCCGATCTGCCCCCCAATCAGCGCAGGACCACTCAGAGGAGACTGTTTGGGAATGCAGAATTGCATGGGGTGCAGTTTGATGAAAAAACTCAGGCCCAGATCAGAGTTTCTACACTACCCAGATCCACTGGGTCTCTGGAGAGCCAGAAGTACCTATAAGATCAATCATTAAACCCTGAGCTGCACAAAAAGCCTTCCCTAGGGAACCAGCAGCAAAGCAGCAATTTACCCCAACCACACAGCTCAAGTACTGGTTCCCACAGGAAGTTCCCCCATTTTAGAAGTAAGCAAAGGACAGGCACACCACCAGCATCTTGGGGCCTGCCTGGGAACTGGAGGCTTGGAGCCAGGGACCAGATCCCCCTCCCACATCCAGGTACACCATGCCAGTACCTTGGGGCCCTGCCCGGGGGTCCAGGGTATGGAGCCAGGGACTGCATCTCCTTCCCACAACCAAGCATACCATGCCAGCACCTTGGGGTCTGCCTGGGGACCTGAGGCATGGAAAAGGGGACCGGACTCCCCTCCCACAACCAGGCACAACGTGTGAGTGCCTCGGGGCCCACCCAGGGACGGGAGGCATAGAGAAGGGGACTGGACTCCCCACCCACAATGAGGCACACCATGCCAGTGCCTCAGGGCCCACCCAGGGAACTGAGATATGGAGCCGGGGAGCAGACACCCCCCAACCAGGAACACTGCGCCAGCACCTCGGGGCCCACCCAGGGACCTGAGGTATGGAGCTGGGGACCAGACTCACCCCATATCAGGCACACTGCAGGCACCAAGGGGAATTCCAAAAACATCACCTCCATGTGGGTGGCCCACCACAGCCACCACAATAACCATGGCTGCCGTGAAAGCAGCTAGACACCACAACCATCGTGCAGATGGTCCACCAGCCACTGGAGTGTATTGACCCAAGGAGAGTCACCAGCAGAGACCAAAGAAAAAGAAGAGGATGTCTCTCTCCACAAAGCCCATTCCAGAGTGGCAGAAGAAGCATCTGCTCTATGATAATATTGGGGGACCTGATCACATCTATGATAATATTGGGGGACCTGATCACACCTCTCAGCATTGGACAGATCATCTAGGCAACAAATCAACAGAGTAGCCGTTACTCTTTCAGAAGGAAAGAAGAAATCTAGGGTTATCAGTTGTGGGGGGAGAGGGAGAGATTGGACAAGGCGCATAAAGAATAATTATGATTTGTAACAATACATCTGCTAGTAATATCGATTTGATCAACATATCTCAATGCTGAACCCCAAAAATACATATAATCAATTTTGATTCAATAAAAATAAATAAATATTTTTTTAAATGGGTAAGTGTTAAAAAAAAAAAAAAGAAGTACATAGAGCTGGGACTTGAGGTTGGCATCTGAAGTGGGGGTGGTCTTGTGGGAATGAGCCTTTAACCTGTGGGGTCTGATGCTAACTCCGGGTCTGAATTGAACTGAATCACTGGACACCCAATGGGTGTCCAAAGAGTTGGAGAATTGGTTGTTGGTGTGGAAAAAACCCACACATATGGTATCAGAAGTGTGAATAAAGAAAGTTTTCCTTTAAAGTGGAAAATATTTTTTCAAGGCTATAATATTTTATGTCTTTGGTCAGAACTCCCTAGCAGTTAACATTCTGCCACCTAACCAGGATCTGCTGTGTGCTAGTATGTGTTCGCGTGCCCGCCTGGATTTCCACTGGTCTCACATGCTGATGAACGCTGCCTGCCTGCCTGAACGTCCACTCAATCCACCACCTTGTCCATACCATCTGCCCAAATGATGGAGACGTTTTCAGACGCTTGGCTCTGGCTGCTGGGATGCTCTCTCTCCCACTTTTCTCCCACTGATTTTTCCCCTCGACCATCTTCCATGAGCATGCATGTGGTCTCCAGGTCTCTGCACCCTTTCTGACTATGACCAGCCCCCTGGTGACCGGGTCCCAGAAGCCCTGCTCTGAATGTCCAGGTGTACATCTTGGAAAGTGAAGGCTGTCATGGTGGTCAGAGGTGTTGGCTCTGGTATCTACCTGAGTTCCTTTCCTTTCTCCACCAGGCATTACCCAAGTGACCTTGTGCCTCAGTTTCTTGTTGTATGAAAAGGGGAAAATAAGAGTACCTTCCCCAAAGAGTTGTGGGGACAACACGAGGACAGGTTCACAAAGCACTTAACAGAACCTAGAACATGCTATGAGCTCCATATCAGATATTATTGTTATTATAGTTGACAAGGAGATGCTGAGAGATGATGTATCAGCCACCTCTGCGTCCGGCGTCACATCCTCTGGGCCTGGCCTGATTCCAGCTGCATCTGAGGCTCCACTCACTTGGTACTGACAGCTTCCTGCTTCAGGAGTGCCACACGTCTCACTCATGCTCTGCCCTGGGGCCTCTCCAGTGCCATGGGGAGAGATGTGGATGGAAGTCTGCTTGGAATGCCCGTGCTCAGCCTAGAAGTTGGGGAGGGATCACCTCCTGGGGCGACCCTCAATCAACGGGCGTGGAAAGCTAATGGATCGATCCTCAAGTGGACACTTCACTTCTGAGAGAGGCTCTTTTGCTCTTGAGAAGGTTCCAGTGGGATCGAGCCCCAGTTGCCCACTGCAGACCCCAACTCAACAAACACCCTTGTATTGACTTTTCCTGCCATCCCTCACGCTTGTTCTCTGGGGTCACCTCCCAAGTAAATTATTTGCACAGAGGCCTTATCTCAGGCTTCGCTTTCAGGGTTAGCCCGGGATAAGACGGGGGATCAGAAGGCCCTCGAAAGCAGCCTTGGGGAATGGAGTGACGCCCTGGATGGCGACAAGGACTCCATCGCGGTGGTAGGTTGGCGTGGCGCGAGCCCCCAGCACGCCAGAGCCCCGAGGTTACCAAGGCTCTGTGCCCCTGCGGTGGGGGAGGCGGCGCGGGGAAAGTGCGGTGCTCGGTGTGCAAGAGCTCTAGCACTTGACAGGTTTGGGGCAGTGGAAGTTACGCAGGTTGTGGAGTTGGTTGGCTTTTATGACCTGCGTGAGAAGTTTTGCAAGGAGAAAATGAGGGGCTATGGATTCAGGGCAAGCCGTGGAACCCAGGGCCTCCATGGTCGCATTCAAAGCCTCCCTCCTCTCCCTGGCCAAAGGGCAGGCTGTGCCGAGAATCAAGTCCAGACATGATCAGAAGGGCGGTGCCAGCATGAAGGTGACAGAACAAGACAGCTGGCAAATCCTCAGCTGACCTCGGCGGGGACAGGGAGGAGTGGCGGGGGGCCTGGATGTTTGAGACCTTGAAAATCCTCATTCCCTTGAGCCCTCTGGATGGACAGAAAGAAGCACCTTTCCCCCTGATTAGAGGGCCTCATGGGAAGAAGACGCTTCACGATGTTTTTTTATTATTGTGGTAAAATATACATAACATACAATTTACCGTTTAAGTAATTTTAGGTATGTAATTCAGTGGCATTCATGTTGTGCAACCATCACTCCCATCCAGCTCCAGGATTCTTTTCACCTTCTAAACAGAAACTCTGTGCTGGTTAGACAGTCAGTCTGCAGTCCCCCAGCCCCCAGCCCCTGGCAACCCCCACTCTGTTTGCTTCACAGTATCTCCCTTGTCTTCTTTAAGATCCGTTCGTGTCTCTCCTGCAGATCAATAACTAGGGTCAGGTCTCAGCAGAGCCTGAGTTTTGGGGGCGTACAGTCCCTGCCATGGGAAGCAATCGCTCATCTACCCGAGGACTGCAGGGTCTGCCAACGCATCCTGCCAGGAGCCGGGGAGCACACAGGGGAGTGGGCCTGAGGGTACTGAGCTGGAGGGTACAGCATATAAGGCTGGATCAGGAATCAGGGTTTAGTGTCACGTCAAGGACACCAGAAGCTGGTCCTAAACATGCTGCCAGAATGCCTCCTTAAAGCCGGGACCCAACTGGGGCCTGCAGCTGAGAGGTCCAATGCAGCAACCACATGGTAAGATTGTGGATAGACTGGGTTAAATAAAATACTATATTCCAATTCATTTCACCTTCGTTTTTTACTGTGGCTATTGTGGAAAAATGTTTAAGTGCCTATGGGGCTCACATTATGTTTCTATTGGACAATGCTGGCCTGTGGAAAAGATGGAGATGCCACAAGGGCCTGAGCAAAATATCAAGAATCATAAGGCTCAGAGAAGGAGGCGTGTGAAGATGAATTTATTATGGGAGACCAGAACACCTACTAACTGACCGTGTTCTTCAGGAGGCCTAAAGGACACTTCCCTTCCTAAAGCAATTAAAATGTCTGGGTGTGGAGACACTGGCACTGGTGAAGACCTAAGTGATGGCTTTCCTCTATCGCCAGAGTTGGTCGTGGAAGATGTTACCTGGACCTAGGCCCTGGGGTCAATGGGAATGACAGGATTCCAAAACAGCAGAGGCTAGGTGGTGACACTTAACTATGGGAGGCAAGGTTAATGTAATCACTATGGTGGGTGGCAAGGCCAGAGTGACTGGGATCTATGATGAGACCTGGGATAAGAGACCTAGGTGTTCCTAGTAAGATAGATAGGTAGCCAGTGACAATATTGTTTACGTAACCAAAAAAGGTCAAAAACCTTTTTGATGAATGGAAGACTGGCATCAGGAAAAATCATAAATTCTTGCCCAGTTTCCAGATCTGAACCACTTTTCAGACTTAGAACCCATCAAGTGAAGGTGATACCAGGTTCCTTTGAGAAAGGACCCTGTAAAACAGCAATATGTACAATAAACATTCTCTTAATCCTTTCCTAAAGGTTCCTACAGGTCTTCAGCAGAGAGACTGTACACTGGAGAAGGGAGACTACCAGTGCATTGAGGGACCTTCAGAGGCTGTTGCAACGACAGAGGGCCTGAGCTGACACTGATACCAGCGGGCCCAAAATGCTCTCTTATAGTTGGGGTGCATGGAAGCCCATTGATTAATGAAGTGCTGGTCCAAACCTTTCTCATGTTGGGTCCAATAATTCACAGAGGCACCTCACAGTCATTTCCCTGACTCCTGAATGCACAATTAGGCTGGATATACAGTTGGAAGAATCCTCACCTTGGTTCCCTGGCATGTGGACTGAGGGCCATTTTTATAGCAAGGGCCAACCTCTTTAAACTGCTCATCCCGCCCCCAGCCAAGATGGTGAATTAGGAGGAATGCTACATTCTGGGTAGAACTCTAGAGATCAGGACCATCTCCAAAGCCTTGGAGAATGCGGGGATGGTTGTGATCTCCATCACATCTCTTCTCCGTCCACTGCTGTGGCCACAGCAAACACCAGATGGATCATGGTAGGTGACAGAGAATGGCCATAAACAACCACATGTAGGTCCAATTGCAGGTGCTGTGCCAGATATAGCAACACAACCTCTAGCGCAGGGTGCACAGGTATTGGTCTGGCAAATGTGTTCTTCTCAATTCCAGTCAGAAGAAAAGACTAAAAGTAGTTTGAAGTCACATGGAAGGGACATCAGTGCACATTTACAGTTTAGCCCCAGCTCTCTCTCCTGCTCAGTCATGAAATTATCTATAGGGACCTTGATTGTCTTAAAATTCTGCAAAAGATCACACTGGTCTGTTATACTGACAGCATCATGCTAAAAGGACTGGTGAACAGGAAGAGTACAGACCTGTGGCAAGAACTCAAGATGCCCTGGTAAGATATATACATACTACAGGGTGGGAGATGAACTCTATATAAATTCAGGTGCCTGCCACATTAATGAACTCTTTAGGGGTCCAGTGATCTGAAGCATTCTAGAACATGCCCTCTGAGGAGCACAGTACTTGGTGGGACTCTTTGAACTTTGCAGGCAGCAGGGACCACACTTCGGTGTATTGTTCCATTGAAGCAGGTGACTTGAGAGGCTGCCAGTTTTGAATTGCCCCCACATGCAGGCTGTGTCCATGCTACTCAACCCATGTGATCTGGCAGATCTAGTGTTGCCGGAGGGATTTGTGATAAATAGGAGTAAATGTGGAGACATGTAGCAAGAGTCCTGGGTTTTGCAGCAAGCTTGGGTCTTCTGCAGCAAAGAATAACCCACCATCTGAAAACAGCTCCTGGCACATGACTGAGCCCTAGAAGACACCAAGTGCCTGAGCACAGGACATCAAGTGGTCATGTGACCAGAGATGCCCACCAGGAGTGGGGTATTGTCCCCTCCAAAACTCATGTCGAAATTTGATCCCCAGTGTGGCAGTGTTGGAAACTGATTGAGTTACGGGGGCGGATCCCTCATGAATGGATTCATGCTCTCCCTGGGAGAGGGGGGAATTAATGAGTGAGATCTCGCTTGATTAGTTCCCGCGAGAACTGGTTGTTTAAAAAGACCCTGGCACCTCCTCTCTCTCTCTTGCTTCCTCTCGCCATGTGATCTGCTTGTACCCACCAGCTGCCTGCCACTTTCCACCATGAGTAGAAGCAGCCTGAGGCCCGCGCCAGATGCAGCTGTCCCAGAATCATAAGCCAAATAAACCTCTGTTCTTTATAAATTACCCAGTCTCAGGTATTTCTGTTATAGCAACACAAAATGGACTAAGACAGGTATGGTCATCTCCACCAAGTCAAAACGTTGGGTGGGAACACCAACAATCCATTGCATAGTGGAAGTGAGATGTTCAGCATTGGGCCTGAGCAGGTCCAGCGGGCACAGCATAAGACCCATGAGCAGATGGCACAGACTCTCCTGTCACCTGCCTCTGTTGCTCTGATGTCTCTCTGTTAGCTCATACCTACGACCGGCTGAAGGAAAACTGAGACCTGGCTTACAGGCCAGTGGGCTTGGTATTTTGGTAAGAATCAGAGACAGACTGCTGCCACCCTGTGCTCCCATCAGGGCAGCCCTACAAGGCAGAGGAGAAAGAAGAATCCACCCAGTGGGCAGAACTTCAAGCGATACGTGTGGTCATCTGTTTTGTATGGAGGGAGAGATGATCTGAGGTGAGAATATACTCAGACTCCTGGACAGTAGCAAATGACTTGTGGAGTTGATGGGGAATCTGGAAGGAGCAAGATTAGAAGACCAGAGACAAGGAGATCTGGGGAAGAAGATGTGGGTGAACCTATGGGAGTGGGCACAAAGCATGAGGATCTTCATGTCCCTTGTCAGTGCTCACCAGGGAGCATCCACAGAAGGAGAGGCACGTACCAACCCCGTGGATAAAATGGCTTGTCTGGTGACTACCAGCTACTTGGCCATCCCAGTGCCTGTGCAGTGGAGCCATGGAGTGGCCATATGTCTAGGGCTTCGCTGGGGAGGGGGATCTCTGCACACTTCCATGTCTGGGGACAATAGGAAATGGGAGATGCAGCAACCATGGCCCAAAAAGGGCACAGCAGCTAGGGGCTCAGACCCTGCAGGGTTGAAGATCTAGGTCGCCCCAGCCATCTAGACCAGCTGAAATGCTGGGCGGAGGGTGAAGAAAATCTAGAATGAATGGTGGCAAGAGGGAGATGAGGACCCGAGGACCAGCTGCAGCAGTAGGGACTGCAGCTGATTCCATTAACCCTCCCTCGTTAGGCCTTCTGGAGATTGCGACCAGCAGATTCAATTTCCTGGAGGGCATGGGAGGTGTGAGTGGCGCAGGTGGGTAGGGGGTTGCGTCAGCCTTCTCTCGTGTGCCACCTCTTGGTCTCTCCTCTAATTCCAGCCGCCGCTGTGGAAACCGATCTGTGGGGGCTTTGACTCCCGCCACCTTGGCAGAATCGTGCCCGAGTGTGGAACGCACATCTTTAGCTCGCTGCCCTGCTCTGACACTGTGGTTGGTGGACCAGCCATCTTGGCACATATGTCTTCTTAGGGTGGCACCTGATGGATAAATGTTAAGACCTCAGATGGTCTTAACAGAATCAAACCCAGTTACCCCTACGGCCATGAAGTGGATAATTCCCTGTGCTGGCTCTTTCTTCTTCCCGGTGTCGCTCTTCCTGTCCCTCATTCCTGCTCCCTGGGATCACCTCCCATATAAACTTCCTGCAGCCAGATCCTTGTCTCAGGCTCTGCTTTAGGGGAGAGCTCAGGTGAAGACAGATGAAGAAGCCAACGGCAGCAGTCACCAAGTGTGGGAAATCAAAGGCTTAAGGGTTTGTAAGAGTACAGCCAACTGGTATGTCTCAGAGTAAGCATCATCACACTTTGAGGACTAGCCTTTTTTGAGTTCTTATTAGGTACCTGATTCTGTTTAAGCCTGTCACCTTCCTTACCTGAAGTTCATGCACATGGCAGCTCCATGACGTGTTATTTTCCTCTCTCAGAAATGAGGACACTGAAGACCAGAGAGGTTAGGTAACTTATCCAGAGTCACACAGCACACCCCTGAGCCTGCATTCTGGACCTGTCTGACTCCAGAGCCCCCACACTCTTAGTCTCTGTGATACACCAATTTCCTCAAATAAAAATATCAACAGAGAAAGGGGGAAATTATGCTCCTGAACGCTGCTTTATGGCAACATAGTCCTCAAATGCATCTGGACTTCTGGGTATCCCTTCCTGCCCTGAAGAGGTTTTCCCATGACGAGGGCTTCTGCTGTTCTTTGCTAGGATTTAACTCCCAGTTCAACCATTTACCAAACTGCGAGTGACTTTGTCAGACAACTTAATCCACCTGAGTCTAAGTTTCCTTAATTGTAAAAGCAAATTAATATTGGTCCTGTAGAATGTAACCACAGAATTAGTGTTTAATTAACAATAACTATGAATTTTCTAGTTGGAGGTTCACTGTTAGGGACTATTAAGACTGAGGTTCAGGCAAACCCCAAAAGAAGCACAGAGCAGAAATATTTTGGTCAAGTAGTTTTGTTTGTCTGGAATCCTAGAAATGCCTCTTGACTTTTATTGGACTTTATTTAGAATGAGAGATTTATTTGGAACAAGAGATTCAAACCAGAAAGTATTTCGTCCATGTAATGGGTTGAATGGTTGTGCCCTAAAAAGATAAGTCCATGTCCCAACTCCTGGAACGTGTGAACGTGACCTTATTTGGGAAAAGGGTCTCTGCAGATTTAATTAAATGAAGGATCTCGAGATGAGGTCATCCTGGAATATTCGGTTGGCCCATGAATCAAATGACAAGTGTCTCTATAAAAGACAGAGAGACGGAGAAGAGGAAAAGGCCATGTGAAGATAGAGGCAGAGGTTTGGAGTGAAGAAGCCACAAGCCAGGAAGGCCTGGAACCACCAGAAGCTGGAAAGAGTCAAGGAAAGATCCTCCCCTAGAGCTTTCAGAGGGAGTGTGGCTCTGCTGACACCTTGATTCGGGACTTGTGCCCTCTAGAACTATGAGAAAATATATTTCCGGGTTTTTGGTTGGTTTTGGTGGCTTGTACAGGGATTGAACCCTGATATTATCAACATCGCACTCTAACCAACTGAGCTAACCAGCCAGCCCTATCTCTGTTGTGTTAAGCCACAATTTGTGGTAATTTGTTACCATGGCCCCAGGAAACTAATGCAATCCACCATCCCCCAACTCAATTCTGGGCAGTTCTCTGCACAGAATGCTGCTGGGAAACGCAGCGTATAAAGTCTCACCTTTGAGGTCAGCTAAATCGGAGGACTGAGAAAGAGTGAAAATCCACATCAATATTTTTGCAGCCTTGCAGAATTTGAAAGCGAATGAGTACTAAAGGCATGCTTGAGTGATCTTGCTGTTCTCTCACGCTGACTGAGAGAACTGGCACTGTTGTCATCAGATACATTTTTAAGGTCTCCCACTTTTGTTTTAGAACTTAGACTTGAATTTTGCTTTGTGCTTTTGCTTTTGAACCCTTGGTTGGGGACGGGGAAATCTGAAAGCCAGTTGTCGTAATGCCTCCAGGATGCACTTACGAAGAGCACAGTGGCCCAATAATCATTAGTTTTGAAATGATGTGGGACTGGGGAGAATGGTCCAAGCCTACAAGTAGCAAAAGCATTTCAAATCAATTACCAGCAGGGTCCAACCTGACCAAACTGTTGTCAGATGACAGGACTGGATGCACCTAAGTGAGCCAAAGGAAGAGTGTTTAAATATGAAAAAACAGGGATGCATTTTAGGTAACTAAGTCAGACATTTTTAGGTGTCAAACAAGTTTGCTTTTTCTTCATGTAAATCAGCTTCATAAAGAGTGTCTTACCCTGAGATGTAGTTTGTTTCTTTAACTTCTGAAGACAAGTTCAGAGTAGACATATCCAATTTTATTGTCATTACAGACTTCTGAAATATAAGAGGAAAAATAATTTAGTAAACTTAGGATATGTGTTCAAGGAGGCTCTAAAAAAAATAACCTATTTCTAGTAGCTGAGTGGCCGAACAGAACCAAGTATTAACTGCTTCTTCCTGGACTGTGTCAGATAATTGATTCTTGAAAATGTTTGATCCAGATAAACTGAATATGTAAAATAAAATTAAATTAAATAAAGAAAATGTTTGAGTAGTGATTCTGCATCCTCCTCTCTGGATTTTTTATATGACGTTCCTCACCACATCCTGCTCCCCACCCCTCCACCTCCTAAGGAGGTTGGTTAGGAGCTGTGCTGTTGGTTACTACTGGTTTCCTGGGGTGTGCCTGCTGCCCCCCCCCCCCCGCCACCTGAGGACGGTGACATCACAGGGACCACTTGTCTCATTTCAATACATCTTACCACAAGCTGTGACTCACTTTGCTCTCCTGGTGCCCCCTCCTGGAATATGGGGGTGGCGTAATGGCTCTCCTGGGACTGCCTGGTCCCTGTGCAAAAGACAAGGGGGAGTTATTGGGCAAATGAGCTGAGTCTCTGACCATAAGAGGGCAGTGGGACACTGCAGAGCACACTTACCATCTTGGGCTGTGGAAACACCTTGCCCTGATTCCAAGTCTGGCACAGATTCTTCATCTGTAAAATGGGAATGACATAAATCGGGAGTTAGTGCTGTTTGTGTCACGCAGGGCAGGTGAATTATTCAACACCGTGCATGGAACATGTCCAGGGCTCCGTTAGAGTTGGCTGAGGTTGCTCTCATTGCTAGCCACAGCCCCAGGTCTGCTCTACCATAAAGCGGTGTGCAACGCCTGCTCTAAGAGGTGACCATAGATCTGGCTGGTTAGCTCAGTTGGTTAGAGCACAGTGTTATAACATCAAGGTCAAGGGTTTGGATTGCTGTACCAGCCAGCCACAAAAAACAATAACAAAAAAGAGGTGACCATGAAAGATTTTGGAACACGGTGTGGATCATTCCAAACTGATATAAAAAACTTTCCAAGATGTGTTGTTAAGTGAAAAGATCAAGGTGTAGAAACGCATATACCACCTTTGCTACCAACTGTTTAGCACACACGTAGGATATATGTGGAAGGATTTGAAAAACTGTTCGTTAGCCCCAGAAGGTGGGACCAGGCATCGGGGTGAAAGGGAGACATTGAACTCTATTACTTTTGTTCAATTTTTTTACCCATGTGTCTGTACAACCTTAAAAAAAAAAATTGGGCCGGCCCGTGGCTCACTCGGGAGAGTGTGGTGCTGATAACACCAAGGCCACGGGTTCGGATCCCATATAGGGATGGCTGGTTAGCTCACTTGGGAGAGCGTGGTGCTGACAACACCAAGCCAAGGGTTAAGATCCCCTTACCGGTCATCTTTAAAAAAAAAAAAAAATAGAAAAGAAAAAAAAAAAAAAAAACTAAAACCAACCAAAATACCCAACAAAGTTGTCTCACCTGCTGCGTTTTTCGAGACATTTTCATAAATCCCAGCTTCCATGGGTATATCTCTGCAGTCCTTGGACACATCACCTCTCATAGCTTTTCCTACATGAATTGATACAGAATCATTAAGTTAAACCAATTCAGCCACATTTTTCTCCTCTGCCAAGGAGCAGAATTCCCCAAAGTTCTGAAAGAAAGATGACCTGCTCTAACGGCCTAAACTGTTGTCAAAGGAAAACCGTGAACTCAGCAAAGTCTAAGGCACCCAGTCTCCGAGCCAGGGGCTATTCTGATTCATTTTCCTTGCTCTGTGAGGACCAGGCTTTGCCTATCCGATTGTGCTTGAAATGGCCAGGCACATTTTCTTTCCTTCACTGAAGAGAACAGTCTGTAAGATCTTTGTAATATCTTCAAGAGATAGTACACGACCCAGTTGAGTTAGTTCTACTTTTAGCTCTAGCCAGTAATCCAGACTATTAATGACACTTTTTCAACAACCTGGGCTTTTTGTAGGAAGGAGAGACATGTTTCTAAGATGTCTGAGATGTATAGGTTGTGACATCGGTTTTCAAGTTTTGTGTCAACTGAGTCCTTGACTTCTCTGAGCTGTGACTCTAGAGATGGAGAGAGGCACAGGGGCCTAGCACTGATCGTTTAGCTCTCCTGCCAGTTCTGACAGTATCTCGGCCCCATTCTACAGATTAGAACACTGAGGCCCAGGGAGGCGAGGGAGCCTGTCCAACACTCCTCCGCTTGCTGGTGGGTGCCAGTAACTGAGACACAGTCTTCTGTGCGAATCTTGATATTCCTCCACACTTGTGTGCCAGAGGAAAAGGCCACTGTGAAATCCTAGCCAGAGGTGATCACGCGACGTGAGTGGTGAAAAGCAGCAGCTAAGGCTTCTCAGGGTGTGCCTGAGTTCTCTGCCACATGCAGCACTTAAGGAGGGGAAGAGAGGAATGGTCTGTCTTCGTTCACTGAGCTTCGTCTGAGTGGCGGATCCAGTAAGGACGCCGCGTGGCACAAAGCCAAGCTCTTGCCTTTGAGGAGCTCGCAGCCAGGACCAGCTATGTCATGTGCAGGGCCCAGGGCAAAACGAAGGGGTGAGGCCTCTTGATAAAAAAACAGGGCAGGGGCTGGCTGGTTAGCCCAGCTGGTTAGAGCGTGGTTCTGTTCACACCAAGGGCCAGGGTTCCAGCCCTGGACCAGCCATCCCCAAAACAGAAGATTGGTACAGCCATGTTCACAGCAGCACTACTCACAGTCGCCAAGAGGGGGAAGCAGCCCAAGGGACATGCAGGGGATGGATAAAGTGTGGGTATATATATACATACCATGGAATATTATTCAGCCTTACAAACGAAGGAAATTCCGACCCACGCCACAACATGGATGAACTTGAGAACATTAATCGAAGTGAAATAAGCCAGTCACAAAAGGACAAATACTGCATGACTCTACTTACATGAGGTACTTAGATGGTTAAATTCATAGAGTCAGAAAACGGGACAGTGGCTGCCAGGGGCTGGGGGAGGAGGAAATGGGGAGCTATTTTTTTTTTTTTTTAATTTTATTTTGTCGATATACAATGTGGTTGATTATCTTTCTTTTCATGGCTACAGAGATTCAGTTTGGAAGATGTAAAAAGTTCCGGAGATGGACCGTGGTGACAGCAGCACAACAGCGTGAATGTGCTTGACGCCACTGACCTGTACACTTAAACATGGCTAAAGTGGCAAATTTTATGTTTTGTATATTTTACTGCCTTAAAAAAATTTTTTTTTAAAGATAACAAAAATTATGAAGAATTTCAAGGCATTGGCAGCAGAGCATTAAACCAAGCACGGGGGCGGGGGGCTCTTTTCAGCACGGGCCACTTGGTGGGTCACTTGCACACCTGTGAAGCGGCCCCACTTGCAATCTCTATCAGAAAAGGCTTTTGCAGAAAATGTGAGAACTATACTGTGTGTGAACCGTTTGGAAGTTATTTCTTTCCCGTTCCATTTCTGATCCCCCCTTCCCTTCCTCCTCGCCCTCTGCCCTGCTGTCTCTATCCAAAACCCACGAGAAGACAATAGTAAAACACTTAAAGAACTTACTTCCTTTGTACTTTGATGGTATCCAAAAAGCCAGAATTAGTATTATTATCATTAGCGCCACTAGTAACACCGGAAGCAGTAGCTGCAGGCAGAAAGGACAGCTGTCTCTGCCTGGAAGGAGACAGCATTCACTGGTCACCACAGAGCTTTCTTTTCCAATGACATTGAGTTGATAAGGGTTCTAGAAAGGACAACCACAGCTGTTGCCCAAGTTGACCAACCTGTTATGTACCCGGGTCCCCAAACTGCTGTAGACATCCGCAACTCTTGAGAGTAACTTGTTAATCAATGAAGTTCTTAAAGTCATGACCAAGTACATCTTCCAGAAGGGGTTGTACAAGGCAGAGAAGAGCAACACAACATTGAACAGACCAATTAGGACAACATTGCTAGGGTTGTGAGCATCGGAAAGGCCTAGCTGTTCATTGCATAAAGCTCTCAACCACACAGACATGACTCGTGTCACCCAAACAACTACATTTATTGAGTATTAGAATGTGTTGCCTCATTTACCTCATTGGTACCTCTCCAATCTTATGGATGAGGAAAGTAAGGCTCAGAGAGGTTAAGTGACTTTCCTAAGGTCACACAGCTAGTAAATGGAAGGGCTGTGATTCGTAACCAAATGCCTGGCTCCAGCAGGCTGCCTCACTTGTTAGAACTTACTGAAACCAGGGTGTGAGCTCTGTTCTTCCAGGGATGTGGCTGGATGACGTGTGCAATGTCCAAGGTGTGGCTTCTGCTTTTGCTAAACTAGTTTTGTTCTATACTGCTCTTACCTTGACAAATCTACCTTCATAGGGACCTGGAAGGCTGGGTTTGAATCTCAGGTTCTCAGACTCTTCAGAGTTCTAGACCAGAACCTGGCAGCAGAGGGGGAGCCAGCCCCAGTCCTGGTCTGCCTCCCTCCCCACCTGCACCCTGAAGGGCCTTACCTGCACATGGAACCACACCCTGCATGTCCAAATGCTGCCCACACACACACACACACACACACACACACACACACACACACACACACACACCCACACACCCACACACCACACACACACACACACACACACACACACACACACACCACACACACACACACCCACACACACACACACACACACACACACACACCCCCCACACACACACACACCCACACACCCACACACACACACACACACACACCCCACACACACCCACCCACACACCCACACACACACACACACACACACACAGACACACACACACAGACACACACACACACAGACACACACACACACACAGCTCCCGTGGCTGGGGTTCGGTGATGCCCACACCCTCGCTGTGGCCCACCCTTGGGGAGACTGGCTTGGGAAGAGATGCATGCAGGCCCTGAAAGGGGGTTCTGATCTGATTGGGTAGGAAATTTGGGTCCAGAAACCCAGAGTGTGGTATAAAAAAGTGGGTGATAGGGTCCAGGCAGGCACATCCCCATGGCCCCCTGGATGACTCAACCTATGGGAAGGTGCACAGCCCAGAGGTACCAGAGCAGAGCCCTGCAAACACAAGGCTGGGACAGAGGCCTCTCCTGCTCCAAGCCAAGGGCAGTGCTGGGAGTCTAGACTCACCAGACGTTAGTAATGGGGCAATAAACAGCCAAGCACGTGGGCATGGGCATTAGATGTCAAAAAAAAAAAAAAAAAACCATGAAAAAACAAAGAAAACCAAGTGACCTGGCAGCTCCACGAGAGATGCAAATTCTAATACAGCTGCTTAGATCCTGGGAAAATCCCCTGCTGCCCCCACTTCTAGGCTTGTCTATGGGTCCTTTTGGCAGAAAGCAACCCCAGCAGAGGTTGTGTGGCCCCTACCAGTGGGACTCTGCATTTGGAAGCAGGTGGCCAAAGTGGGAAGCAGGTGGGCACAGGAGCAGCTGAGTTTCTGGAAGCACATCCAAACCCTGCTGGAAGAACTCAGGGAGGTCTTACCTGGTGAGGTCACGGTGACAGGCTGACTGTATAGTGCATGGTTAGGCAATCTGTTTTTAGCTTCACACCTATACTCTTTCTCTTCTTCAGCGTTCTTCTTGGTTAAGTTAAATTCAGCAGGCTCTCTTTCATTCTTAGAAATAGCTGGTGATATGATGACATTTTTTTCAAAGAAAGTATAATTGATGGGCAGTGAGCCATTGAAGGAGATGCAGCGTAGTGTTATGTGTCTGCCTGTTTCTGTTCGAATGACCGTAATGTTCAGCAATGGGGCAGTCACCGGCTCTGGGAAGGATGACAGTGTATGTTAAAGGGACAAGCATATTGGGTTCACTCAGTCCACAAATATGGATTGAACCCCTACTCTATCTAATCCAGGCTGTGGATCAAAAGTGAATGACCCCCTTCCTGAGAAGTCCAGAAGCTCACAGCCCAGCAGGAAAGGTCACAGTGCACATGTGGCTAGCCCCACGCAGTGTGACATGAGCTGTGTGCTGAGCAAGCCAAGGATGGGGGACGCCTCTCTGCTCGGAGGGACTGGGGTGCAAACTTGCCTTTTACAGAATTCGCCATCTGTTTATTGCTGATAATGAGTATAATTTTGTTGATGATCCAGTTCCAAGTATGAAATTGAGAGGTGCTTTTATTCTCAATCCTTAAAAGATCATAGTGGTTTATTTTTTTAAAAAAGAAGAAATCTAAAAATATTATTTTCTCTAACTGTATTTTCATTTATAGAACTCAGCTGCATAATTATCTTCCACTTCCTCCCAAAAGAAGGAAGTAACTCTGCTAACTAGATTCAAAGGAAACTCTCAACAGGAAATGGGTGGGTCTGGTTCTCTCTGTCAGGTACCCTACTTTGTGCGAGAATCCAGCTATGTAATTCATTATATAATTCATTAATAAAACAGCGTTATGGGATGGACGGAGAGTTGCTGAGTATCTAGCGTGTGCCAGGCAGGCAAGCCACGTGACCACATTTGACCTTCTCAACAGACCTACGAGGATCACGCCCTTTCCAAGGACGAACCAACTGGGCTTTGGTTGGGAAACTGGCCCCAGGTCACATAGCTAGTAAATGACAGAGTCAGGACCAACTCCAGAGTCACACTTTTTTAAAAAAAATAATATCAATTTGACACAGAAACAGTAAAATATGGGTACCAAAGGATAAGTAAATTCAAAGAAAATAATTTAGGATCTCCTTGCCCCATCCCTCCCCTTGCAGTATCCTCAACAGAATGGCACCCAGTGGTGGTGACTGCAGAGGGCAACGTCACTTAAGAATAGCACTAATAGGGCCGGCCCGTGGTTCACTCAGGAGAGTGCGGTGCTGATAACACCAAGGCCACAGGTTCAGATCCCATATGGGGATGGCTGGTTGGCTCACTTGGGAGAGCGTGGTGCTGACAACACCAAGCCAAGGGTTAAGATCCCCTTACCGGTCATCTTTAAAAAAAAAAAAGAATAGCACTAATAGGATGTTCTTCCTATGGAACGGAAATCTGCCTCCTATAATTTTCAAGAAAAAGGAGGTGAAACACTCATGAGGAAGCAGAGAGCATGGACTCCTCTCTGAGATGGGATGAGGTGACCTGCACCAGGGATTGATATCTAAAGTGGCTACGAAGAGGTAGCCTTCCCTCAGAGGTGGTGGAAGGATTGGTCACGGGCATCGCAGAGTCATGCTAATCCGGGAATGGGGGCTGCCGTGAGTTGCGACTCTTCAGTAAACCCGTTAAACTTTTTAAATTTCAAGGAGTCCTTTAAGCGCCTCCAGCTGACACCTTCCCCAGAAGACCTTTTCTAAACTCTCCAGGCAGAGGTGCCCCCTTCTCTGTCCCCTCTGGCACTTGGTCCTATCTGCATGCTACTTACACTACCCCTTATTACACAATCCACTTGGATGACTCACAGCCCCCTCAAATGTGACCCGTTTGAAGCCGACCTCCAGCTCATCTGCTAGTCAGTGAATCAATCGATAGGTAGATAGAGGATCACATTTACAAATCTGTCCTTCTTGCATCGGCGGATCAAGTTAGACATCTGGAAGCCATTCTTGATGCTTTCCTCACCTTTGCTACCTGTGACTCCAAACTGAATCAGTCAGCAAGTCCTTTTGGTTTGTCCTCTAAAATATTTCTTGAATCCATCCCTGTCTGTCCATCCCCGCCATTGTTTCTCTCCTGGATAACCGCAAGAGCCACCCAACCAATCCTCGACTGTGCTCTTGCACTGAATGAATTAACGTCAAGGTTGATGCATTGGGTCCTGATCCTCCGCCACCTGCCCGCTGCACGTGGAATAGAGTCTGAATCCCTCCCATGACTCCAGGCCCTGCCTGACCTGGCCCTCCCACCTCCAGTCTCATCAGGGTCACACTCCCCTCATCAGAACCTTCAGTCCTACTGGCCTCCTCGAACCAGCCTAGTTCTTTCCCAGGCTGGAGCCCCTGCACACTCTACAGTCCCTGGACTACAGCCCTCGTTCCCCCTGTCTCTTTACATAGCTTTTTCTCATCCTTCAGGGCTCTACCTAAATACCATTTTCTTTGAAAAGCCTTCCCCAACTACCCTACCTAAGTAGGTCCCCCTATCCTCTGCTTTTCTCCATCACTTTGCCTGTTTCTGTTTCTTTGCAGCAATCAACACAGTTTGTGATTTATTCGTTTGGGTACTTGGGTTTTGTGTCTCCCCCACTAATCTGTATGCTCCACAAGGGAAGGAACCAATGTATATCCAGAGGTTGGCGCATCTGGGTTCTCATTACATATTTGATGAGTGAATCAATGATTAAAGAATTTGTGTTTATGGCTCTTACCTTCAACCCTTATTGGGCAGGGGACAAGATGATGTCTTGGGCATCACTGAGATCTTACTAGCACAACTGCTTGCACAGAATAGGCACTCGATAGATAACTGTTGATCTAACTTAATTGAAGTTGACACAGTTTTACAGTCTATCAGGACAGTGTAATTATTCTCACAAATTGCAGGAAAGTTGTGCACAGAAAATATATGCATGGATGGATTTACTGCTCAGTCCAGCACGAGTCTGACCACTAGAGAATATTATCAGTTAAGTACTATGCTTGCAGGTTTTCCCCCTTCGTCTTCATATTTCTTTTACAATTGTGACTTGTACTCAATTTATGGCTAAAGATCATTGGTTCTAACCTGGAGCCCATAGGATACTCTAAAACCTTATGCAAAAATTTCCATCTGCAGTCTTATGAGCATGTCTCTGGGGAAAGGATTCGTCACTATCATTAGATTATTATGACAGTCATAACCTAAAAAGCTAAGAATCATTGACCTAGAGAAGCGTTGTCCAGTAGAACTTTCTGTAATGATGGAAATGCTCTATCTCTGTGTTGTCCAATATGGCAGTAACCAGCCACCTGTGGTTATCGAGTACTTGAAATGTAACCGAGACCGTGGGACTGAATTTTTTATTTAATCTAATTTTAATTAATTTGAACTTGAATTTAAATAGCCACATGTTGCTATTGGCTACTGTACTGGATAGTGCAGACCTAAAGTATCACTCAGAATTGATCAGGAAGTCAAGGTCCCTATGTTTAGAAAACTCCAGGTACAACGTACATGTATCACCTGAAAGCCCTCTCTCCCTTTCCCAGGAGCCCATTATCAATTCACCTTCACAGATGAGGCCACTAATGCTAGGCTGCAATAGGCCTGGGGTAGGAAGATGGGAGAGAAAAATCTAGATGTAATAAGATGTGGCTGGGCAGGAAGAGTGCTGGCCGAAGGGGCGCCTGGTGCAGGGGGAAGAAAGTGGGAAAGGCACAGGGCCCAACACTGAGTCCAAGACGTCTCACCTGAGTCTTAAGAAAAAAAATAGTATTTGCCTGTATGTGGGAATCATGGAATAAAGAAAGCATCAGAAAGATCTCAGCAATTTTGTTGTTGAGACATAAGAATTTTACCTAAAGATATGGCTATTATCTGAAATAGTCAAAAGTCTTTGAAAGAGAAAATGAAATGGAATTATTAAGAATAAAGACATCAGTGACATACTTTCCAAACTCTCGAGTAAGAGTTCACAAGGGGAAAGGAGAGCCCTTCATAGAACAGGAAAGAATCTCACAAATCGCAGGCCTCCAAGTAGCAAGAGCTCTACTTACCCACAGCTGTGAAGTTGAACTCGCCACTATATCCTGAACAGTTGGAAATTTGGGCTTTGCATTTGTAGGGGCCCAAATCACGGACTTCTGAGATGCTTAGGTTAAAAACCGTGAGGGCACCTTTTCCTTCTTGGGATTGCAGGAATATCCCATGCCGAAACAACAAATAGGTGATCTGCAGTGATTTGTTCTTGTTGGAACAAAACAGAGATACATTTTGACCCTTCATGACTACATTAGTTTCTGGGTACAAACTCGGAGAAAGGAATGCTAGAAAACAAGATGACACAAAAAGTCCTTGTTAAAATCTCTTGGTAATAACTCAGTGGTTGCCTAGCCATATTTTGATGGGTCGAGTGGGTGGGACACTCTGTTCCTGGTGAGCTTTCCTAAGGGAGGCATTTCTTGCCTGCACAGATGGATCAGTGCATGGGGAAGCTCAGTGCCCACAGAGGCTCCTCGCAGTGACTGATGGGTGGACTTGACCAGGCAGAGTCTTTTGCGCTTGCCACCTGTCTTGCCAGTGAGAACCTGAAGTAGACTCTTAAGACTGGCTATGCTCAGTTATGAATATGAAAAGAGTTCCAAGTTCTATGACCAAACATTACAACTGGTGACTTGTTTTGTCCATTATTTACTTTAAATTTTTTTAGTTTGGAAAATTTCAAACACAATAGTAGAGAAGACAGTATAACATACCCCCGTGTATCCACCCAACTTCAACAATTATCATCTCAGTTCCATTTCATCTGCCCCAAAACAAACCCCAGACCACATGTTTCATCCGTAAATTTCAGTATGAGAAGGAGATAGCATGATAGCTGGGAAATGGCCTGGCTAGGACGTGACCTGTCACGGCTGGGGCTCGGTGTTCTGCTGTTGAACAAAAATAATTTCATAGACCACTGACACCAGACAAGGACACTCTATGGCCATGATGGGTTGAGACGAAAACAAGACCACTCCGTAAAGACATGAACATTGTCCAAACCACAAAAATGGCCAAGCATCCCCCTAAACTGGCTAGTGTAAGAGACTGCTGCTTCCTCACTAATCACCACTTTACCCTGACTCTGCTCTTCTTGCCTCTTAGATAAGAATTGCTAAGTTACCCAATTGTAGAATTACTCCCACCTCTTGAAAGAATCCAATCTAGAGCATTGCTTTTCCAGATCACCTAATACAAGTTCATATCCTGTTGCTGAGATGTCCCAGGGTTCGCAGTGATGTGTGTTTTCCCTCGTCACAACAAGTCATCAATAAACCCAACTTTGCAGTAGCTTACACAGCCAGACACCATGCAATAGTCTTCCCTTTAAAATGACTACAATGGTGTGCTAAGTTTTTTTCATAGCATGTCATTATTAAAGGTGAACACAAATACATTAAAAAACCCACCAAAAATCCAACTTTGTTCAATTACGTGTGTGTGCCTGGTGGTCTCTGGCTGGAGGAACTCAATAGCTTGTATCTCTAAGAAGACAAGAGCTTTTTCTATAAATATAACGACACCATTATCACATCTAAAAATTGAAAATATTTTTTAAAAATCATCAAATATTTAGTTATTGTTTAAATTTCTCTAATCATCTGATTTTTTTTTTACAGTTTTTTGTTTGAATTGGGATCCAGATATGGTCTATTGCAATTGGTTGATACCTTTTCTTAAGGGTTTTTTTTGTTTGTTTTTGTTTTTTATTCTATATGCCTTTCCACCTCTTTTTTTCCCCCTTGGAATTTATTCATTGAGATTGCAAGTCGTTTGTTCTGTAATGTTTTCCATGGTTTGGATTCTTGTTGATCTTATATCCCCATGGTATAATTTACCAAGTTCCTCTGTCTCCTGTATTTCTGGTAAATCAGTAATTAGAGTCACAGATTTGATGAAATTCAGGTTAGCTTTTATCTAACAAGAATGCATCACAGAAGGTAGTGTGAACTTTCATTAGGAAGCACATAACATCTGATTATTTCTCTTTTCATTTGTTAGTAGCCTTTGACAATAATCACCTAGAAGCATTAATTTACTAGAGGTTGCAAAGTTGTACATACTAATTCTTTTGTTCCTCCTTGATTTATTATCTGAAATAATTCTACAAAGACAATCTTGCCCTGATCAACATTTGGTGACACTGAGGTACAGTTTGCATAGAAAAGGCAAGATAAATGCTTCTCTCCCTTTATTGACCAATTTTGAAAAAAAAAAAAAAAAAAGAAAATGAGCTGGTTCCCTAACATCTTATAACAATGAGATGTTTTTCTTTTAAGAATCACTATGAACTCATAGATTTGAATATATTGATGTGTTTCAATTCACTGCAGTTATTATTTTTATTGTCCCATTTTTTTTGACCACTGGAAACCTTTTCAAATTGCCTCTTGAGTCCTTTTGACATCATCCCAATAGTCTTTCACAGCTTTTTTATTTGTTTGTTTATTATTTAGAAAAGCTAAGGGAAAAAAATAACCCTTAACAGAAAATCTGATGTAAGATTAGGTCTTCCAAGTAAGACACAAAAATTAGGAGCCATGAAGAAAAGGATGAAAAAATTGACTACCCCCAAACTCAAAACTTCTCTATGAAAAAATTAAGAGTCAAGTGACAGTCTAGAATAAAATACTCAAAACGTAAATAAGAGCAAAGAATTCTTTTTATCTACAGAAATTGATATTGAATTATGTTCAAGAGCAGAACACCATGACCTAACAGTGACAGGTCAGTTCCTAGCCGGGACACTTCCCACCTATATCCTGCAAATCAATAAGAAAAAAACAAACAATTAAATAAATGGACAAATAATATGAGTAGGTAATGCCCAAAAGAGGAAATGCAGGTGGCCACTAAACAGTGTTGGGGCCAGTGGATGGCTTGGGTGGAGGACAGATTTAGACCCCTCAAAAATGCCTTCAACTCCCCTCCCACTCTTTGATCTGTACAATTATCACTTTTTCAGACTTACGTAAGCTCAACTTCAAGACCTCACCTCCCTTTCCAACAAGATGGTCATCTCTAAATTTCCAGTATATGGGAATTTATGAAGCAATAAACATGAAATAGATGTTCAACTTCATAAGTGACAAGACAACTTCCAATTAAAACAACACTGAGATATTTTTCACTCATCAGATTGCCACAAATTCTAAAAAATGATTGTATCGACCATCAGGGAGGACGTGGGAAACTCACGCTCGCCCACACTACTGGTGACCATGTATAGGTTCAGCCTGTCAGGAGGACAACTTGACAGGACCTGAGACAATTTAAATGGATATGCCCTTTGACCTGACAATTTCACTCCTAGGATTTCATCCTGCAGAGATGTTCTCAAACTCTCCCGTTCACAAAAAATGTTTTGTACAAGGATGTCTATTGCAGCATTGTTTATATGACCAAAAAAAAAAAAAAAGTGAAACAATAAAGGGATGGTAAAATAAATTATGGCTGAGTCGTATTATAAAATACCATGCAGCTGTTGAAAAAATGAGATAAACCTATATCCACGACTTAGAAATGTCTATGATATTTTAAGAAAAAAGATAAGTCACAGAAGCATTTTTTTGCTTGTTTGTTTTTTTAACCATCATACTGAATAGAAAATGGCTGTTGATAATGGTTGCTTCTGGAAAAAGAGAGGGGAGGGGGCTTGGAGGAGGTGTCACGGAACTTTCACATTTCACGTAGTGACAACAACAACCGTGGCTGGCATTTACTGGTGGTTTACCAAATGCCAGGCACTGTGCTGAGGAACGAGGATTGCCTCATTCAATCATCACGACCACCCTCTCAGGTAGGCACTTTTATTATCCCCATTTCACAGATGAAGGAAAGAAAGCAAAAGAAAGCTTACGGTGGTCACATCATGTGCCCAGGCTGCCAGCTGGTAAACCTCAGGACCAGGGTTAGGAGCAACGCGGTCTAACTCTCTGACAGACTGCCTCCCACTATATATTTCTAGTGTTGCTTGAATTATTTTACAACAATTATGTGTAGGTTTTCTAGTTAAAAAATAACAACAAAAAATGTTAGAAAAATTTCATTGCAAAAACAGTATTTTGTCACCGAGTCTCAGAAAAAAATGCTTCCACTTTCTCCCTAAATCATTCTATTTTAAGCAGTAGGTAACTAAAAAGACTTTGTTCTTCGGTCGTTCATCTAAAAGCATAGAAAACTTATTAATGAATGCTCATGTTTAAAGCTGACCATCTCATCATTTCACTAAAAATGGTTTTAGTAGGAGAGAAGGAAATGAAACTTACCATTTTTTCTCATTGTCTGACAATCCGATACAGCTTTTTGAGCTGAAAGAGGGAAAAAGAACACGAGAAAGCCCATGTTCCACATGACGTTTTGGTTTGGAGAGTCCAGCCTCAGAGCGATGGGGCCTTACATGGGACAGAAGGAAAAATGCACCAAAAGGACAGTTTTTTCAAAGGGCTGCACATTCTCCCAAATGAAGGGAGACAGGCGGGCAGAGGAGGGGAAGTGGCAGGGTCGTGACAAGTCACAGAACTTCCTCCTTTTCTATAGCCAGTTAAGGAGATCAGAAGGACCGAGTGAGCTTTGCCCAATAGGACTGGTGGTTTTGACCGTCCTGTGTTCCTCCATGAGTTTTTATAAGAAGAGAGATTTGGTAGGTTGCCTCTAACTCGGGCTGGCTGGGACTTTGGACAGTGGGAGAAAGAAAAAGAGAACACCCTGACTGTGGTGTTGTCTCTGGGTAAGCCCACCTGATCACCTCTCTCTGGACTGACTCTGCATCAAAAGGAGTTTCATGGAAATTGGGTTTAGTCTTTGGAAACGAATGGTGACTGTCTCGATCAGACACAAATATGGCATCAGAAATACCTGCTTTTCTTAAATGCTGATGCCCAGGCCCCACTCCAGACTTATTGGGGGTTGAAACTTGGGACTCCTCTAATTTTTTTGGGGGGGGGGGGCTCGCTGGTGTGGGGATCCAAACCTTTGAGCTTGGTGTTATAACACCATGCTCTAACCACCTGAGCTAACTGGACAGCCCTAGAACTCTGATTTTTAACAAGGGCCTCCAGTGATTCTTTTGCACACTCAAGTTCGAGAAAGACCCCTAAATGATCCTGCTGCCTCAGTGATTTCTGAATCTGGGGAGCCTTGAGGGCTGTTATTAGGCTGAGCCCACCAGCACCAGGAGAATGTGTTGCGGAGGAATGTGTGTAAGAAATAGGGCTAGGAGGACTGAAGGATGAGTGAACCTCGATCAGCTTTTGAAATATAATGTGTAGAGCTACTTCCTGCTAGAGAGGAGACCACCAGAGGGATAAGGAAGAAGCAGACTGTGGGACTAGGTGGGTGGGACCGCTGGTCAACCTGTGCAAGAGTCAACTGGTCCACCAAGAGAGGAAGTTGGAGGTTGAATGCGCAGGGCTGCATTAGGCTGGGACACTCACCTCTGTGGCTTAGGCCCCGAAGGTATAACCAAATCACTCCTCATTGACTTGGGATCACTTGAATAGAGAATGGATCTGAAGGAGGAATTGTCAGATCAGGGACAAATGCTACCGTGGCAACAGAAAATTGAGTACCCCTCGCTCATAACTAACCATCTGTATAAGTGCAAGGTTTATCAAAACACATTGTGGACTGATATTTTTAGTTCTATTTGGAAGAAAATGATCAGTGAAATGAAATAAAGTATAACAGAGCATACACACATACAAGGGGACTCCAAAAAGTTCCCAGAAAAATAGAACTAAGATAATATCAATCTTTTAGCGGCCGGCCCGTGGCTCACTCGGGAGAGTGTGGTGCTGAGAACACCAAGGCCGTGGGTTCGGATCCCATATAGGGATGGCCGGTTCACTCACTGGGAGAGCGTGGTGCTGACAACACCAAGGCCAAGGGTTGGGATCCCATATAGGGATGGCCGGTTAGCTCACTTGGGAGAGCGCGGGGCTGACAACACCAAGCCAAGGGTTAAAATCCCCTTACCAGTCATCTTTAAAAAAAAAAAAAGATAATATGAATCTTTCAACGAACTCTTTGAAGCACCCTCGTGTGTGTGTGTCTGTGTGTGTGAGTGTGTGTATATTTTTTTAAGGAAGGCTTTGTATAGATGCTGGTTCCACAGAAGCACTACTCCAGAGAAGGAAGATATTTAATCTTAAATGACATTTAATTTTAAATGTCTGTTTGTGCAACATTGACTTACAACATTGACTCATAAAAAAGTGTCTTAATTTTACTTCGGAAAGACTGCTGTAATATGAGCCATCAAGTGATACCTGAGTTACACTGTTAGAGTTGTTTCTTAGTATCCATATAAATTAAGAGAAGGACATCAAGGGAAGTATCGTGGCTGAAAGTGAGTGACAGTATCCGAATTTCTAGTACTTGTATAAGGAAAAAGAAAATAACTGCTTTTTAAAAATTGGGTGTTTGCTTATTTATAATTATGGTTTTATACTTTTCAACATTTTTTTTTTGTCCTTTTTGTGACCAGTAAGGGGATCGCAACCCTTGGCTTGGTGTCGCCCGCACCGGGCTCAGCCAGTGAGCGCACGGGCCATCCCTATGTAGGATCCGAACCTGCGCGGCAGGAGCGCCGCTGCGCTCCCAGCGCTGCACTCTCCCGAGTGCGCCACACGGTCGGCCGACTTTTCAACATTTTTAATAAAGATTTTTTAAATGGTGTTGTGGAAAGATCTCACGATGCAGTAAGAGGATCAAAATATAGTCAATGAAAGAGAAAAGCTGGTTATAAATAGTTGTGATAACATGATCATTTTTTAAAATAAGAGCGGGTATAATGTATATACATAGAAAACAATTGTCTGAAAGAATATTTTCTCAAAATGTTAATAATAATAGCTCTATCTGGATGGTAGAATTATGGGGGATTTTTATTTTCTTATTCTAGCTTTGCTTTGAATTATGTTTTTCTGCATTAATATTCTCCTTATTATGCAGAAGGGGAAAAATAGGGATAATTCCAGACCTTGACACTTTTCCTTGGTTCTCAGTAGGAGAGGAAGAGCTTTCTCTAAGCCTGGTGGTAAAATTGCTTATGACTAAGCCAGGGTGGGAGCTTAGACAATCTCCAGAGGCCTGGGCTCAAAACCACTGAGTTACTGAGAAGGGTAAAGTCAATTTTACGTGGAGGGTAAAAGCAAAATCCCTTCCTCTGAGGACCCATGGGTGGCTGAGACCTGCTCTTGTGCAACCCACAGGATTGCACATAAGTTTCTACTTCCTTAAGAGAAAATATGTTTTGAGTCCAGTAAGATACGAAAATTGAAAATACACACTAAACTAAGAAAATATCCAATAAGCATGAAGATAACTCATTTCCACGTATTGTCCTTGATCCCAGGAATGTCTTCAGCTCTCCATCCCCTGTAGTTTCCACAGAGTCCTTTGTCGTAAGCAGCACGCATGCTTAGAGGCGGCGTATCATAAATTGTTGTTACTAGCAATAGTTGCAGCCGTTGTTTATGGACTAGACCAGGCCTTGTGCCAAATGCGTTTCCCATGTGATCTCCTTTAATCCTCTGGAGGTTTATTGTTCCCATTTTACATCTGGGGAAACTCAGCCCAGCTGGGACTCAAACCCTGATCTGTCTGAAGCCAAAGCCTGTGCTCCGTACCCTTCTCCATTGCCTCTGTTTGACCAGCATCCATGATCAGAACCTTCTTGAAGTCAGGTCTTAGAGTCTCTAAATTACAACCTGGAGGGGCTGTGGTTCACTACTGTGGTTTAACTCTACTGGATGCAGAATTCTCCTGGCTCTGTGAAGTGTCTGCAGAAGCAAAGCTATGAATTCCGGTCTCACCATTCTGAAGTGGGGGGGTGGGAAGCAGCAGGGGGCTTCTCAAGTGGAGGGGGCTGTGATTGGGCAGGGCCATCTGGGTTGCTGATTCTTGGGGCCATGCAGGGTTGGCCTTGTAGGTCCCTCATATTTCTGTGGACAGGTGTCCTCCTGTGGGGAAGCCAGGTCCCTGTCTAGGGACAGGTTCTTCCAGGACATCATTCCCCTCCAGTGAAAGATTCTCCTTGCTCAGTCAGGCTCCCCAGGTCCAGCCTGTGGTGGTCAGTCATCCCAGCGCCCACACCCAGCCACCCCCAGGGTCTGAGCAGAGCCAGGGCCAGCTGCCCTTACCCTACTCTTCCTCCCTGCCTGGCCACCACTGTCTGGAAGCAAATCATCTTTAACCCTCAATCACAATAAACCTTTATTCCCTGTGACAGTGAACGTTCCTTCCCGGATACCTACTGTTCCAAAGAAGTTGACAGTGATTCACAGGACTCACAGTGCTTTTCAGACTGTTGTATTGGTGACAACTTCTCTCACTAAAGAAGGGGCGGGGGGTGTTCCCATGTTTATCGCAGCTCCATTCACAATAGCCAAGATATGGAACCAACCTAAATGTCCATCAACAGATGATTGGATAAAGAAAATGTGTACATCCACATAATGGAATACTACCCAGCCATAAAAAAGAATGAAATACTGCCATTCGCAGCAATACGGATGAGCTTGGAGAAAATTATTTTTTTTATTTTTTTATTTTTTTTTAAATTTTATTTTGTCGATATACATTGTAGCTGATTAATGCTCCCCATCACCAAAACCTCCCTCCCTTCTCCCTCCCCCCCTCCCCCCCAACCATGTCCTTTCTGTTTGTTTGTTGTATCAACTTCAAATAATTGTGGTTGTTATATCTTCTTCCCCCCCCCCCCGGTTTGTGTGTGTGTGTGTGTGTGTGTGTGTGTGTGTGTGTGAATTTATATATTAATTTTTAGCTCCCTTGGAGAAAATTATGTTCAGTGAAATAAGCCAGGCTTATTTCAAAGAGAAATACTGCATGTTTTCACTTATATGTGGGAGCTAAAAAAAAGAACAAAAAAAATCCCAAGTAAATAATAACAACAGTAAGTTGAACTTTCAGAAGGGGAGAGAACTGTCATTACTAGAGGCAGGAAAGGGGATGGTGAGAGGCTGGTTAATGGACACAAAATTACAGCCACGTAGGAAAAATAAGTCCTATGGGTGTACCGTAGACCCAGGAATCTGTAATCAACAATGATTTACTGCATGTTACCAAACAACTAGAAAAGAGATCAAATGGGCACATCACAAGGAAATGATTAAGGTTTTCGATGATGAATGTGCTAATTAATGACCCTAAACAGATCAGCACACGTTGCATACATGTATTGAAATATAACTGTACCCCATAATTATATACAATCGATACGTTTCAATTAAAAAAAAATTTTTAAGAAGAAGGGTGGAAAGAGCCCCACACATTTAATCTCTGGTGGGATGACCTCCAATGCTAGAATTTCAGCTAAAGGGAATTGGAGTTTTTGCAGGCACTACAGCTTTGGCACTTTTCCCACCAACATGTCCCCATCTTTGCCAGGTCCCTGAGAACCATTGTGCCTGGGAGGACTAGGGGCCTTTCAGAAAAGCTGACGTGTCTGGGGCATTTCCAAGTGTGGAACCCACAGCTGTAAGCACGAAGTTTGCTGGCCGCAGAACCGACACAGCAGATACTGCTGACAGCTGTTTGTATCCGTTGCTGGGAGCGCTTTAGCGAGGCCCCGGAAAAGGGAAGTAATTTGTCAAAGTGGCACAATAAATCAGAAGTGAAGTCTCAAATCGAAAAAGTTCATCCAGGACCTGGCACATTCCTTGGGTCCAAAACATGCCAAATTTACATTATCATAGCCCACAGTAATTCACCATATTGATAAGATAACAATAAATATAGTGATACAAACAGTAAAGTTGGTCCATTCCTCTCTGTTGTGCTAAGAGCTTTTATATTGATTGTCTCATTTAATCCTTACAAAACTTCTAACAAGAGGTGCAGAAGTATAAAAAATATTTAACAACCAGTAGAGTAATATATAACTCAATACATGGGTCAAAATTTTAAAAATATATTCCACCCCCACCCCCACTTTGTCTCTAAATAAACTAACCTATGTTACAAAACCACTTATCAAATGATAGTTTTTGTGCAAGTTGTTAATTGAGTTATTCTTATAATTTCCAATGTTTTGTTAATATTTACAAATGATTGGCGTGGTCTTTTGAGTCAGCACTCTGTCTGCGATAATCTGACAGGGGAAACCGTCTTGAACTTTTCCAGTGAATTCCTTGAAATTGGTGGCCATTAGGTAATGTGTGGTCTCAATAAATAGAGAATTTTTCTTTATACAAACAATAGTGTTCATGGTGTTAAATCCTCAATCCTTGATGAGCAATAACAATTACAAAATTCAAAAATGTTCTAGCCCTTATAATGCTGTTTGAAAATTTTATATACCCAATGTTTCTATTATCTAATATTTCTTTGTCTTTTATTTATTTATTTATTTTTGGCAGCTGGCCAGTACAGGGATCCAAACTCTTGGTCTTGGTGTTATAACACTGCACTCTAACCGACTGAGCTAACCAGCCAGCCCCTATTACCGAATATTTCTAAATATCAAAACTCATTTAATTCACTCTTTCAATATTATTTATCCTTCCACAGAACTTTAACAAATACCATTCGGTGTAGTGTCAAGAATCAATAAATTTAAATGACTTTAGAATTCATTTATTTTCACTTTTGCCCTTAAACAACAAATGCATTTTCATATCATAATTTATTTAAAAATTTAATGGTTTTTCTCTTGGAATTGATACTTTGTTTCGTTACAAGCGGTATGCTGTATATATATTCATTTTCATAGTATCGTCCACTTCTCCTTCATTCATAAAACTAATCTCATAAATCTAATAGTATTAATATCCCTGTTAGAATATCGCTAATTAAGGGTAAAGCTCCCTAAAATGTTTAATTTTCCAAAGACTCTACCATTCTCATTATAGTGATCATGTAAGACAATAGTTTCCAAAACTGTGCGGCTCCGGTCCCACAAGCTCTCCATAATGTCCAGTAGCCTTCCAGTTTCATTATCCCAACGCCCAAGTCTTAAGATATATTATTTAGTTCTATCTGTTTATTTGAGGAAAGACAGTAAATAAAAAGTTTATCAGGAAAATACTTAAGTGATCGATGTGATTCACATCTTTTAACTGCAGCACCCAGAGATGACTATGGAGAGTTAGACACCACCTATCTGAGGCCAGTTTCCTGAGCAAGGGTTTGGGGGCTCTTGAGTATGTGATGCATTGAGAGAGTGATTTAAGAAGGGAGGGGACTGGAAAGTAGGACAGGACCAGGGGAAGGAACTAAGCAAAGATATGGGTTTCAGCTGAACTTGACCCTCTGCCAGGGGGAGAGCTGGGGTGTGAATTGCAGCCCGGAGTTTGATTCGTCTTGCAGCAGGGCAGCTGGGATTTTACACCCATCCTCATCGTTTAGCTACTGATCATGGGCCTGTGCAGGGGTGTGCAGGGTGCACAGGGCAAGGCAGTCCTCCAGAGAGGATGAGCCACTCTACCTGCCCTGGAGGGGGACATCTGCCCCATCCCTAAATTAAAGGGTGCACAGACACTATCTAAAATTTTGCCTGAAACTCCAGATTTTCTCTTTATTCTGTTTCACTATTCCTCTCTGCACAAAATCCAATAAGGTTTTCATGAAACATTGATTACCAAAACCATATTTCTCAAGCACTGACAATAAAATTTGGATACAGTAGTTTAGACATTTCTTCCCCTTTAAGAGATCAACAAAAGCCAATAAACTATTTCCAAAGTCTCAGAATTTGCATTCTAAGTAATTGTTAAACACACGTCACAGAAGTAGTTGAAGCTTTGGCAATAATGATGAAAATTTTGCTGCCTGTATTTATGTATTTTCCAAAGTTTGTTTTCTTTTTATTTTTTTGCCGGCTGGCCAGTACGGGGATCGTGAACCCTTGACCTTGGTGTTATAACACTGCACTCTGACCAACTGAGCCAACCAGTCAGCCCTCCAAAAATTGTTTTCTTATTTCAATAGTTATGTATTACAACAAGAGGACCATTAATTTAGGTCACAATGATACACCCATGCCTTTTAATTCCTTTTTGAAATTCTATTAATTTCATGTCTAAAAAAACTCTAATTACTTGAAACCCTATATTAGATTGTGTTAATAGCATTTTCTGAATATTTTCATTTGTTTTATGGATCTGATTTTGATTTTAAAATTTTCAGAATTTTTATTATTTCAAATACCCGTGTGAAACAGATTTAAGGTATTCTTTCCATAATTTTTCTCACTGAGATTATAGAATTTCTTTATTAGAATAATGAGCTTTGCTAGAACATGATTGCAATTCTGATTAAGTATATTTAGCATTTTCAACTTTTCACAATACAACTTCTGAGTGCCATTCATATTTTTTGTTGAAATAATCAAATTGTTTCTCATTCTGGAAAGAGAAATCATTCACTTTATTTTGTACTGTTTCTTGTACAGTATAAAAAGACGTTCCAGGCTGCTCTGATTGGTGCACTATAGCAGGTGCTCTGGGTTGCAATTCATATTCATTTCCTTTCATACTCCTTCCCATGGATTCTGTACTTGATTGAATAGTGCACCCCTCCCTCTCAACTGCATATTCACCCAGAACCTCAGAATGTGACCGTGTTTGGAAATAGGGTCTTTGCAGATGTAATTAGTTAAGATGAAGTTATACCGGCTTAATGTGGGCCCTAAAGCCAATGACTGGTGTCCTTATAAAAAGGCCCTGTGAGACCATAAACACCCAGGAGGAAAGCCATGTGATGACAGAGGCAGAGACTGGAGTGATGCTACAAGGAACACCAAGGATTGCCAGTAACCAGCAGCAGCAAGGAGACGGGCTGGCCGGTTATCTCAGTTGGCTAGTGCAGCCTTATAACACCAAGGTCACGGGTTCAGATTCCTCTATTGGCCAACTGCAAAATAAATAAATAAATAAAAGCCAGGAGACAGGCATGGAACAGATTTTTCCCTGCAGACTTCAGAGAGAACCCAGCTCTGCAGACACCTTGCTTTTGAACTTTTGGCCTCCAGAACTGTGAGATTTCAGGTGCTCTAAAGCAACTTGGTTTGTGGTACTTTGTTACAGCAGCCCTAGGAAACTAATACAGATTCAGAAGATTCAAATTTATGGTGTATAAAAGGAACTTTAAGAAACGAACATAGGGTTGGCTGGTTAGCTCAGCTGGGAGGGTGTGGTGCTGATAATACCAAGGGTAGGGGTTCGGATCCCTGTACCGGCCAGAGCCAAAAAAAAAAGAAACTGATATAAATTTTGTCTCATTTCTGGGTGTTTGGTTTTAAAATATTTTAGTGCAAATTCTCAGACTTATAAGCCTTGAAACACTGCACATTTACTACTTAGGTAAGAATTACAGTGCACTGAAGTAAAACTCGTTTGAGGACAGTGATGCCTCGGTGGCTCTCCTAAAGCAGTGGGTATTTGGGAAGCTCAAGGCAGCGTGCTGGGCTCGGTGACATCGGCTGAAGTGCAATGCAGGACTTGGACACCTCTCAGGGGTCACAGGTGACAGGAGGCTGCAGGGCTGGCTTCATGGACATGCAACCTGTGCCCGTGCTGGTTTTTCATATTGCACTGGGCCCTGCAAATTCTAACATCAGAGGCAGCAGACAAACGGCAGAGAATTCTGAGTCTCAACTCTCCTTAACTGAAGGAATCTTTTTCTTGGTGTTTGCACATGGAGCAGTTTCTCTGGAAACACAACCTCAGTCGTGGCCATTGGAACATTCCAGGTTTGGTTTGCTCCATTGACAAAGCACAGGAGGAAAACTATAAACCTATCCTCATCTTGGCAAAAGTGTGGTCTCCCCAAAATGTGGAGATGAATTTATCCTTTTACGCCAATGCCAAGGAGGATCTGGGCAGGCCCTTAGCTGCCTACAGAAGCAACCTGTCCTAAGAGAGGCTTGTCAGTATTTTGCTCATGGTGGAGTCAAGACTATCCCAGAAAATCTGGGTGCTCACCACAGACTGAGCACAAGGAAGGATGGGAAACTTTGTGGTTCCTCATGGGTGCAGGGGGCTGGCTGGGGCTTTGGTAATTTCACCACGTTCTCTTGTTTCCAGAATGGCCCGGGAGGCTGTCAAGGAGGAGGCTCAGATCCCTGAGACCTGGCATGAAGCCAGGTGGCCCCTACCCCCTCTCAGGGAAGGGATGTGAGGATTCTGGGAAGACTGGGCCAGGCCACACAGGCCAGCTGCCGCCTCGCACCTTCTCTCCTAATTCTTCATGTGACTTGCTCCATCCGTCCACAGCTGTGAATAAGTGAGAGTTAGTGCCCATCGCTGGACTGGACTGGTCACTTCTCAGTGGTCACCTCTTGGGAACAGCACCATGTGAATGGATTCACCGGGTCTTTCCTGCCTCTCAGTTTGCTGTGCTCTCACTCAGACTTTTTAAAACATATATATATGCAGTTTTTGGTATTTCACTTATGCCTCAAACCGGTTTTTGTTTTGTTTTGTTTTGTTTTTAGCAGCTGGCCGATATGGGGATCCAAACCCTTGACCTATGGTTTTATAACGTGGTGCTCTAACCAACTGAGCTAACCGGCCAGTCCTGAGCTAACCTCTTTCAAGGACCAAAGAGAAGGATTTAGAACCTGTGCACCTCCTGGCCAAAGGTCAGTCCATCAGGTGAGCTGGCTCACTCCATTTTTGTAATTATCTTGTGAGTTGCTCTGTTCCACAGATGAAAAAACCATTAGGGAGCAGACCCAAGTCTCCAGCTGGTAGAGGCAGAGCTGGGATACTAACCGTAATGCTCAGCCGGGGTACATCATCATTAGAAGGCTACACCAGCTCTCTCTCCTCCCTCCCCATGGTCACTGAGGCCCACCGTGATGGGAAATTTTCTTTAATGCATTTAAAGACCTTTATATTCTTGGCAGAAGTTTAAAGTGGTTTCTACCACACCAGCTAACATCAGAGTTCCTGCATTGGGGTCCAGAGCTGTGTTGTGTAGACCTAGGATTTTCCCTTCAGATACACAAGTGCACAAAGACAGGCATCCAAGGGCTTCCATGCAGTTGTGCTTGCAGTCATGAAAAAGGGCAAACACCTAAATGCCCAATGATTGAGAACTAGATATTAAATTATGACTTCCTTACATTAGGATATTTTTTGACATCTGTTTTTTTAAATGGGTTTGTGGAGATCTAATTCACACACCATAAAATTTACCCTTTTAAGGTATACAGTTCAGTGGTTTCTAGTATCCTCACGAAATTCTGCAATCCTCACCACACTCTAATTTTAAAACATTTTTATTACCCCAAAAAGACATGATGAGATATTTTGGAGCCATTTTTTAAAAATGAGACAGTTCTCTATATATTTCAATGGAAATATACTCATGATGGGCAAAAAGTGCAAAAAAGTATGTTGCAGAAAATATATATTATTCCGTGTATGAATGTATTTGTTTATATGCTTATTTATGTATCTATTAGCTAATTTATTTATTTGTGTATGCATAGAGTACCATGTCTGGAGAAAGGAATGGGGAAGTTTTATTTTACGCAATTTTTAATATACTATTTCTATATTATAAATTATATATATGTTACATCAATGGTATGTCTCTATTAGAAATAGTGACTTAAAAGTGAAATAAGCAATGAGGGTATCCAAAGCTGATAGAGAGAAGTTTAGGAGAAGCTGCAGGTGATAAAACAAATTTGAAAGAAATGATTTTTCACCTAACCTTCCAATCTTCCTTTAGATGGCGCTATTGTCAAATTTCTGTGGTTCCAAAGGGGCTGGGGGAGGAAGGACCGGCCCATTAACTGTTTCTGCCTGTACCGTCTTGCTTTTATTTTTGCTTGTTTTTCTTTTGAGTCATTTGAAATTAAAGAGAAAGAAAATTAAAGCTTTCAAGCCGATCGGGGTAAACAAAATGAGGTGCTTATTGAAAGAATTTAGTCCTTAGATAGAAAATACCTCCAAATGCACGGCAAGGCTGGTGCTTAGGAACAAGTTACTTTCTTCCCTAACCCAATAAACATTCACCCCCGATATCCTGATAACCATAGGAGTTTTCCATAATTCTGAGCCGTCTGGGGTTCCTACCTTTTCAACACCAACAACCCCTCCATTACTTTTATTTTATATCTCATTATTGGAAAGATTTGATCCAAATGGCATTATCTAATGATTTTTCATGATTAGTTAATGATTTTTCTATTTCACATTTGTCTGCGTATTTGGTTAGTTAAGTTCCCGGTAGACAAGGGACAACCTTGCTAGGTTGATATAACTCCAGCCAAAAGCTGGAGGAACTTGAGCAGATGGGTCAGAGCAAGGGCCCTGGGGTGGGATCCCTGCTCTGCCCAGACCAGCCGGGGTGCTGTGGGAGTTACTGTAACTATGCAACCTCACAGGATGCAGCCATAGCACGTGTAAATCACTAATTGTACTGCAATGAATGCCAGTTACTATCACTGGCATTTTAATCACTGTGTGCCGCCGTATCCACAAGTAGCCACTGGAATCTTCTTCATTGACCCACCTGTCACTAACCCTGAGAGCTCCCAGGCAGGGCACTGTTGGTCTTGGTTCACCTTTGGGCTGACAACGCGAATGCTCGAGTGCTTCCCTTCCCTGTTTGAAATGTCCACGTGGCCATGTTCACATAGTTGATGAGTTAAGTAACAAGATTGTTAGGTTTTCAGGTTTACAGTCGCTGAAGCATCCGGTATTTTTGTGAAATTCTCTAGAATGGAAATGCTAGCCGGGAAGTAAAGGGCGCAGAGTGAGATGCTGGTGAGTCCTCTTCATCCAAGAAAAGAGTCAGATTTTAGATATTCATACAGAGTAAAGTTTAATGACATAAACACCCAGCAGCACATTTAATTGTCTCTAACACTCTATCTCAAGTGGGATGAATGTCAAGAACAAATTACTGTAATTTTGACATTTGGTTGCAGGGAGCCAGACCTACCAGCAGGTGGCTTTGTATTTACAACAGATGAGGGGGAACTGTACTAATTCCAAAAGGGTGATATTCTCTCATCGATTGTGAATGCAATTCCATACGCAAACCCCACATATATGAGAAAGTTCATTTTATTGGAGGAGCTGAAACAATTTTCTCTTCCGTAGGAGGGAGAAAAGAGGAATTGCGCTCTCTCTGCTTTGAATGACAGTGTGTGTTTTGGGAGGTGGTGTGTCCTGGGCTTCTAACTCACAATATGGTGACCTCCTTAGGGGCAGACAAGGGTCGCACTCATTTTTGTGGGCCCCTGTCCAGCCTGTGCAGGACATTTAGTGACTACACAGCCAATGAAAATCGAATGGACTGTACATCTTGCTAATTTCTGGGTGGCGAGTGGGGTGGGTGGGTGATGATTTTAGCATTTGGAGTACCGAGCAAGAACAGGCCTGCTCCAAACGCTCTGGTTTGCCCTGTAGTGTTTCTGACCTTAAGGTCTTGCCCTCTGCAAGCCCCAGGCCCCACGAAAACAAGGCCTAAATGTAACTGTTTAGAATATTTCCTACCTTGGTTGGTACCTTCTATGGAAACGTCTATGGGTTCCTGGGCAGGTGGGGTGGTTTTTGTAGTTAGTTGTATTTTGCTAGAGGTGAGAGTGGGGAAGGAGTGGAGAGGGTGTGTGGAAGGAAAAGTGGTATTTTTTACCTTTTTTATTTATTTACTTATTTTTGCAGCTGACCAGTACAGGGATTGAACCCTGGACCTTGGTGTTATCAGCACTATGCTCTAACCAACTGAGCATTCTAGGCATCACGCTAAACTTAACAGCTTTGACATACTACAAAACTCACCCATTATAAGTGTACAATTCAGAGACTTTTGGTTAGGATTCCAGATTAATCAGAGGATGCCCAGTTAAATTTGAATGTCAAATAAACAAATGTTTTTTTAGTATAAGTATGTCCCATGCAATATCTGCTTCAAATATTATTTGTTGCTTATCTGACATTCAAATTTAACTGAACACCCTATATTTTTATTTGCTAAATTTGGGAACCCTATATTTTGTAAATATATAGAGTTGTGCAACCATCACCACAGTCTAGTTTTAGAACATTTCCATCATCCTAAAAGTTCCCTCTTGCTGATTGGCAATCAATCCCCTATCTCTCCCAAGTCCCAGGCAACCACTGGTTTGCAATCTGTTTCTATAGATTTGGAAAAGGCTGTATTTTTAAGTGGAAGACTCAGCTGTTATATAACTTAGTTTAAAACCGAAATATTTGCATGAAGAGTTTGGTTTCATTTTTTCAAGCAAAACCACAGAGGAGACTGGCTACCAAACATGGAGTTATCTTTTGCCATCTGAGCAGCCTCTGGGTTGCAGGCATGTGGATTATTTCAATCTCTTAGTGTTTACAGAACATGTGGGTAACCCAGCTGTGGCAAGGCTCAGAGTCCCTTGGCCTAGCACTGAGGTTGGGGGGCGCCTTTCCCAGCCTAGCCAGGGCAGGGAGGAAGGTTGGGAGGGGATGTCAGGCGATCAGTGGGGGCCATGCAAGGACACCGCATGCTGCTACACTGACAAAACACTGGTTCTTACCTACCTGAGCCCAGTCCTGGAGTGACTTAACTAACTGAAATATTACAAGTCTGGGGGCCTAGTTCTGTGCCTGGAGTATAAGCAGTAGCAGGAAAACAGCCTCCCATGAATTCAGAGTCATACATTTGCCCAAAACCCTTTGAGTGATGGAGCATCTCAATCTAGGGATACACACGAAAGATGGCTCCTGCTTTAAGAAAATTGATTCATTAATGACTAACATTCACTGAGCTCTAACCATTTGCCAGCGTTTTCTCCGTGCTTTATGAGTGTTAACTTTTCGTGTTTGCAAACACACTGTCAGGTAGATACAATCATTCTCCCCATCTTGCCTATGAGGAAACAGAGAGGTTAAGTCCCCCAAGATCGCACAGGTAGTCTGGGCTTAGAAGAGCCTTTCCCTTACCACTACTCTGTGTTGCCTCATGGTAAGGTGTGCTGAGTTCTGTGGGAGCCCAGAAAACAAGGCATCTGGGCTATTGGGAAGGAGGGTGAGGCACCTCGCTGGGGAGTTAGCTGACCAAAGAAGCAAGGAACAGCATCCTAAGCAGAAGGAACAGCACGTGCAAAGGTTAGAGGCAAGAGAACTGGGACAAATGACATTTCAGAGCATTTCAAAAAATACCTGAATGTTTTCTTCGGGAAAAATAGTCTGATTTTAACAAGGGAAAGAGTCTGAGATGAGAGCCTTGAAGCCTTCAGGAGTAACTGTTAACCCAGTGAGTTGTCTCTGGCACATCTCTCTCCCTCTCAAGGCCTGTTTCTTCTTCTGTTGTGAAAGGGCTAATAACACCTGTGCTGTGGGGCTATAATACAGCACAGTAGCATGTGGGGCATATGTGAGATAATGGAATGGAATAACGTGGGTGGAATGCCCTGAGAACTTTAGCGACGGCACACGGCCACCCAGGTGTGGCGCAGCACTGGGCCCCGCAGGTCCGCTCAGGCACCTGTGCCTTCCATGCGCCTTTCTTTAAGGGGAGCTGAGGATTTTCGGTGTTTGCTTTCCATCTGGTACGGTCCTCCTCCACCTTCCCCTCCCTGCGGTTCTGGAGAGCCACCAGGCATCAGCCTACTCTGGCACTGGGACTGTGTTTGCCGGGAGCCAGGAGAAGGGAAAAATCCTGCCGCTCACTCTCCCTGGCTCGCTCCCTTCCCAGCGCTTTATCACTATGGAAACTGAGTTCTTTTCCTCTTTTCACCACTGGCTGTTGGGGCGGTGGGGGGTGCACATTGTTGATGCCATCACTGCACAGGTCAGAAGTTCCTTCCTTTTTCCTGCTGCAGAAATGCCACAGGAACCTACGTGGCCCAAGAACGGCAGCTCACACCTGAAGAGCCCAATCTTGGGAAAAACAAGCTCGTTGGATTCCCCAGGGGTTGTGGGGCCTCTGGGTAAGTGCAGCCGGCCAGAGAACAATGCAGGGGACAGAACAATGTGGCCTCCAGGCTGAACTGGTGGCCCTGCTGTTCCCCTTCCTTCAACTTCCCTAGCAGGCGTTTAAAAATGGATTTACAGGCAGTGGCAGGTAGCATTGTGTTAGGCAGCAGAAGACTTAAACTCAGAGCCCCCTTTGTGTGGGCAAAGCCCCTTGCCAGGCAGGTCCCCTTCCACTACGTGTGCCCACTCCCTGGTGGAGACCCCACGGAGTGCAGGAGAGGGGAGATGCTGGTGCGGGGAGAGGAGGAGGCAAGGGAGGCCACACACCTGGGTCATCAGCAGTCCTTCCACGTTCCCACGAGATCCAGGTGCTGTCAGCCGAAGGCCTGGGGAGAGCCGGCTCTGCTGGGGTTGGTCTGGCACCACTCCTTAGAGGCCGGTGCCCTGGGCCTATCATCGCACATACCTGTGCCAGGTCCTGGGGCAGGAGGACACGGGGCAAGTGGTGAGGGGGCATCCCAGAGACAATGAAGGAAGCTCCCTGGCCAGGAGGTCCCAAGACACTGCCAGGCCCAGTGGTGCCCTTGCCGGCCACTCGGGTAAGTCATGGCCAGCCCAGGGCCTCGGGGTCTTTCTCTGTAGGGGGACCCAAGAGCTCCCTCTCTGGGCCTCATGCTAGGGGGGATAAGGGGTGAGGGAGTTAAGGACACCTCCCATTTACCCATTCCACTCTTTGAAAGGTTCATCTAAGAATAATTTTCTGGGGAAATTGGCCTTGAAATGACTGGAGAGGGAAAGATTTCATTGAGGAAGTGGGGCGTTGCAATTCATCTCTTGAATAATTTTCAGAAATCCCCCTTACCTCCTTGAACATCCAAGATCTTTCCTAGGTACAAAATGTTCCTGTTTGCTTTCCATCTAGAATTTCTCTTTATTTGGAGCATGTCGCTCCTTTTCACCCTTGGAGAAGATTTCCAAGTTTCTTACGTGTTCTAAGTAGCAGTGAGAAAATTCATGTTTTCCTTTTGAGTGGCCTGAAGAAACCCTGCCTTAGGGAGAAGCAGGTGGGGGGAGAGGTCATGCCTTCGGAAGAGCTCACCCCACCTCTTCCTCTTGGTACGAGAGGACGAGGCTCTGCATGCATGTGGGACCAGCAGATGTGGGGGCATCCTGTACAATATGCAGCTGTCTTAAGGTCCTCACTCCCCATGAGACCTCAGGAGAATGGAAGAGTTGAAGGCTGCAGGGGTCACCCAATGCAGGAATCCCCCAACAAAACCTGCCTCTGGAACCATCCAACCAGCACTAATATCCTTCAGGAACAGAAACTGGTCCACTAAAAAAAAAAAAAAAAAGATATTTTTATTGAGATAATAGATTCACATGCACTTCTAGTAAATAATACAGAGAAATATACAGTTTGCCTGGTTTCCCCTAATGTAACATTTTGCAAAACTCCAGTATAATATCACAAGCAGGATATTGATGTTGGTACAATCCACAGATCTTATTTGACTCCCCCTATTCTATGTGAGCTCATCTGTGTCTGTGTATGTGAAGGTCTCTACAGCCTGCATGCCTGTGTGGGTCCATGCATGCAACACCAGTCGAGATTCTGAACAGTTCAGACACCACAAAGATCCCTCCTCTTGCCCGTTTCCAGTCATACCCACCTCCTTTTCTGCCCCCAGCCCTAACCTCTGGAAATCACTAATCTGTCCTCCATTTAAAATTTGTTATTTCAAAAATGTTATATAAATAGAATTATATTTGGGAGGACTGGCAGCTTTCACTATGCATAATTCCCTGGAGATTCACCCAAGTTGCATGTACCCATAGTTTGTTCCTTTTTTATTGTGTAGTAATATTCCATGGTGTGGACATTGTTTATTTAACCGTTCACCCACTGAAGGCTATCTGGGCTGATTCCAGTTTTTCAGCAAAGTTGGAATTACAAATGAAGTTGCTGTAAACATTCCTGTACAGGTTTTTTGTGAACATATGTTTTTATGTCTCTGGCAACTGGTCCATTTTTAAACAGCTCTAATTAAAGCGGATTGTTGAGATCTGGGAGGGAACCACCTAAAGACGCAGATGTGTTCTCACATTCTCAATATTAGAAATATTTATACAGGCTCCCGGCTGGCTCTTAAACCACGTGAATCTCATTTCTGCCTAGAAGCCCCGTTTCCTGAGCATATTCTCATACCCCAATTTGGCTGCCTTTTTTATTTTTATGTATCTGTTTCTTTTAATTTTGTTTAATCACATAATGAAGCTGTAAAGAAACAGGAAACATTAAGACAGTTGTACAGAACAAAATGAAGGATTGCATCCTAGAATAACCTTAGTGAATAAATATTTCATATTTGGTGTATTTCGGCTTTTTCAGACTTTGACCCTTTCCGTCTTTGCTCTAAGCCGAAGATTTTTCTATTGTAGGGTATTTCAAGAAATCCCAGTGTTTTTCTTTTAGAGGCACTGTGCAAGGAATCAAAGGCTCAGGGCTGGAGTCAGGCTGCAGCTGACTTCACCACTTCGACCAGCTGTGGACTCTTGGGCACGGGCACTAACCTCTCCGAAAGTCTTGTCTCTCTCGTCAAATGGTTACATGAGACTTGAGAAGGGCTCTGAGCACTCAATAAATATTAGCTATTGCTATTGAAGTGAAAGCTCCATGGTAGAATCTTGTGTTAAAGAATAATTTTTAAGAATAAAACAATAATCTCATACAAATATAAAAGGAGCATGTGTCAAGTATTTTATTTCAATGAATGAGGGAACCACTACGATGCTATAACTGGCTCAAAGGAGAATCAGAGAGCATGTATGTGTTAGATAGAGTGATTGATGATCAATTGACAGATATCTGCCATCGGGGATGCTGAAATGAATTTGCTTAATAGAGGCAGAATTGTTCAATATCATCAGGGCAATAATGAACTGCGTCGTCCCTGCTGGACACAATTCACATTTTTCTGGATATGAATCATTTGCGTTCCTCCCAGAATTCTACAACCTGGAGAGTTAACAAAATATCTCAAAGACAATGAAAGGCACAAACACTCCATAGAATCAGATAACCTGGCAGAATGCGCTGGACAGATGCCTAGTTTTCATTGAAGACACCCAGAAATCTTTTGGGTCCATTTCGAAGTCTTTCACAATTTTTCCTGGTATTTGTTAATTTGATACTAGGTTAAAGTTGCCCATATCCCTATAGAATTCTATTATACTGAACCCCACACTGGACTTACGAGGAGGAATCTGCAGTCTGATGAGCTAGGCCTTGACTAAGATGTGGCTCCCGTGAGTTAAATGTCCACACACCTCAAGGCAGCTCCCGCTCCCTCCCAGCGATGTCGGTGGCGTGGAGCAGGATTAATCCTCAGCTCCTACGTGTCCAGCTAATGAAACTGTGCTACATGGAACATTTGTGGAGCCATTGAAAATGAAAAACTATCTCACGCGCCCATTTGTAGATCCACGTCACATTTGAGAAGGAAAGGTCAGAACTCTTCCTGCTCTGTATGGACAAGCTCCAAAACCTCTGCCTTCCCGTCTTTGAACATCTGGATTAGTGCACCAAGTGTCCGTGGCATGGATTCAGTCTCCAAAACTGAAAATGAGCCAGCAAGATCTTGACCTGGGAGGGTGAAGGGCATGGGACACTGGGACACTGTGTCCCATGGACACAGGGCTACTCCTATGGACACTGGGCTACTTTCCCAACCCACCCATTGGGTTTCCTTGGCTTTTCCTTCTCCCCGTGCTGCAGTCACCTCCCCTTGGGTGAACTTGTGAGGACGAAGGTGCACGTTGTGGCCCATGCTGGCACTCCAGCCAGGGTCTGTGAGGGCCAGTTTGAGGACCCCAAGGAAGCCAGGCATGTTGCTGTCACCTGAGACCCAGGTTCAGAACCGTGATGCAGCCCAATGAAAAGAGAGCCCCCCCCACCAAACTCTAGAGAGTAACTCAGCCCATCACTGAAGCTGTTGGAAGCGGGATGCAGGGGGCAATTATACCACACTTCGAGGAGGAAAACGCCCTGGAAATCTTCTGCACGCGTGCCTCCCCCTCAAAATCACGGTGGCCAGAGTGTCCCCGCCATCCCTCCCAAAGTCAGCCAGGCAGTCTCGCGGTGTCTCTCCTCCCAGACTGGCCCCTGTCTTCCTCAGGGAGCTGTTGGGCCTCATGCTTGGGCCTTGTCATTCTGAGCCCCCAGCGGGCACCACCACCCCCGATGCTGACTGTGAACACTTAGGCTTCCTGGTGCTTTTCTTTCTTTTTTTCAGTCCCTGTCATTCTTCAGTTAGTCAGGCAGGTCTGCTTAGGTCTCCATGACAAGGACACTGATGCATTGTCTGGACAGTCATTCGTGAGCTCCATGGACAACTTCAGGGCCCTTCTCAGCATCAAGCCAAAACTGCAATCCCAGCCCTGAGCAACGGAGGCCACTTAACCCCTTAGCGATGGTGACCACTTTGACAGCTGTCTGCCTCCCTTCTCTTTGTCTTCAACCCCACCAATCAGCAGGAATACTGCCCTGACCCATGGCATTGGTTTGACAAATATGTGACTCCGGGTAGCTTTATCAGTAAGACGAAGTGATGTTTGATAGCCACATTGTCCCCCTGGAGAGATGATGTAGGACAGTGGCCGACATGGCTTCTGGAGTCGTCAGGAACCAGCCTCTGGGTGGAGGCTCTGTTTGATCAGAGAAGACTCCACAGCCTTCTGGAACTGTCTCCCTCTCTCTCAGCTGCCTTTAAAAATCTTCACAAAAACTTCCCTCACGTGCTGCGTTGCAAAGTTTCAGCTGAAATACGCCTCCCTATCATGCATGTGTCCATGAGGACTCAGGAGAAACCTGGGGTTTCTGATGTCTTGCTGAAATCCAGAGACCCTATACCTGCAGTACTTTACTGATTCAACAGTCTAGTAACCCTGACAACAGCAGGACCAGGTTAACTTGTCATGACTTATTTTTTAGAAGATCCCTGTCAGGCCTGGCCCAGCCTCCCTAATCTCCACCTTTTCCAACCACAGAGACAGAGGACGCCCCTCCATAGCCTTTTTTTTTTAGAGGAAGACTTTATTACAGTTCTGCACATGTTGTAAGTTGTGACTCACTAGGAAATGATTTTAGGCGATGCTTAGATACAACATAAAGTGTTTTTGGTTCTTTTTGGTGGCTGGCCAGTGCGGGGAACGAACTCTGGACCTTGGTGTTATCAGCACCCCACTCTAACCAAGTGAGCTAACTGGCCAGCCACACAACATAAAGTTTTTCCATGCATAATAAGTAACCTGCCTGGAGTTCAGCAGAGGAGAGCTATCAAGGTCCCTGGGATTTTGGTTTTGGAATTTCCTAGCCCTTTCTTTGTTAAAAACTCGGAACATTTTCTGGATTTAAGGCTAGACACTAGGAGGTGACAAGGTTGCCCCCACACTTATGTCACCTGGAGGCCTGGCCCAGGAATACCACCAACCTGCTTGGCCCAAAAAGCTGGGCAGGAGAAGCCTCTTAGGCAAGAGCCATTGTTTTCTTTCAAAGCAGGGGATGGAGAGATTGGCCGAGAGCCTGGAAGAGAGACCCCCACAGCCCCCACGACCCCTTCAGCTCTCCACAGCCCTGTAGCCCCCAGCCTCTACTTCCTGGGGCTCCCCCTGACCAGAATCCTCTTCAAACCAAGTGGACAGTTGATCATGAGAAGAAATGGACACACCCTTCTGCAGGCTCCTGGAAGGCCAGTCAGGTGTGGACAGAGTCGCACACACACTGGACCGAGCACCACTCTGGTCGGTAATGTTTTAAATATTTTAAAGTACTTTTCTCCCTTAAAGTCCCAGAACCTCTGTGCAGAACTGGGCAAACCGTAGAAGGATGATATGCCTAACAGCCACCAGCCACCATTCCCATCTCTTATATTCCATGTTCCCCAATCCCTAATATTAAAATATTAGAGGGTTTAGATCCCCATACCAGGCAGCCTCCCCCCAAAATAAAATAAAATAAATCCACACATTTGTGGTTAATTGATTTGGGGCTGGCTGGTTAGCTCACTTGGTTAGAGCGTGGTGCTGATAACAACAAGGTCAAGGGTTCAGATCCTTGCACCAGCCAGTTGCCAAAAAAAAAAAAGGAAAAGAACAGATTTCTAAAGCTCAACAGCTCTAGGCTTTAGAAAACAGGTTTCTCCCATTTCTGGGGCCACCAGATAAGACTCAGGCAATCAGAGGTGAGAGTCTGCACGCACCAATGAGGTGGGTGTGAGGAGTGGGGACATTGTTCCTGTCCAGAAGCCCCCTGAAAGAAGGCACTAGGCTCTATTAAAAATGCCTTTAAGCTATAGACTTTGGACTTAAAAGTAATCCCTGCACACAGGCAGCTGCCGAGTCCCACCTGCCAGGAAGGGAAACTGCCCAGACCTCCCTGTCTCCCCTCTCCCTGGGATTGAAGGGGCTCAAATCTGGGAGCTTGAAGAGACTTGGGGCTCAGGCTGCTAATAGTGCAATGTCAACCTCATCATGGATCGATGCCTTGGGACGCCAGCCAGAGAACTCAGAGTTTGTCAGATTGTTTTTGAGTACGTTTAGCATTTGCTCAACAGCCAACTTAAAAAGAAACTTCTGGATCAAAACCCGAAGATAAGCTGGAAACGGCCTGTACTTTAAACCAAAGCCACTTTTTGTGACTAAAATTCATTTTGCCAATCTCTAGATAAACCAGGAACACTTTTTTCCCCAAGAGTTGTTCCTGGCAGGGTAACTTCTCCACGAACTTGCAATAAACTATTTCGAGTTTCCTCTTATTTCAGCAAAGTTCATTTTGTCTTGGATAGAAAAGAGAGGGAGGACAAAAAATATCCCAACGTTGTTTTTTATTATTCTTGTTCTTATTATTCTTATTAATTATCATTACCGCTGCTATGTGAGTATCAAGAGGAGGCACCATCTAATGAATGTACGGTCCACCAGTACTTCTGGACTTTATGAAGACGCCCAACACATCCTCAAGAGCAGTCCTAATGTCCTCCTGGGCAAGTGTGGGGTAAATGATAGCACAGTAAGGGGACTTGTGGCTTATTGAACATTCGTATCAAAGGAATTCTGATTAAGTTGAGCCCAGGCCAAGTCTGGCTCTCTCTTCCTTTTTCTACTATTGAATATTTTTATTAATGACTTGGATGAGGACTCTGGTGACATTCTGATTAAATGCCTGGATGACTCAAAGCTGGGAGGGAGAAGTCAGATGATAGAACTAAACATCAAAAAGACGGATGAAGGTGCCACCTTGTAGGTAGATGTCATCATTCACCCTGTAGATGAGGAAAGCCAGACAGCGAAACCCAGAGAAAGCAACCTCTTGCATGGAGCTTTCTCATTCTTTTACTCCCAGGAGGAGCATAACTCAGCATCTGCGACACTGTGCCCAGTGATCTGTGGATAGACAGCCTCCCATGCAGCCCCTGGAGGGCAGGGCCAGGCTTTGGTCTCTTTCCCTAGGTGACATCTCAATCCCTGTGGGGCTTCCCTCAAGGACACGACCTGCTATTTCCTGGGCCTGGCCTGGAGAGAGCACTTCAGCTCTTTCTGATCTGCAGCCCCAGCCTGTTTTCCCCTGGGTTCCTGCAGTAACCTGACTTGAAAGAGAAAAAATTGGGAGACAGAACTGTTCCAGCCCCTGAAAGATCTGGCATTTCTGTGCATGACTCCAGCTTACCACAAGGTGTTCCTGTAACAGGCTGCTTCCCAGAAGGGGTCCTGAGCAAGGGTTGTCAGATAAAATACAGAATGTCCAGGTATATGTCAGTTTCAGGTAGACAACAAATAATTTAGAATGTTCCATGCAATTTTGGGGACACACTTATTCTAACAAAATTACTTGTTGCTTAGATGAAAATCAAATGTAACTGAGTGTCAGGTATTTTTAGTTGCAAATCTGGCAGCCCTGCCCTGAGCTCATCCAAGACAGGCAAGAAGTGACTGTCTGGCGCCTTCCTGGAGCCCTGGCCTGGCCTGGCTTGCTGCTGGCCACACCACCCCTTACCCAAGGGGAGAGCAGGTGTGGACCAGCTGTGCACATCACTGGCTACTGCTGCCTGGTCAGGTCTCTATGGGCATGCAGCCCCCAAACCACCACACACTTACTTCCACCTTTACCCCTGTGGGCTCCTCAAGGCCTGGTCATCTCCACTGGCCTTGGACCTGCCCTCCCTCCACGGCTGCATCTTGCCGCATGCAGTTGGGAACTAACGCTGGCTTTCTCCCTGTCCCAGAAGCCTAGCTCAGCTGGAGCCAGCCATCCGGTGTGAGCCTGACACAGGGCCCATGCAACACCATCATAGGAGTACAAGATGACTGTTTACATTCAGGCTGCTCCTCTGGCTAATTCAGTCATTCAACAAACATCTATCAGGCCTACTATGTCCTGGGCATTGTGTAGACCACAGGGGCACAGTGGTGACCCATTCCTGCTCTCATGGAGGTGACAGCCTAACCAGGGAGAGACTTATCAGAGATGACACAGATAAATATTTGATTACCAGCACTGAAAGGTGCTGTGAAGCGGCCCTATATGGACAGCTTAGAGAGTGCATGACAGGTGCCCGATCTGCTCTAGAGTCTCCTTTGAGCTGGGCCTAGAGAGAAGTTAACTAGGTGGGGTCGGCAGTCAGCAAGAGCTTTCTAAGAGGAGGGGAGTCGGGCAGCCTTTCTACCTACCTCACCTCATCTGTTCCTTTTGCTGCTGAAAGTCACACGTGGGACAAGTTACATAATTTGTGGGTCCAGTGCAAATGAAAATGCAGGGCCCCTTTTTCAAAAATTATTAAGAATTTCAAGATGACAATAGCAGGATGTTAAACCAAGTGTGACGCTCTGAGCACAGGGTCCTGCATGACAGCACAGGTCACACTCCCGTGAAGTCGGCCCTTGGTCTCCTGATTACTGTGTGCCTCAGGTCAGGGACCAGATCTGAGTCTTCTGCCAGGAAGGTGCTGTACAAGGTCAGTTACAGAAGCCTCAGAGTGAGCCAGACAGACACAAGCACGCAGATGTGACTCAGGACCTGGTTGACACTTCACCTTCTGGCCCTCAGTTTCCCCATCTGTAATGTGGGTCATGATACCCCTGTGGTAGGCTGGTAGTGGCCCCCAAAGATGTCAGGTCCTAATCCTGGAACCTGTGAAGGTTATCCTACAGGGTGTCTTAGTCTGTGTGGGCTGCTATAACAGAACACCATAGACTGGGTGGCTTATAAACAACAGAAATTTATTTCTCACAGTTCTAGAGGCTGGGAAGTCCAAGACCCAGATGCCAGCAGATCCAGTGTCTGGTGAGAGCTCACCTCCTGGTTCATAGATGGCTGTCTTTTCACTTTGTCCACACATGACAGAAGGGACTAGGGAGTTCTTTTGGGTCTCTTTTATAAGGGCATAGATCCCATTCATGAGGGTTCCACCTTCATGATCCGATCACCCCCCAAAGACTCCACCTCCAAATGCTGTCACGTGGGGGATTAGGCCTTTCACTTAGCATAATGTTTAAAGGTTTATCCATAGTGTAGCATGTATCAGTACTTCGTTCTTTTTATTGTCAAGCAATATTCCATTGCATAGACGTATCACATTGATTTAACCATTCATCAGTTGGTGGACATTTGAGTTGTTTCCATTTTCTGACTATTATGAATAATGCTGCTATCAACATTCATGAACAAATTTTTTGTAGACATGTTTTCATCTCTCTTGTATCCATGCATAAGAGTGGGATTGCTGCTGGATCATATGGTAACCCTATTTTTAACTTTTTGAGGAACTGCCAGACTGTTTTCCATAGTGGATGTAGCATTCTATAATCCCACCGGTAGTGTATGGAGTTCCAGTTCTACCACATCCTCACCAATACTTACTGTCTTTTTGATTATAGGTATTCTAGTGGGTATAAAGTGGTATTTCATTGTGGTTTTGATTTGTAATTCCCTACTGACTAACGATGTTGAACATCTTTTCATATGTTTATTGGCCATTTGTATATCTTCTTTAGAGAAGTGTCTATTCAAATGCTTTGCCCATTTTTAAAAATAAGTCTGTTTGTTGTTGAGTTTGAGTTCTTTATATATTCTGGATCCTAGACTCTTACCAGATATGTGATTTCCAAATATTTTCTCCCATTCTTACCTTTCAATTTCCTGATGGTGTCCTTTGCAATGCAGAAGTTTTTAATTTTGATAAAGTTCAATTTATCTGTTGCATGTGTGTGTGGTTTTGAGAACAGAATGCACAAAAACATGTTTTTGCTTCAGTGCCTGGAACATACTGGTGCTCTTCTGCCACTTCCCAGGCCAGTGCCTGGGGCCACTCAGGGCAGAAGAAAGCAGCCTCTTCGCCCCCCCAGGGCCATTGTGTGGTTGATCTGTTGTCAACAACTTCTTCATTTGGCCCAGGAGGCACCCTGACAGGATCCAGGGTACTTTAACGGGCCCGTGGGAAAATTTTTTTTTTTAAATCAGAAGAATGAAAAAGAACTTTTAGGTCAAAGAAATGGTTTAATATATAATTTTGGGGGGTGGGGGTGGCTGGCTGGTAAGGGGATCCAAACTCTTGACCTTGGTGTTATTAATATCTAATACTAATATATTTGTATTAATACCAATGCTAGTTGTAAAATATCATTTTTAATTTTTCTTAATCAAGGAAGGAGCCTACAAAGGCAAAAATGCCATTGTATTTGAGTCACCAGAGCAGCAGTTCAGATGGGACAGGATGGGGAGCAAACCAGACGGACAGCTATTGTTACTGTGTCTACTGTTGTCACTGTTTTCAGTGTTAGTGTGTCCTCATTGTGCTCTGCTGGTTAAATATCCTTTCAAATGCTAGCTCTCTTTTGATCTTCCTAACAAGCCTGTGCCATGGGTAATTGGGCAGATTATTCCCATTTTATGGGTGAGAAAGGTGAGTCTCAAAGCATGTACACTATTAAACCGCAAAGAAGGGACCGGAACCTCAGACTTCTGATATGCACATTAGTACGTGTACATTCCCTGGCTGGGGTATGTCCCAGGCTCCGTGGATGGAGATCAGTTCGGCTCAGTTCAACTCTCCTGAGTTAATCAGACCCACGGCCACAAGGAGGAAATGGCCATGTACAGTATCTTGTTTCCGATCACGGCTATGAAATAGATGGAGGCTGGCTGTGCCGGGTGCCTGTAGCCCCCTGACACTTCTGTTGCCTGCCTGCCCAACCCTTCCTGCCCACTCCCTACCCCCAGCTTCTCAGAAAAACCACTTCCTAGGGGCCGGCCCGTGGCTCACTCGGGAGAGCGTGGTGCTGACAACACCAAGTCAAGGGTTAAGATCCCCTTACCAGTCATCTTTAAAAAATAAAAAAGAAAAACCACTTCCTGAGGTTTATTCCAGCAGGCAGCTTTTTAGTGTGGTTACTGAATTGCGCTGATTGAGGTGTGTGTTAGTTTCTGTGTATTTAAAGCAGGAGCAAAGCATGTGTAAATGACTCTGAGTCTGTTCTTCAATTCCTTCTGGCTGAGAAGGGAGCAACTCTGTGGGAGAAATGGGGTGCTGGGTGCACCTGGGCACACCTGGGCTCCCAAGCTTGGTTAGAGCATGGTGTTGTTAACATCAAGATCAAGGGTTCAGATCCTCCTACTGGCCAGCTGCCAAAAAAAATAAACAGATACACTATATTGTTAAGATGTCATTTCTCCCAAAACTGATTTATGGATTCAACACAATTCCAATGAAAATCTCAGAAGGTTTTGTTTTTTCTTTTGTACAAACGGACAAGCTGATTTAAAAACTGCAAAGAGAGGCACACTGGTTAGCTCAGTTGGTTAGAGCATGGTGCTGATAACACCAAAGTTGAGGGTTCAATCCCTGTACCAGCCAGCCACCACAAAAACAACAAGAACAAAAACAACAAAACTGCAAAGGACCTAGAACAGCCGTAATAACTTGAAAATGAAAGACATTTGAGGACTGACACCACCTGGCTTCAAGATGTAGTATAAAGCTACAGTAATCAAAACAGTGTGGTACTACATAAAGATAGATAAATAGATCAAGGGACAGAATAAAGACTCCAGAAATAAACCCACACATGTATGGACAACTGATTTTTGACAAAGATGCCAAGAGAATTCACTGGAGAAAGAATAGTCTTTTCAACAAAAGACTGCTGGAACAATTGGACATCTATATGCAAAAAAAAAAAAAAGAACTTTGATCCCTATCTTGCCTCATATACAAAAGTTAACCAAAATAGATAACAGATCTCAAAATAAAAACACAGGTGAAAATCTTTGTGACATTGGGTGAGGCAGAGATTTCTCATATGTGACACCAAAAAGGTGATCCAAAAAGAAAACATTGACAAATTGGACATCATTTATTAAAATTAAAAACATCTGCTTATCGAAAGACACTGTTATAAGGATAAAAAGACATGCCTTAAACTGGGAAAATATATTTGCAAATCACGTAATTGATAATGGACTTGTATTAGAATATGTAAAGAACTCTAAAAACACAACACCGAGAAAACACACAACCTCCTAAAAAATTGGACAAAAAAATTTAATTGACACATGCATGGTAAATAAGCACTTGAAAATATGCCATATATTCGTCATTAGGAAAACGCAAATTAAAACCATAATAAGCTATCACCACACCCCCCTCAAGAATGTCTAAAATTAAAGACTGCCCTGCCAAGTGTTGGTGAGAATGCGGAGCAACTGGAGCTCTCACTCATTGCTGGAGGGATTATAAAACAGCATCAACAGTTTGGAAAACAGTTTGGGAGTTTCTGAAAATGATAAACATACACCTACTATATAACCCAACCATTCCATTCCTACATATTTATTTACCCAAGAGAAATGAAAGTATATGTCCATACAAAGATTTGTTCTTAGCAGCTTTATCTGTATTAGCCTAAAATTGGAAACAGCCCAAATGTCCATCAATAGGTGAGTGAATAAACTGTGGTATATTTCATATAATAGAATACTATTCAGCAATAAAAAGGAATGAAGTACTGACATATCCAACAACATGGAGGAATCTCAAAATAATTATGCTAGGGCTGGCCCGTGGCTCACTCGGGAGAGTGTGGTGCTGGTATCAGCAAGGCTGCGGGTTCGGATCCCTATATAGGGATGGCCGGTTCGCTCACTTGGAGAGCGTGGTTCTGACAACACCAAGTCAAGGGTTAAGATCCCCTTACCGGTCATCTTTTAAAATAATAATAATTATAATGATAATTATGCTGATTGAAAGAAGACAGACCAATAATAACAATAATAATGAGTACAGACTGTATGAGTCCATAAAAAATTCTAGAAAATGCAAAGTAATGTATAGTGACAGAAAGCAGATCAGTGCTTGCATGGGGGGTGGGGGGTGGGAGGAGAGGGGTTCAGGGAGGGAGGGATGACAAAGGGCAAAAGGAAACTTTTGGGGGTGGTGGATACGTTCACTTTCGTGCTTGTGGTTGTCTTTTCACCGGGCATACATTTCTCAAAATTTATCTAAGTGTACACTTTACACTTGAAATATGTGCTGTTTATTGTATGTGAATTATACCTTGATAAAGCTGTTAGAAATTCAATTTCTTAATTAAAAAAGTTAAAAGGTAATACAGTCACATTATTCAAAAGCCAAAAGTACAGAAAGGTTTACAAAGAAAATTCTCCAGCTGCTCAGTTTCTACCGCTCAGCAGCCCCACCCCTCCCAGCACAGAAAACAGGGATCATTTGTGCTGCTATCGGCTTTCCCCAAGTTAATGTGTGCCCGTACCTAATGGCGTTGGTTATAGACTATCCTAGTCTATAGTGAGTAGCAAATCAAACAAAGGCTTTTACCCTTAGAGATTCAGCTCATCTCTGTACAGGCACGATGATCCTTTTTGTCTAATTCTAATTTCAGAGACTTTTTCTTGTATTATGTAAACTATCCATTTATATCCTTTGTCCATTTTTCGATCGTATTATTGGTCTTTTTCCTCCTGATTTCTAGCATTCTTTACATATTTGGCAAGTTAGCTCTTTGCCTGTGATATAAATTGCGAATATTTTTTCCAGTTTGTAGTTTTTCTCTTGACTGTTTTTTTTTGGGGGGGGTGGCGGGGAGGCAAAGCAGAACTTTTTTTTTCATGGAGCACAATTACCAATCTTTTATTTTATGGCTTCTGGATATTAAGTTATACTTAAACCAGCCTCCCAGGTTATAAGGAATTATTTCACAGTACTTCCTTTTTTTTTTTCTCCCAAATCAAAGTTTGTTTAGATGCGTGGGGGTAGTTGCCAGTAGGTGGCCAAAGAAGATAGCTTATAATGGGGAGCGGGGGACACAAAACAGCAAAAAAAATAAACTATACAGTGAAAAAAATTCCTTTATAAATAAACTTCCACTGAACCATAGGTCAGAGAGAGGAATTATTTCCTGGCTAGAAGCCATTACTTTTTGGTACTTGCCTTGGGGCCAGAGAAATCTGGGTTCTATTGTCCCCAATTCAAATCTGTCTCGGCTTTCCCATGTGGAAGTCCTTCAGGGTAGCATTTCAGGAACAACTTGGCACCCCGACCTCAAGGCAGTGATAATCTAATTTAGACGATACAGTGACTGGTCTTCACCTAGACAATCAGTCATTCTACTAACGCTTTTTGATCAGTACTGTGCCTGCCATCAAGGAGCCAGCATCGGGGGAGGACAGGCCATTACAGCACATTGTAGAAAGTGTGTGACAGAGGGAAGTGTGGAGAGGTGAGGCGGTGCAGAGGAAGGGAGCTCAGTTTGGGAAAGACAAGGGGAAGTTCTGGAGGACCTGATGCCTGAACTGAGTTTAAGAAGCTGTTGGTTGGAGCGCGGAGCTGATAACATCAAGGTCAAAGGTTCAGATTCCCATTATCAGCCAGCCGTCAAAAAAACAAAAACGAAAAACAACCAAAAAAAGGACGGGTAGGAATTAGCCAGAAAAGAGGAGGGGAAGGGCACTCCAGGCAGGGGAGCAGCGTCGGCTGAGGCACAGACCTGTGAAGCGTCTTTGGAGCTATAAATTCTAGCAGCCAGATTGTAGGGGCAAGAAGGGCCCAGTGCGAGACTCAGCTAGAAACGTGAGGAGGGGCTGGATGAGGGAGGGTTGTAAACTGACTTTTTCTGGAGGGCCATGGGGAACCATTACAAGGTGTCAAACAGGGATGTGAAAGGACGTGATTTATGTCTTAGCAATCTCCCTGTATAGCATGTGTGCATTTGGGGATGCAGGCCGGAGGGGGCCTCTAGGAAGTGTGGGCACCTCACAGGGCTGCCTAACCCAGGGACAGCCTCCTACTTCCACTGACTTCCAAGCTCAGCTTGCCCCTGGTGGCAGGTCTCCCTGACAAACCCTGCAAAGTTTTGAAAAATTCAGCCCCAGAAGGGCAGGAGGCCCAGATTGATGCTGTATGGAAAGAGCCCCCTTGGGGGGGCCACGGGAAAAGCGGATTTTGCTGGGTGTCCACGGGGAAAAGCCTTTTGGGAGAAGGTTGCAGAGAGGGAGGGACCCCCTCGCCATGGGAAGGAGTCCCCCAAACCCAGGCGAGACAGAGGAGGGTCCAGAACGCAGAGGCAAATGCCATTTGTGTCTTTTTTTTTCTCTAAAGGAACTAAACAAAGCGACTGCGTTCAGTGGCCCCTCAGGAAGGCCAGTCATTTCCTGAGGAGATATCAGGCCAGCCCAGGCCTCATTGTTCCCAGTTTCCAGCAATGGCCGCCATTACCTGACCAGTGCCAGAGCCGGACTCTCTGCAGGTGCCCAGAGAACTTACCAGCGGTTTCTGCTTTTCACAGGGCAGGTTCCATCCGTGGCAAGTAGGGAGTGTCTTCTGCCCCAGAGGCATGGCCCAGAGGCAGAACTAACTGTGCAGGACAGTTGGACAGTCTCTGCTCTCAGGGTGCAGCTCCGGTGGGCCCGAGGGGACAAGATGTGGCTTGGAGCCCTGCTGACCCTTCTGCTCTGTGAGTTTTTAACTCTCTTCCCACATCGCTTTACCTTCCTGAGAGAATTGAAGCTTCTGACATCAACATATTGCTTCTGTTTCTTCCAGGTTCAAGCCTTGATGGTCAAGAAAACTGTAAGTCCTGATGTTTCTACATAGTTTCACCGTCTTTTCCGTCGTTCTTCAAACTCATGTCAAATTGCTTGGGTCTGATATTTATAACAATTTGAGAAAAACATTCCAATTGAGAACTAAAGTGTATTCTGTTTTGGCATCTTTAGAAGGGTTTAGAACAAAATTCTTGTTCTAACCCAGGTTCTAATCAGCGTGTTTTAGAAGTAACTTCTATTTTCTAGACGCTAGTGAATCGCTGTTCGTTGGGGTGGGAAGGTGATTCAAAAATTAATGATTTTATAATTCGTTTTTTGTTGTTCTACCATAATTGCTTATGTTCATAACATACCCCATCCCTGATTGTTTTAATTACAAGAGGTATAATTGATCTGTCAGATTCATGAAGACAGAACATAGCTTAAATTGGTGCTACCATATTTTTTTTCCTAAATGATGGAAAACACAGACTGGACCTCACTTCCCACCCACTCGTGAGTCTGATCATATCTGCAATATTTCGTGCACGCACACAGAGAGGGAAGGTACTGCCTGTCTTTGAAGTCTGGTTTTATCATCCACTTTAGAGCTGATTTTTGAACCTTCATCTTGAGATAAGAGGGTTTTGTTCTGCCTCATCTGGGATCACGTGAATGAGGGGGCTCACTTGGGTCCGGGGGCTGTGAACGAAGGGAGAGCCCACAGGGCATGATCCTCTTGTCAGAAGTCACTTCGATCAGTAAAGAATGGGGGTGACTGGTTGCAGACAAACTGCACAGCGTTTGGAGATGAAGGACATGGACAGCGCCGGCTGGTTGAGCCGAGGCTGGGAGCTGCGGCCCCGGCATGGAGAGGGCTCGTGTGGCTGCTGGAGAAGCCTGTCTGCCAGCCTTTGCTGCTCAGCTCTCCATGTGTTTCCTTGGGCTTTTGATCCCCATGGCAACCTGTGGGGGCAGGATATCCGTTATCTTCATAATCACCCTACTTGACCTATGGTGTCCCTGAGCCTCAGAGACGACCTACTTGTCCGCGTGAGAGCTAGTTAGGGGGGCATTGGTACTGGGACCTCGACTTACCAAAACTTGATCATCTGTTTGGAGCCAAGGGCCTGACTCAAGGTTTTAAGATGTTTTACTGGCCTCTCTGAGCATTTTTCTCAATCTGTAAAGAGGGGATGATAACAGAAGCCATCCCGTGGGGTGGGTGTGAGGTTGAGATTGGATAAAAGGTGACTCGCCTGCCCTGCCTGTGGGGACTAATGAGTGATAAGGATGTTTACTGTGTGGTCCTAGCCCACCTTTACAGTCACAGCTCCTGCCCCACCCGCTCGCCCTCTGTCCTCTCCAGCCTGGGTACTCCCAGCTGTCATGCAGGCCACACCCTGCCCTGCAAACACCCACTGCTTCGGGGCTCCTGCTTCTCTGCCCCTCATATCCTGTTTCCCAGGGCTGCCATCCTCTGCCTCCTTCCCATCTCAAGTGGAAGTCACTCGCTCCCTTCCTTGGGCTCCTAGAGAATGTTCCTTGTACCTTCAGGGAAGATCTTGGAACGGCAGGACTCGGAGCAGTGAGAGACTGTCCCACTGCTTCCTCAGCCCTCTGCCATGTTTTATACTCGAGGAAACTGAGACCCGGAGGCCACGGGCACTGTGCAGGGTCAACACTGCAGGTTAGCAGAGCGGGGGGCCGGGTCAGGTCTCCTCGCCTTCAGCCCCCCAAGACCAGCATTCACCATGCACGACCTGCCAGCTCACTCCATGTTTCCTCGCCAGGTGCAGCCCTCTGCCCTCCTGTCTCTGACCTTCCTGACCCCCTCATCCCCACCCAGCAGCAGCTCACCTCGCCTCAGGAGATGGATGACCTCAGCTCCATCTTCAGCCTGGAGGGAACTCCCTCCGCTTCCCGCCCACCCGGCTGCTTTGGCTTATTTGCCTCCCCACCCATCCTCCCGGCTTCCCTCCTGATCGGGGCCAGCGGCCCACCCTACCTCACCCCGGCACCCCACTCCCACACGTCTTCATGTCCCTCTCCCCGCCAGACTTTTAGCATCTCTATCCCGGCGCCTGGTTTTCCCCCTCCCTCTCCTCCCCAGGAGAGAATTGACTTTTCCCTGAGTCGGAACCTCAAACCCTGGTCTCTGCAGGCCCCATGCTCTTATCCTGTCTGGAGCCCATCCCCTCCCTCCACCTCCACCTGCCCCTCCCCGTCCCCGTCCAAATCTAGCGGCCTCTCCCTTGAGCCTCAGGCTTACCAGGCGGCCAGCAGTTGGGGTCCCCTCCCAGTCGTCCTATAGGCCCGGCTGCACCACCGTGACTTTGTCTCCCTCTTTTATCCTTCTTTGGTGTTCCTATGTTAGTGGGTGGCATCCAAGTCCTCCTGGGAACCTAATCCAGGAACTTTATCTTCCACTCTTTTAACCCCCATCTCCAATCAAACAAGCCATTTATTTTTTGTTGTCGTAAAATACAAACGTTATAAAATTTATTATGACTGACATTTAGTACATTCACAATTGTTGTGCAACTGTCACCGTTGTCTGATTCTAGAACATTTTCATCACCCCCAAAAACAAGTCCTCGGGAGTCTACTCAAGAATTCCCAAGTCTGCCCCATCCCTCATTCCCAGTGTGCTTGTCCCAGCTCAGGCCTCCTCGGCTTCCACCAGAACCCTCACCCATGCTGTTCACTGGCCTCTGGTCTCTTCCCCCAGGCCACACGCCTCTCCTGAGACCCTCTGGACAGGGCTCAACTCGTCAGCCCAGCAGGCAAGGCCCTCCGTTCTGGCACCGCCTGCCGGGCCCACCTGGCCCCTTGGGCCCCACACTCTGCTTCCCATAAATGGCTGTGCCAGGAAAGCACTGATTTCTCATGCCCCTCGTGCCCCTGTGCCCCAGTACATGCTGTTGTCCTGCCCGCCACCCGACAGGCTCGGGTCAGGGCTCACTTCCTCAGACTTTCCTCGGTCTCTCCTGTGCTTACTGACATCACTGGACTCCAGCTGTCTGGGTCCCCACCAGCCTGCACTGTCTCAGACAGCAGGGACAAATTCTCCTCCTGCCGTAAGCCTGGCATCTGGCACGGGTGCTCCATAAATGTCTTATTGATGGGGACTTGAACTGAACTTGGAGATGCTTGAGACTCAGATGAGAAGGGGGGTTGGCATGCTCTCTGCTCAGCACGGAAGTTCGTCAGGGACTCTGTGTCTTGTGGCTCCCTGTCATTCTCGTGACAATGGTGGGTGACCCCTCCTTCTCCCCCCCGCCTTCTTTCTGAGTCATTTCCAGGTTGAGGGCCAGGTGGCTGGCTGAGTCATGACACCTTGTCTTTGCAGGGAGCATCAGCATCCGCTGACTGGTGGCCTTGAGGTCAAGGGAGGTAGGCCCCACGGTTTTAGTATTTGGGATTTGGCAGTATGGTCCTTGGGTGCCTTACCTGTGCTGTGGTGCCTTGGTCACTTTGGGTCCTTCTCCGTCAACCTTCATCCATCCAGGTTGAAATGATCTGACCTCTTTAGGCTGTTCTACAGCCCCATTCTCCATCCCAACAGTTCTGAACCTTTTGGGGGTTTAGTAAGGAAAGCTGTGGACTCTCTCTCCAGAAAAACACACATTTGCATACAATTAGAGGTGGTTCATGGGCCCCCTAATGCCCATCCATGCACTTCTCTGGGGCCCAGGTCCCCCAGGTTGTGATCACTCTGTTGTGTAAATAGTGAGACCTACACACAGTACTTCAGTGCAACTTGGACAGTTGATTTACCAAGAGGATAATGGTTTCTGTATTATAAAAAAAAATCAGTAGAGATTTTTCAAGATTGGTTGGGTGGCATATTTGTTATCTATTGCTGGTTAACAAATTACCCCAAAATGTAGTGGCTTAAGATAACACACATATATTATCTCACACAGTTAATAAAGTTTCTGAGGATCAGAACTGGCAGTGGCTTGGTTGGGTGTTTCTGGCTCAGGATCTCTCATGAGATTGCAAACAAACTGTTAGTCAGAGTGCAGTTCTCTGAAGGCTTGACTGAGCCTGTAGGATCTGCTTCCAGACTCACTCATCTGGCTATTGGCAGGAGGCCTCAGTTCCTCATCACGTGGGCCTTCCACAGGGCTGCTTATGACATGACAGCTGGCTTCACCCAGAGTGAGTGACCCCAGAGGAGGAGAGAGTGGCCAAGATGCAGGCTGCATTGTCTTTTATAACCTAACCTTGGAAGTGACATACCAGCACATCTGAGTATTTTCTTGGTCATATAGATCAGCCCTGGTATAAGTGGGAGGTGACCACGTGCAGGTGTGAGAAAAAGAAGGCAAGGATCATTGGGAGGGATCTAGAACACTGGCTGTAGCAAGGGTGGAGTGGTAGTCAGGGTGGTAGCAGTGGTCGTGGTGATGCAACTAGGCTGCTGTTCTGTGGCCTCAAGTCAATCATGTTTTCTGCTAAGATGAAGAGGGAGAACTCATATCTTGATCAATTTTATAAGATGCTTTTCCATCTTCCATCCTGCCCTCCCTTCTCCCTTGGCTGTTCCAGCTAGCCATGGGAATGTAATATTCCTACCAGTGCATCAGTAGAGTTCATTTATTTATGCAGATGAATGTAGAGTTGCTTGGAAAAACAAGACAGCAGAAGTGCCCCATGCTGGTGGGTACCATCCGCACTAAAAAATACACTGCTTGGTGCTTTAGCTAAGTTTGATTTAAAATTGCTAAAAAGTGGTAGGGCTCCTGTAAAAAGGAAATGCACTAGGCCTGGTCAGTAAGAGGCCCAGGCAGGGATTGTGCTAAGGCTGGAAGGCCCAGAGTAGAGAAGAGTTGTGAGATGCAGCCTGAGCTCCCTGTGGGCAGAAATCATGCCAGTCTTTCTCTGCTCAGATCCCCCAAGTACTGGGTACGGTGCTTGGCACAGAGAAGCCCCCTTAAATGTTTTCTGAATGAAGGGTGCTAAGGAAGGGAAGGTCAACCAGGAGCCAGGCATTGGGTGGAATATACACAGCCCTTTAGAGCTCTCAACCACCTTGGCTTAGATGCAAATACCAGGGCAGGCAGGTATTAGAGTCCCCACTTGATAAGAGGAGAAGGGGTGGCTCAGAGAAGTTAAACAACTCCCAAGATCACCCAGTTAAAGACTGTGGGATCGGGGGCTTGAACCCCAGTGTGCTTGACTCTCTTCTGTACCCAGCATTGCACTCCAGGCTTGGGCATCACCAACCATGGATGGGCAGCTCATCCAGGACGATGTGGAGAAAACACAGTGGGATGAGCAAAACAGGGAGTGTGGAGAAGTCACTAGAAATTAACCTGAAAAATTAGAAAATGATTTTTACTTTAGAGAACTACCTAGAAACATGGAGTAGAGATACAGCTTTAATGCTCTTTGGAGCTGGTTTTAGCTTCTATGACTGACAGAATCTAGCTAATATTTCTCCAGCACTTTATAGGTGCCAGCAATTGTGCTTCAAGTACTTAAACTCAGATTCTCACCCTTACAATTATTGTGCCCATTGTATGGATAAGTAAACTGAGGCTCAGAGAAGTTTAGTAACTTGCCAAAGGTCACACAGCTTGTTACTAGCAGAGGTGGGATCTGGCCCAGGTGGTCTGGCTCCATGCACTTGACCTGCTCTCTACTGTCTCCTGGTAGAGTCACTGGACTAAAGAGCATGTCTTAAAAAGAAGGAAGAGTTATTGAAGAGGTAATGAGAGGAGAGCTGCCTGTCTGGGAAGTCAGTACGTGGGAGTGGATCATACTAATTGAGGGGGAACTAAATATGGTCCAAAGAACTTCTGTGTTGAGAGCTCACCCGGAGGCTTCTCAGACCAGGAGTTTATAACTTGGAGAGAAAGAAAAGGGAGTTCTAAAGATCAACGCTGTAGTACATAACTTGGATTTAAACCATCACCTCATTTTATCTCAGGGACTGACTGATCAGATACCATTTTTTTGTAAAGTTGATTGCTTGGAAAAAAGGGGCAGGTGTGGACTATTGTACTCATTTTAAAATTCAAGACAGGTTATAGGCATATTAAATTTTCTTTTCTTTTTTTTTTTTTTAGGTTTAGCTACTTAACTTTATTTCATTAAGTGATTTTATTTTTTTATTTATTTTTATTTTATTTTATTTTATTTTGTCAATATACACTGTGGTTGATTATTGGGGCCCATTACCGAAACCTCCCTCTCTCCCCTCTCCCCCCTCCTTCCCAACAACCTCCTTTCTGTTCGCTTGTCGTATCAACTTCAAGGAATTGTCATTGTTGTGTCTTCTTCCCTCCCCCCCCACCAGGTTATTTGTATATTTATTTATTTATGTTTAACTCCCACAAATAAGTGAGAACATGTGGTATTTCTCTTTCTGTGCCTGACTCGTTTCACTTACTATAATTCTCTCAGGGTCCATCCATGTTGTTGCAAATGGCAGTATTTCATTCGTTTTTATAGCTGAGTAGTATTCCATTGTGTAGATGTACCACAGTTTCCTTATCCACTCATCCGATGATGGACATTTGGGCTGGTTCCAACTCTTGCCTATTGTAAAGAGTGCTGTGATGAACATTGGGGAACAGGTATCCCTTCGACTTGATGATTTCCATTCCTCTGGGTATATTCCCAGCAGTGGGATAGCTGGGTCATATGGTAGATCTATCTGCAATTGTTTGAGGAACCTCCATACCATTTTCCATAGAGGCTGCACCATTTTGCAGTCCCACCAACAATGTATGAGAGTTCCTTTTTCTCCATAACCTTGCCAGCATTTATCATTCACAGTCATTTGGATGTTAGCCATCCTGACCAGGGTGAGATGGTATCTCAGTGTGGTTTTGATTTGCATTTCCCGAATGCTGAGTGATGTTGAGCATGACAAATTAAATTTTCAATTGTACAAGAAAGGCTCAACTGTTAAAAGAGAGGAAAAGAAAGACAGGTTCTGCCACTTTGTCTGGCCAACTCGTTAACTATGCCTTTTCTTTCTTTCTTTTTTTTTTTTTTTATTAAAGATGACCAATAAAGGGATCTTAACCCTAGACTTGGTGTTGTCAGCACCACGCTCTCCCAAGTGAGCTAACCAGCCATCCCTATATAGGATCCGAACCCGTGGCCTTGGTGTTATCAGCACCCACTCTCCCAAGTGAGCCATGGGCCAGCCCACTATGCCTTTTCTTATCCCACAATGACTTGTGACCGCTTATAAAAAGTATGTGTGGTTGTTCAACAAGATACCATTAATGAGGAAATCAAGATGAGAAGAAAACAAAGGTGGGCACACAAAGCTGTGGTCCTTTTAGCACACAAAAATGCATCTCAAATATTGCCAGAATCCAGAGGTGAAACTGTGGCTTTGCGCTTCTTAGCAGCCAAAGCAAAAAGGAAAACAAGATTCTTTAGAAAATTCTTGGACTCTACAAGATAGGAATGAATCGGTGTTCAGCATAAACGTAGCATTTCCTGGTGCTGTTGAGACACTTTGTGAAATCATTGAAAACATCCCAATGACTTCCCAGACTACTGGAAATTTAATTCCGTAAGACAATTTCTTAATAGCATCTGTTTTAGTTTGCTCTGATTGCTATAACAAAATATCACACACTGAGCAACTTAACAGAAATTAACTTTCTCACAGTTCTGGAAGAAAGAAGTCCAAGATCTAGGTGACAACAGGTTTGGTTTCTTCTGAGGCCTCTCTCCTCGGCTTGCAGATGGCTGCCTTCTCACTGTGTCCTCACGTGGTCTTTTCCGTGTGTGTACACATCCCTGGTGTTTCTCTGTGTGTCCTAATTTCCTTTTATAAGGACATAGGTCAGATTGGATTAAGACCTACCCCAACAGCCTTGTTTTAATATAATCATCCATTTAAAGGCCTTATCTTCAAATGCAGTCATATTCTGGGGTCCTGGGGGTTAGGGCTTCAACCTGTGAATTTGAGGATTTTGGATATAATTCAGCCCATAAGAGCATCCTTCAACAGAGAGCCAAAGCTTAACTTGGTTAACGTATGCTATGAGGGCCATAGCAAGGACCAAACCACACAGACTTCTGGAGATCTTCCTTGGTTCAAAGATAAAGAAATTTAGCGTATCACAGAACACATAGAGTATTCATAACCCATGAATATTTTTCTATTATCAGAGCATCTAATAAGAATTGAACTTTAGGAGCCTTATCTAAGCTGTGGGACTGTCCCATACCATCCCTGGCTTCGGAAGTCCTTATCAGGGTCACATAAACTTTGGGTGAGGTCTGTGCTTGAAGGTGCCAAACCTTGCGCATAGAGTGCCACCTCTTGTGTACAAAAGGCAGAGGAATAAATAAGACTTTGTATTTGCTTGTATTTGCATAAAGAGGCTTGCTGGAAAAATACACAAAAACTAAAATTGGTGGTAACTTCAACAAGGGGAAGTGGAAACTGGGTGGATGGAGACAGGGCTGGGAAAGAACCTTTTCACTGTATCTTTTCCCCTGTATTTTTCTTTTTTTTTTTTAATCTCAACTATATAGAATTAAATTAAATAATCCTTGGTTCGTAACATACTTTCCTCTTTGATCCGTGCATATATGTCTTTTGTTTTATTTATATGTGTATTTGTTTTTAATAACATAATGAATTCATATGACCCCACCACTCAACCCAAGAACTAAAAACATTAGCAGCACCTATGTGTCTACCTGTACGCCTCTCCTCGTCCTATCCCTCTCTCCCTCCAGAGGTGATCGCTATGTTGATTTTTTTATATTAATCGTATATCTAGAAACTTCTAAACTCACCATACTTCACATAATTTGTAGACTCTGTGGTTTTTACACAGACATATCATGTCATATCATATTTTACATATCATATCATCTGCTTTCGGGAGCTTTGAAACATTTGACCACACTATCAACTCAAAAATTTAAACAAAAAAATTTAAAGCCCATGGTCACTTTATTCACACTTTGTGGAGGTAGGTGAGACAGGAGACTAACAAAGCATACCAACACAGTGGCTCAAACCCAGGTCCAAATGCCAGATAGATAGCCCCCTTGAGAATGGGCATGGTAGAAGTTCATGGGGGAGACATGTAGGGATTTGGGGCTTTCAAGAGGCTGAGAATATGTGACTTTAAGGTCATGGGCATTAGATACATTTTCTCCCAACCCTTCCCCCCCGACACACACATATTATCCATTTTTTTCTGCCATTCATAGACAATGAGATGTTTGATATGTTTTTCCTACAGGAATTTGGGGGGTGAATATTTTACAGTGCTGATTAAGCCTTGATCCATACATGTGGAAAAGAAAACCATGGGGAAGGTAGAGCTGAGGTGCTTTGAAATACATCAAGGGGTATTCCTGGGACTCCGGGTGGGCTAGAGAGGGTGGGCTACAGAGGGCCTATAGGCAGGGCCAAGAAGATCCTCAGAAAACAGACCTTCCCTGGTCTGCTCTTTTTTTTTTTTTTTTTTTTAAGATGACCAGTAAGGGGATCTTAAACCTTGACTTGGTATTGTCAGCACCACGCTCACCCATTGAGCTAACCGGCCATCCCTATATGGGATCCGAACCCGTAGCCTTGGTGTTATCAGCACCGCACTCTCCCGAGTGAGCCACGGGCCGGCCCCCTGGTCTGCTCTAAAGCTTGAGAAAAGTCCCGACTAAGGAGCATGGTCCAGAGCCGTCCAGCCTAGAAAATTTTCAGAGCAGTGGCCTACCACCAGCTGACAAAAATACTCATTAAAATAGCCAGAGAGCATCTAGTTTTAAGCAATCCATCTCCCCATCAGCTCACCACTGTACAATAACTTCAGAATGTGGTCTCTATTTAGTTGAATTCTACTGACAGCCTATGTTTGCTGGATATAAGCCCATCCAGTGTTGGAGGATGTCAGCTGGAAATGATGCATTTGGTGTCGGCACAGAGCCTGATTTCTAGCAGAGACTGGGTAGCTGCTTGAATGTTGTAGCTGCTCTGTGTGCTTGACCAGAGAGTCCTGTCCTTTACAGAGGAGAACCTGTGCTCTTTGCTTCTGTGGCAGGTGGGGGTAGGGAATAGAAGTGGCTGCCTCAAAAGTAGTTCCAAGTCTTCACCATCTGGTGAGGCCTCTGAGCCCATCGGATAGAAAACACCAGTTGGGACTGTGCTAATTTGGTCAGGCCTGGGTGGGGAAGGAGTTCCGGGGTGTGATTGTTCAGTTTCAGAATGCAGGTAGCTGTCATTTATTAAGCACTTACTGTGCACCAGGCATTGTACTGGGTGCTTCCTGGCTGCTCTCTTGTTAAGTCTCTTGCAATAACCTAAGGAGATATTATTACCCCATCTTACAGCTGACGAAACTGAGCTCAGAGAGATTGACTGCCCAAGGTCACACAGTAAATGAAGAGCTAGGACTTGAACATTGATCTGCCTGAATCCTGTCCTCTCTCCAGGGGTCATGACATGGCATCTCACAGGCTGCATACATCTTATATTTTTTGGCATCAGGAGTGGGATCTGAACACATACATCTTATATTGGTCATACTTTGCCACCTTTTCTTGATGGGAATAGGAGAAGCTTAGTACCAACTGTCTCATGCTCAACCCACTGTACACAGTCATGATCTGCCTGGTCCCTGCAGGCATTTGGGGCCCCTGGACTCTGTACTGCATAGGATGTGATAATACCACATCTGATATGGTGAAGGTCTCAGGGATGATATTGTTCCTGAGATGACAGGTGTGTCTGCCCTCACTCCCTTTGCATTTAGTTTTCACCATCAACAGCATCCGCATGGAGAGCCTGCCAGACTGGACTGTGCAAAACGGGCAGAACCTGACCCTTCAGTGCATCGTGGATGTGAGCACCACTTCACACGTTAAGCCCCAGCACCTGGTGGAGTTCTATAAAGATGACGAGCTAATTTATAATGTCTCCTCCATGGAGAACACAGAGAGCATTTTTATTCCTCAAGCCCGGGTCTATGACTCAGGAATGTACAAATGCACTGTGACTCTGAACAGGAAGAAGAAACCCACTCAAGAGTACCAGGTGTCAGTGAGAGGTGAGTCCCTGAATTGAACATAGGCAGGCAGATGGAACACAACACACACAGTGGCGTTAATAGTAACGCTGGCCTTACCTGTCCATCCATCACCCTTCTCGCTCATCTTCCCGGCATTTTCCTAACCTGAAAATGCAGGCGTTAGACATGTTGCAATGTGCCGAGCTATTTCTAACCTCCTTGCCTTTGCACATGCTATTCCCTCTCCCAGGAATTCCCTTCCTTATGTCATCTCTTCGTGAACTACAACTTCTCCTTCAAGACTCAACTCAATGATTTCTTCTCTGACACTTTTCCAAATAAAATTGGTCTTCCCAAGGTACTGATCCTTACAATTCTTAGGCTCTCTCCATGTTTAATGGTATTTGTGTGTATAAAGGCAATAGTGCTGTGTTAAGACACTGAATTCTGCAGCTACTCTGCCTGGATTCCAATCTGGGCAAGTCCCTTAACCTCTCTAAACTTCAAAATCCTCATTACTAAAATGAAGATAACAATAATACCCAGCTAAGGAAACTATTGAGAAGATTAAAAGGTATCATGTAGGTAGAGTGCTTAGCATAATGTCCAGCACATGGTGAGTTCCCAGTAAATGGCAGTGTGCTATTTCACTCAATATTACAACTATTTCTCAAAGGACTTTGAAACTGTGAGTAGAAAGACAGTGTTTGGTCTATTTTTATAGCCCGAAAAAGAATCTGGCTCATTATAGGCACTCAGTAAATGATTGTGGAATAAATTAAAGTTAATCCTAGCTTGTGGATGGCATTCAATTAATTATAACAACCATCACAGTAATACTAATAAATACCATGTTTTTTCTTTAAACTCTATCAGTTGGGAATCTGATTGTATCATCTTCCCAATGGGATTATAAACCAGTGAAAGCTTCAACCACATCTTGAGCATATTTTATATTTCTCAAAGTACCTGGTACAGTGCTAGGCACATACATGCTCCACAATTACCTGGTAGGTAGCACTGGGTGTTCAGGGAGCAAAAAAGAACCCTCAGATGAGTTAGCCACAGTGACTCAGCGGAGGGAGGCTTGTGCCGCTGAATCAAACTGCTACTAATGGACTTTCTCTTTCCCCAAAGGAGTACCCAGTCCCAGGGTGACGTTGGACAAGAGGGAGGCGATAGAAGGCGGGGTCGTGATGGTCAATTGTTCTGTCCCAGAGGAAAAGGCCCCAATACATTTCACAGTTGAAAAACTTGAACTAGATACAAAAAATGTCAAGCAAAAAAGAGAGAAGACTTCGCGGGACCAGAATTTTGTGACGCTGGAATTCCCAGTTGAGGAACAGGACCATGTTTTAATATTCCGATGTCAAGCTAGGATCACTTTTGGGATCCGCACGGAGATCTCAGAATCCACCAGGAGTGACCTGGTCACCGTGAGGGGTCAGAGTCCTGCTCCCCTGCCCATCATCCTCTATGGTTTCTGGTTTGATAGGGGGAGGAAGAGCCCAGAATAGGAAAGGGGCTGGGCCTCCTGGCCAGGCTGCTGTTCTGAGGACTTAGGACCTGTTCTTAATCACTTTAAGTCAGTATTTTTCCAACTTTTTTGGCTGTGACACAGTTAAAATATATGATTTCCCAAAGAAAAGTTTCACAAAAAATACCCTTAATATAGATGATGCATTTTTATACTTTCTAGTCTATTTTATTCCAGTTTTTAAAAATCCTGGCCATGACTCACTACATTCATGCATTGTATGACCTGCAGTTTAGAAACCACCACTTTAAGCCATTGAGGGTCAGACACCAGGAAGTGGGGTCTGGAGGGGATCGAGAGGGAAGGGGGCCTGGTCCGCGGCCTGTGCCTCCCACATGGACTTGCATTGGACCAACAGTAAACAAGTTAGGTGCCTGGGAGTGCCCAGGACAAACAGGACTCTAGGACAGGTAACCAGAAGCTCCCAGGGCCCTGGTGCACCTGTGAAGCTGGGAAGATCAGGGGAAGGTAGACTCTAATGTAGATAACCTCAGCTATTTTCAAGTAGGAGCCCTAAAGTTTTTCATAAATGTCCCCTTTCTTTTGGAACGTCACTTCACCTCTCCCTGTTGTCCTGTTTGTGTGTGTGTGTGTGTGTGTGTGTGTGTGTGTGTGTGTGTGTGTGTGTGTGTGTTTAATATTTTATGATTATAAAATAATATGTGCTCTGGGTAGAATTTTTTTTTTAAATGGTAGAATCTGAAGTATCAAATTACAGTCACTCATAGTACCGCACTACTCAGTCAAAATCACTTAGATAGTCCTCTAGACTTTCTGCATATATATTACACATGTACGGAGTTTTTGTTTTTATCAGAGATGCAGACCTATCAAACACATTCTTTTATACCCTTTGTAAAACTCAACAACAGGTTATAGATTTTTGTTCATATCAAAACATATAGAGCTATATCATTTCAGTGGCAACTTGGAATTCTGTTGTAGGATGTGCCGTAGTTTATCGACCTCATCTTCTGTTGATGGACAGGTATGCATTTCCCCAGTTTTTTGCTGTTGCAACAATCATACAGTGCAGACACTTGTACTTATATCTTGTTTACTTTTGCAAGTATTTTATTTTATTTTTTATGGGGTTAATTCCTAACAGTCAAATTGTTGATTCCAATATTTTGTGCATTTCTAATATTGAAGATATTGCCAAAGTGCTCTTCAAAATGGTTGAACACTTCTATCAAAAGTGATGCTAGTGTTTATTTTCCCATATCCTTGCCCACTCAGAGTATTATCAATCTTTTATTATTTTTGCTGATTTAATTGAGCCACGGTGATATATCATTGTTGTGATTTGTATGTCTTTTGTTTTTAGTGAGACTGAGTACACTTATTAGTCTATTACATTTTTTCCCATAAACTGCCTATTTATATACACTTTGCCCATTTTCATTGTTCCTGATTGGTTTGAGCCCTTTATAAATTAAAAGAATTAGCACTTTGTCAGAGGCACTATGCAAATATTTTCCCAGTTTGTCATTTATCTTTTTATTTTATGATAAGTTTTCCATGCAGAAGTTTTTAATCTTTAGTTAGTCAAGTTTATTCTTCTTACTTCTTTTATTGTTTCTGTGAGTTAATTTTTTTTCCTGCATTTAAATCTTTGGTGCAACTGGACTTAATTTGGGTATCGGAAAAAAATGTTCAGTTATTATTCAGCTACCCTAGACAGGTAAGAAGGTGAGTGTCCCCAGAACAACAAAAACTTGAAAATATGCTTTAATATGTTATCTTTCCTCTTTCCCAAAAATACCTTAAATATAATCAGTAGATTCATTTAAAAAAGAAAAGATAAAAAGTTGAGTGCCCTAAAAGATGTCCTCCCTTTTTTAACTGTTACTCAGGAAAGCAGTCCTTTTTTATTTTTTTAATGACAGCTTTCTATCATGAGTTTAAATTACTTTATAATTAAAAAAAACACTAATGAATATTAAAGTATTATATCACTCTAAATTCACTTCTAGCATTTTTAAATGACCCTATTCTGTTTTTTACATGTTGGAATCTGTGTATATACTTGAGTTTATGCTGTGGGTTTGTCTTTGTGTGTGTGGGAACAAAAGCTGAGGACCTTGCCCTGCTTTCCTAAAGATCCCATGCCCTGGGTTGAGACCATATTTTACCATAAGTGTTTTTCAAACTGTGTGAGTCACTAAATCAATTTAGTGAGTTGTGGCCAGCATTTTAAAAAATGAAATAGAATAGAGTAGAAGCCACCTTTTTTCTTTGCATATGGTTATTTAAACATGTCTTTTCACGAAGCAGCATGGTTGTCGCTTTTGAAAGCTATAGAATTTTCAGGCTGAAACGCCAAGCTTCCGTGAAATGCTGTGAGAAGAGCCTAGAAAATCCACAATGGGCAGGGGGAAGAGTCCACTTCTCATTGCTGTGGTTATTTCTGAAGTTTCTGCAGCTGAGATCTGGAGAGGGTGTTTGGCCTTTGGGAAGCTCAAGAAAGTCAGAGAATTGCAGTTAAGGCTAAAAATGCAAGAATGAGCAAGAAGGAAGGGAGCGTCAGAGCAGCCCAGGCGAAGGTTTTTGAGAGGAAAGGTTGAATTTTTAAAATTAATTAGGAGAAACAGAAGCTGGAAAAGGGGGAGCAGCAAAAGAGCGGAGGAGTAGCAATTACCTTTTCCCCTTACCTGAGTCCAACTGGCTTGCCCTCTTCTCTTGCAGAATCCTTCTCTAGTCCCAAGTTCCATATCAGTCCCACAGGAATGATCACTGAAGGAGATCAGCTCCACATTCAGTGCTTCGTTCAAGTGACCCACCAGCCCTATGAGTTCCCGGAAATCATAATCCAGAAGGACAAGACGATTGTAGCAAACAGCAGACACAGCAACGGGGCCGACTACTCAGTCATGGCCATGATGGAACACAATGGCAACTACACGTGCAAAGTGGAATCTAGCCGCATATCGAAAGTCATCAGCATTATGGTCAACATCACAGGTAGGGCTGCTGCGGGAGGGTTTGGGCAACTGGGCTAGAATCCAGGATGACCAAGAGAGCAGATACTTCTTCTGTCCCTGCTTGGCTGAATGAATGTACTCAGGAGGGGGAGCGAGTACGCAGTCTGCGGTGGTGGTGGAGGGTGCAGGCTCTGGGGCTCAGTCCCAACCCTGCTGCTCACTACCTCTGTGACCTTGCGTGAGTCAACAAAGTCGCCTCAGCTCTGGGAGATGGGGGTAACGACAGCGCTCACGCTGTAACACTGTTGTAATGATTAAATGAGATAACTGTGCTATAAAGTGTTAGCACAGTGTCTTGTGCTATATTACACTTGTCATTCCTGGGCCGAGTGCTATGCTAGATCCCAGACACAGGTCCTCGGACAGGGCCAGGAATGAGAAAGCATCAGTAAACTCAAAAATCATAGTAACAATTCCCCCTTGTTGGACTCTGTATGACAGGTTTATATACATGTGTATTTCAGACTCATAAGAATTCTAGGAGGTTGGAATTATGATGCCCATTTTATGGATGTAGAAACTGAGACTGGGAGGTTAGTAACTCACCCAAGGATTACAGGGTTACCAAGCGGCAGCATAAGAGTCACCCCCAGGACTGTTTGATTTCTAAACCCATGGACTTAAAAGTTCCCTCTGACTCCTACCCCCCTTACCTGGCTTTATTTCTCTCTAACATACTTTACACCAAAAAAATATACTCTACCTCTCGTTTGTTTATTATATGTATTCAGCCACTAGAACGTAAGCTGCTGAGGGCAGGAATATTATCTGTTTTGCTCAGTGCTCTATCCTTAACGCCTAGACCAGCACCTGACAACTATAGGAGTTAAATGCGTATTTGTTGGATGGCAGTGCTGAAGAGTGCAGCGACTCAGCACTTCTTGGTTCCCCAGTAAAAGTGCTCATCATACGTGCATGCCTCCATTCACTCATTCATTTACTAAAAGCTCCTTATGTGTCAAGCATTGAGTGTGCAGTCACAGCAACAGTCCCCAGTGCCATGGGTAGGCTGCCAACTACCCAACTGGGCAATTAGCGTGTATGTTGGATCCTGCTTGTTTATAGTGTATACTAGCAAGTTGGTTAATTATGGATAACAACAAATATTTCAATGGCTCATGCTATTTTTTACTGACACAATTTATATTATCTCATTAGATAAGAGTATCAATTCAACATATATTGAACACCTTCTGTATGCTGGGCAACTTATTGGGGATAGAGAGCTAACTGAGACCAGGTTTTGCCTTTAAAGAATTCACAGACATTAATAGACCAGTCTATAGAATTTTCTTTTTTTTTTTTTTTTTAAAGATGACCGGTTAGGGGATCTCAACCCTTGTCTTGGTGTTGTCAGCACCACGCTCAGCCAGTGAGCGAACCGGCCATCCCTATATGGGATCCGAACCCGTGGCCTTGGTGTTACCAGCACTGCACTCTCCCGAGTGAGCCACAGGCCGGCCCTATAGAATTTTCTTATAACAACCATGTGGACTAAGACACTCTGCCTGGGACACTGGATAACTTGCTCCAAGAGGCCTTTTCCCTGATTGCCCCCGCCTAGGCTCAGAGTTTCTTCCATGGGCTCTGCTGCAAACACCGTGTCTGAATCGCCCACTAGACATAAGCGCTTTGAAGTCAGGGACTGTTTCTCATTCACTTCTGTCTCCCCAATGCCTAGCAAGGTGCCCACCACAGAGATGACCTACAATAAGCACTTGTGGAATGAAATGAGTGAGTGAACAAATAAATGAATGAATGCATGAATCATTACTTGCATTACAAGTTGCAAAACTTTTCTAATCCATGTCCATGAAATACATTGGATTAACAAGAGAGGAAAATTCACCATTGGAAGAATGAAGTCTAGCTTTTTAACTGTATGATCATCAGGTACATGAGAAGCAAAGGAAAACTTCTGCAGGAAGTTGGGAGTTTGTTCTGCCAACAGCAGCTGGGCCAAGGGCCTCTCCAGGAAGGAGTTTGGGGGTGATTGCCAGATACCTCTGCCCCATTCCCACGCACTGTTTTTCAGAATTATTCTCCAAGCCGAAGCTGGAAACTTCCTCCACACGTCTGGACCAAGGTGAAAGCTTGAACCTGTCATGCTCCATCCTAGGAGCGCCTCCAGCCAACTTCACCATCCGGAAGGGAGACACAATTGTGTCGCGCTCTCAAAATTTCACCAAGATAGCCTCGGGATGGGACAGCGGGACATACACCTGCACCGCAGGCATTGGCAAAGTGGTCAAGAAAAGCAACATGGTTCGGATAGATGTGTGTGGTGAGTATGTCCTCACTGGCTCCAAGAGTGTCCCTGGATTGAATGGGAGAAAGGGAGTTTATTGCCAGGCACTACCCTCTCCAGTCTGAAAGCAGATCAGACTCAGGCAGGGTAAGAACTTGAGGTAGAGTGGGATGAAATTGGGGGGCCAGAGAGAAGCATGTGGGCATTCCTGCTCAGAGCACAGGAGAAGGGTAATACAAGGAAAATGCTTTTGGCCAAAATCAAGTTCATGGCTCTATTGTGACTGCAAGCTGATGATATGGCCTCTGAATTGGCAAGATTCTGGCTGCCGGGGCAGGAACCCACCCAGAAGTTCAGGGAAGAAACACTGTTTGTCAACGTTAAACTTTAAGATGATCTAAGTTCCAGTTTTTTAAATCCATATGGGGAAAGACTTCCTGTGGGCAGAATGTAGGTACTGAGGACCACCTAGAGCCAGGCTTCTCAGGCTTGAATGCAGGTTCTGGTTCAATGCAGGTTCTGATTCAGCAGGTCAGGATGGTGCCAGATTTGCATCGCTAACTAGCGCCACGAGCAGCAAGGTTTTCCATGAAAATGGAACTCCAGTCAAGCTGTCACTGCCCCTGTTATTATTTAGTCACGGTCCTTCAGTTTAGCCTGTGGCTGTGGTCTATCTAGCTAAGATTTTAGTTCTCCACTGAACCAGGATCTTAGCCTAGTGTCAGCTCTCTAACCATCGAACTAAAAGGAAAGAATGCGAGAGACAAATGTGGCTCATTACATTTTCTTTATTTTTGTTGTTCTTGGGAGGAGGTCATTTCATTATATAAGGTTTATCAATAAGCTAACATCTAAATAAAGACCTAGTGAAATTCTTATATCTTGAGGCATGCAATTTACTAGTAGGAGAGGTTGCGGCACTGAGAAGAATTTGCTTTAAAATACATTCTGTTTGGGTACTTGTTATACTTTCCTTATGCTTTTCTGTGTCTTGGCTCAATACAAAAAATATATATGTATGCATATACGTGCATGTGAGATATATTACAATATAAACATGTATTTATGAGGACGTAATGTTTTTCTTGAATTTATGTCATTCTTTATTTTGCTTATTACACTTCTCTTTCCCTCTCCCTTCTTAACACACATACACACACACAAATTGCATGTCTGTCTTTAGGAGTTCCTTAAGGCAGGCAGGCACTTGAAATAACGGTGGTGACAGAGAAAGCAAAGCCCAGACTTTGGAGAAGGAACTTTTTGGACTGGATGCTTTGCTTCTGCTTTCAATGCCATTTAAATCTGTTTTCTCTGTGTCGTTCTAGAAATGCTCTCCAAGCCTAGGATTTCTCTTGATGCCAGGTCTGAGGTCATAAAAGGACAGACCATAGAAGTCAGTTGCCAATCGATAAGTGGAACTTCACCTATTTTTTATCAGCTTTTAAAAGCAAATAAAGTTTTGGAGAGTTGTAATAAGAGCTCAAATGATCCTGCAGTATTCAAAGATAATGCAACCAAGGATGTGGAATACCAGTGTATTGCGGATAATTGCCATTCCCAGGCCAAAATGTTCAGCGAGGTTCTGAGGGTCAAGGTGATAGGTAAGTTGCTGTGCTATGAGAAGAACTTACGTGGGATTGGGGCCTTATTTAACATTTCTGGAGGTTTAGGGTTTCCCAGGGATTGCAGGGACAGCAAGAGAAGTGGGTGGTACTTGGGCAAAGTCCATAAACCAGATTGTGTCGAAGCAGGACCAAGGCCCAGTAAGTGGGGACAGAAAATATTTGGGGGCAGTTGATGTGGCCAACGTAATCTCTTCTCAGAATCTTTCAAGTGAACTGTTAAAATAGGAGAAGAGGGAGAGTGTCCCGCCTTTAGGGAGCACGAAAGTTGTGCACCTGAGCTCCCTTCGTATTTGCTGCTTCTCAGATGAGCTGAGCACCTTCTCTGAGAATTGTAGACCAGCGCTCTTCTCTGCTGCTGACCCTGGCAAGGCAACTCTGTCATGGGTGGAAGCTGCAGCAATCAGAGCTACAGGCCACGGTCTTAGGGGAATTGCTAACATCTGCCTGGGATTCTCATAGTCAAGAGAAATACACCATTGTCTCGCGGGTGGATGTATTTCCTTAAGCTTCTATTTTGTGCCTCCCAGAAGGCCTCAGGGGTGCCATACTTGCATCTCTTAGATATTCTTCATCCTGTTGCAGGAAGCTCAGTAAGGCTTCCTCCTCTCCGTCCGCCGCTCCTTCTTGTGTAATGATTGCTTATCTACATGTGTCAAGATGGACGTTAGTTGGATAGGGGGATTCCTGCTTCTATTAATGTATAGTCTAAGAGTTGCCGTAATTTTCAAATTAACATCAGCATGAATTAAGCACCTAATGCTATGGGACATACAAAAAAGTGAAGACATATTCTTTGTTTTCAATGATATAACAAGAAACACAGGATCTCCCGATTAAATAATGGAGTATCTGAATAACAGTCCAAACAAGCATAAAATAATGTTAGAGGCAACACTTATGAATTGTCACATGAACTATATCCTTTCAGTAATGGTGATAGTAATTCAAAGCATGGGAAATATCATCTAGCTCTCATGGGAAAACTTCACGGAAGAGCTGGGGCAGGAGCCAGGGCTTGACAACAGGTGGGCAGAGACCGAAAGAGGGCCCACCATCTCTAGCAAACATGAACCGAAGTCTCCACAGAGCAGCTCAAAAGACTGGGTAAATCAGACGGCTGGAAACAAAGGCTGGGAGTGGGGAACCTCTGGATGTAAGCTGAAAAAGTGACTGAGCCCAACTGCAAAGGGCACCGAGCACCAGTCTTAGGAGCTGAGGACGATCCTGTGTGCAGTGAAGAGCCAGAATAGGGAAGGAGGACGTGATGAGAAGGGGTTCCTGGGAAGGTTAACCTGGTGGCTGTATTAGTGAGAAGGAGCAGAGACTTCAGACCTCAGCATACGTGAAAGGCTAATACAGAAGCCCACATGAGACTGTTGGTTAAACTGGGTCAGTGTTAGTGGTAACATTTACTGGACTCTCACCATTCGTTCAACACTTTGTGAAGTACTGGAGTAAAGTATCCCAGTTAATACTTCCAATAGCCACAGGAGCCTGGTAGCAGCATTATCCTTGTTTTATGACAAGCGGCTAAGGCTTAGGGCAGACAGCTGGCCGGTGGTTGCCACCACCTTCTTGTGCTTCACGGTGAGCGAGGCTGTCAGGTCTGCTGAACCCTCTGGGGGTCTGCCCTTGTGTAAGACCCCACCGTCCTGGGCCTGGTGCTCAGCCTACTCTGACCAGCAGCTCCGTGGTCTCACCATGCCCTGCACTCACAAGAGGGTGACTCAGAAGTCAGAATGCCCGGCTGCTGACCAGTCCATTCTCACACTAGTAGGAAAGTCTACTTGGAAAGACAATTTAGGATCAGAATGTTGGTGGCTGAGCACAGAGCCAGGGAAAGGGGGATATAGGAAGTAGCTGAGTTCTGCTTGGACCTGCTGGGACTGAGGCTGGCCTGGCTTCCAGGGGGAAACACCCAGGTGAAAAGGGAGACTTGGAGTTCAGGAAAGTGATCTAGACTAGAGCTCTATGTTCAGGTGTTAAATGCTCAGAAGTAGAAGCTATGAGTGTAGGTGGCATCACCAAAGAGAAGAATGGAGATGGAAAATTGAGGACTGAATTTTGCAAAAAGCCTGTATTTCAGGGGCAAAAGAAAGAATAACTAGTAAGTAAGGAGGGGATGGCAAGTAAGGAAGAAAGAGATTCAGGGTTGTGGGGTAGCACAGACGCCCAGAGAAAGCTGAGTTCAACTGGAAAGTCTGGGGGGCGGTAGGGAGACCAAGGTTGGGAAATTCGACCGCTGAATTTAATCTGCAGGGGACTCAGGGACAATGGACCGGGGATCGAGTGACCTTTTGGGTTTCTCTGAAACCAGGGATAGAGTGCAGTTTCAGAACAAAGATATGGAAGTCAGATTTCAGGGTAACAAGAAAGTGAGAAATGAGAATGTGAACCCGTGAAGGAAAAAGGAGAAAAACAGGACAATAGATAGAGAAGGCAGTGGGTCAAGGTTACTTGTAAGATTCGGAAGAGCCATGCATCTTTGTAAGCAAGAAGTTACTCATAGTTGAACCGAGGGGTCAGTAACACTCAAGGTGGTAAGTGAAGGGAGCTGTCCCTAGCGTCTCGTGTTTAATCAGGGAGTGAGGACAGGAGACAGCCACTGCTGACCTTCTGGGCTAATCAGGGGGGGACCCGTGAAGAAGGTGGGATGAGAGGAGTGACTCGGATGAAGAGCAGGATCCCAGTCCGAGTCGCAGCCCAAGGCAGAAGCTGGCCCCAGGCATGGCTGTTTCATGTCCCTTCTCTTCCCCACTTCTTTGCTCAGCGCTGATCCTCTTCCTGCTTTTCAGCCCCGGTGGATGAGGTCCAGATTTCTATCCTGTTGAGTGAGGTGGTGGAGTCTGGGACGGACATTGTGCTTCGATGCTTCGTGAATGAAGGGTCTGCTCCAATCACCTATAGGTTTTACAGAGAAAAGGAGGGCAAACCCTTCCATCAAGTAACCTTGAATGACACCCAGGCATTCTGGCGCAAGCCACAGGCCAGCAAGGACCAGGAAGGACAGTATTACTGTACGGCCTTCAACAGAGTCAGTCACCCCAAAAGTTTCCCCCAAAGCAGAAAACTGACAGTCAGAGGTGAGTCGGGGTCTCAATAGCGGGGTGTAGTGCGGCTCTCAGGAGCGAGGCCAGAAGACACATGACACTTGGAAGAGTGAGTGGCTGGGAGTTTAGCTCATGTGACTGAGGGTTAAGAGATCAATGTCCTCCAGGCTCTCCGGTTGCAAGTGACAAAAACCCATACAAACTAACACGTGAAAAACAGGAATTGATTATTACAAGGAATTGGAAGTATTTTACGTAAATTAACTACGTTTAAAAAAAGAGGAATTGATTGTTATAAGGTCTTGGAAGTATTTCAACAGTCCCAATTGCAAATTCTTGGCAGAGATATCAATTGACTCACCTTGGGTCATGGACTGGGTCGTGCAGAACAGACGTGGGTAGGAGAGCGGGTGGGTGGAGGGTGGTTTCCTAGAGGGGGAAGAGGGCTGAACAGACACCCAAAAAGGAGTCTACTCTAGCAAAGCTGGTTGTTCCCTCCTCGAAGACCATAGCTGACCTCTGTTTGTAGCAGAAACGACCATTTCTGCACCTGCTGAGTGCAGTCTCTGGGAGGTAGATAGACACTCAGGTCAGACACCAGTTACGAGGGCTGTCAAGATCAGTCTTACTTGTCGCTTAAGCCTGTCTTTATTTGTTGCTGGCAGAGGAAGAAACTATATACTTATACTTTTTTTTTTTCATTTCCAGTCGTTCTCGCCTCATGGAAGAAAGGACTTATTGCAGTGGTTGTCATCGGGGTGATAATTGCCACCTTGGTAGTTGGGGCCAAATGCTATTTGCTGAGGAAGGCCGAGGGTGAGCACAGCTTTTTCTGTTCCTTCGGACAGCTCGTCCTTGCCAGGAGCCTGGCCGTGCCTGTGCGAGCCTTCGCCGTCCCGGGGGGCTGGTGCTCTGTCCCAGTGGGAGCCGAGGAGATGTAACTGATTGTTCTCCTGGGGGGGTCACCTTGACAACCAAAGATTTTGGCTTGGGTGGGTGTGGAGCCCCTGGATTTAACCAGGCAAAAATGAAAGTGGTTTCCTTCCTAGTTGGGTGAGCCAGAAAAGATGAATTTGGGGGAAGGTGCATCTTCATGTGGTCAGAAGAAGCCGTTTCTGTGGGTTTGGCCACACCGGGTCCTATCATCGGTGGAGTGTGTCATGGACATACACACACACACACAGAGTCTGAGTGACTCCTAATTAACCTGCCAGCTGTGCCATGATTTCCACCTTGTGCTCGGGGTCCTCCAAGCATGGACGGGAAGCCCACTGATGCTCAGGAATCAGAGTCAGCTAGTCAGGACTCAAGGAAGGGCATGGCACCGGTCAATTCTGCAAAACCTTTTGTGGGATAAGGTGGATTCTTTTGGAGCTTCTGGTGCTGCTGCCTGGGATGGAAAGGGGCAGATGAGATGAGGAGGAGCCTGGGTTTTTTTCTCGAGCAGGAAAGCTGCAGAGCCTCCAGGTCCAGAACAAACCCCTTCCTAATGCTGACCCCGGCATTGCTCGCAGGCTTGGAACTAGGAGCACCGGGACTGAGTTAGCCTTTACTTTTTGGAATTGTCTTGAATCAAGGAGATAGCTGCCTGCTTATCTGGTTCATCCGCTTCCTGTATCATTGTTTGTGTCTCCCTCACATTCCACTAACAAAAGTTACTTCTGGGGCTGGCCAGTTAGTTCAGTCGGTTAGAGCACAGCCTTGTGACACCAAGGTCAAGAGGGATCCCTGCAGCAACCAGCTGCCAAAAACAAAAAACAAAAGAACCCACTTCTGGCTAAAACAGCCAAAATGTCATATTTTGGGAGAAATGATGTGAAATTTCTTGGTGTAAGACTAAAAGAACACCTCTTTCTTTCTTCATCTTTTTTTTTTTTTTTGAACATGAATATCTTTGACTTTGTTTTCTCTTTTTTCATGTCTATTCAATCTTCAGGAAAGTCAAATGTGGTTAAAATGAGTGCTCCTATCTGCTATGGGTGTGGGTGCCTTATATTGACTTTGGTTTTTCTCTTTCTTTTTTAAAGCCAGGCAGAGGCCAGTGGAGATGTCCAGGTCAGTGTACTTGTCAGAGGTGGGTGGCTGCTTTGTGGGCATAGTGGACTTGTCAGTAGGGAGATTCTGGTCATTTGGGAGTTTTCAGTGATTCTTGGCAAACTCAGAAAAATAAGGGCCTTGGGTGTGATGTGTGTGTGTGTGTCTGTGTGTGTGTGTGTCTGTGTGTGTGTGTCTGTGTGTGTCTCTGTGTGTGTGTGTGTGTCTGGGGAAGATTGCCAACTGTCCCTTCATAGAAAGGAATGTCCTTTATTCTGAGGTCATATCCTTCCTACACTATTACTTGTGAAATTCCTTTTTCCTTACAAAATTATAATGGTAGTAGATGAAATTTTAAAAATTTACTTTCTTGACAAAACAGACTCGGACTTTTTTTGAAAAATGGTTTTACTATCTTTACTCATCTTAAAATCCAAAATCCAAGAGTACAGCAATGATTGCTCTGTTCCGGAGAGAAACAGTAGCACAGGATGAGGAATTCAGGGTGTTGGGCGTAGCCTAATAAAGGACTCCCGGATTTCGTGTGCTCTTTGGTCCTGACACTTATTTGAACAGCAAGAAGTTTTGTCAAAGAATCTGAGAGCTGAAAAAAATGTTAGTTTTCCAAATGAGAGAGTAAAGTTTTCCTCACTTTGGAAAACTTCCTGGGTTTCTCATGATCGTCCCTAGATTATTTTGTTGCTTTGGGGTTAGAGCCCCCAAAATGTTACGCAGTCAGCCCTCCATACCCACAGCTTCTGCTTCCACAGATTTAACCAACTGTGGACCAAAAATATTTGGGGAAAAAAAACCACTCTAAAAAATAACAATACAACAACCAAAAATAATGCAGATAAAAAATACAGTATAACAACTATTTACATAGCATTTACATTGTATTAGGTATTATAAGTATTAGTGTATTATATTGTATCATAGGTTATTATTGTATTAGTTATTATAGAGGTGATTTAAAGTATATGGGAGGATGTGCATAGAATATGCAAATACTATTATTGCATTTTATAGCAGGGACTTGAGCATCCGTGGATTTTGGTGATTTTGATTATCTGTGAGGTATCCTGGAATCAGCCCCCCACATATACTGAGGGACAACTGTATACATATGTATTTTTTTTTCTTCTTTTTAAATTTTATTTTAAGGCCAGCAGCACCACTTCTGAACTCCAACAACGAGAAGATGTTGGATCCCAGTCCTGAAACCAACAGTCATTATGGTAATGTCATGGTTTCCTCAGTTGCTAAGAGTTTTTCCCAAGTTGCTATGTGCTTCCTTAGCCCTCTTAGAAGCAGACTCTGTAAGTGGTGGGGTTAAATTTGGAAGGGAAACCCTGGCTTCAAGCAGGGGCACTTCATCTACTCAGCCATTAGGAATGGCAGAACATTTTATTCTAATTTCACCGCCGTCTAAACTTCCTGTGGAGTGAAAGATGGGGAATAGTCATAATACGTTGTTACCTTCAAAGACTCTGAATATTGCTCAAGTGTATTTATTCTCCATTTACAAGACAGAGAACAGATATCAAATGAAAGCACTGGTAAACATCTTCTCAGCTGGAATTATGACAAGCACAAGACAGTTTTATTTCAAATTTGCCACCATGTGAAACCAATTTAAAGATTTTGGTCTTAGGAGAGGCATTAAAAAAAAGTGCTCCAATGAAGGAATACCTGGTTACGGGGCTTATCACTCATTTGAGGGTCCGCTCAGCAGGAGGTGGAGGGATCCAGTCCTAGGAGTTCTTAATCCTATTAGGTCTATGAGGAAATCGCTCAAAAATTTTTACGGGGATGCTAGTTACTTCCCAGAGGGGGTTATAATCACATCACACAAAAACCCCTGTCCCAGACCAGATTTGGGGCAATTTTATTTCTTTATCAGCAGGTTTGAGAATAGAATGCCATGTTCTGTTCTAATTCTATCAACAGTATCATTCAAAAATAAGAAATTTTTAGGATATACCTTTTGCAGGGAAATATTTTAGTTGAGAAATGTGTTTTAAGAATTGAGCAATTCTTATAGTAGTGAATCATAAACTTTAAAACAGTAAAATGAAATATTCATAGTAATAAAAGTTATGTGCCAATAAAAAGAAAAGAGCAAATATATCATTACAGTTTAAGAAACTGTACTTAGAAAAGTTTGGTGAATATTTAGCAAAAAGTAATCTGCTGTAAGAGAAAATAATACCTTTTTGGTATAAGGGGGGGTTATGTGGGTAATTTGTATTATTTATACATAAATACAGAGATGCTTTAAATTAAACATTGATATAGATTTATATTAAAATAAAATTTTTCTCCAAATTTCCGTAATGTAAAAAGTACTCCAATTCTTATTCTATTGCCTCTGCATGGATTATTCCAGTTTATAAATATATGTTAATAATCATAATGGGGATTAGTTCACATACATGATAGAAAACCATGTGTTCTTCAGGAATAGTATTTATAACATTGCAGGAATTCTTTTTAACAAAGAACAACTTGATAAAAAAGATAAGAGCTTTTTTTTATCCATGCCCCCAAGGTAACAGCCTGGAGACACTGCTGTTTCTTTAAACCATGTTTTCATCAGTTCAATCCTCCAACTGGAAAGGGTTAATTAACCAGTATCCTTCATGTTTGTGGATTCCGGCCGGTCCCTTCCAGAGAGAAGTTTAACTTCCAGTGAACTTGCTCACGTCGAACAGTTCTGAGTTCCGAATAATTCACAAACAGAAGCTTCCCTCCCATGACATGATAGAGGTCCACTGTGTTAGAAAAAGACCGTATACAAATTTCTTAAAAAATAAAAATTAGAAAAAGACCACACAGCAGGTCAGATGGGGCCCACAGGGAAATCAAGGAAGGGATCCAGAAGCCAGAGACACTGCTGGTTGTCACCTACATTGACTTCCTTTGTTAGTGGCACTGAATATTTTAAAAATTATAGAAAACTAGAATTTCTGTTGTCATTCTAATTGTTATTTTTCTAACCATTTATCATTAACTATTTTTACAACTGTTTTGTAACTAGGTTACAATGATGATGTTGGAAACCATGCAATGAAACCAGTAAACGAAAATAAAGGTAGTTATCTGATTAAATGTTTTTGTTAGAACTTTTTACATAAGAAAAGATCTGCAGGAAAAGAAAAGTAAAACGTTAAGACCAGTGAATAATTTCGCACCTCTCCTAATGTCTTTGTCACTAACCGACGTGTTACAGTTAGATGGCTAGTTGCTTTCTCCAAAAGGTGCTACCAAGTGTCCTTAATGGGAAAGTAAATACAAGGAGGAGAGAACTGGGTTATACCTAAAAAGCAACTTCCTGATTCAAAACGGGCTACTGAGTAAGAGAGTGGGATTTCTTTTCTCTTAGGTGTTTGAGGCAGAGATTTTTAAAGACAATTAGCAATAGATTGCTTGCTTCTGCCTAAAGCTCAGAGGGATTGGGCTAAACCATTATTCAAAATTCCTTTCCACGCTGGGCTGCTGTCATGGGAGCTAAAGCTCTTAAAGAAGTGAAAGGATTCTGTAAGGGCTTCTGTGGAAAGAATTGTTAACTGCAGAATCGTTGTTTTAGTAGCTGGTGAGAACCCTCCATTGTCTGGGGGCTTTGTACACAAAACAACAATATTGAGTTGAATACAGTCTAATTTCCTAGATTTCACTGTAGCAGCCCAAGTGATTTTATTAACTTGTATGCCTCTCACTCTCAAAGCTCTTCTAAGTTGGTGACCCCGTTCCCCATTTCCTGAAAGCCTCTCAGTCTTGGAAATGGCTTTGTGTGCCAGTGGCTGTGGAGAAGGCTTTCAGCATTTTACGGGGGAGTCAGACAGGAGACCCCAGGCCCCTAGGCCCTGTCTCTGCCTCCTGGGTCAGTGCAGGGCTCGTCCTGCCTTCCCTGGCCTGAGGTTTCTCATCCACTTAGAATGGAGTGAAGCCTGTGTCTAGCCACCCCTCAAAATACAGAATACTTTAATAATCTGAATGAAAAATCTGTAATGTGGCCTGAGGCTCCCAAAGGAGATTCTGTCTAAACACAGGGTACTGTGGTTCTTTTGTGCAGAGCCTCTGAACTTGGACGTGGAGTACACAGAAGTGGAAGTGCCCTCAGCTGAGCCTCACAGAGGTAAACACCACGCGCTGGAGTGATTCCCTGTGCTTTGCTCTCGGCTTGGGTGTAGACCCCCAGGGTGGGGGTGCTGTGCCCATGAGAAGAGTCTAGGTACCCTCAGTCACCGGAAAGGGAGGTGGATGGCAGACCTCCGGCATTTACCTAAGGCAGGAGCAAAGGCCCTGGCCCAGGCGTTGAGCTGTAAAATTTAGATAATTATTAGTTATGATGCTACTAGTAATGGGTAACATTTATTGGGCATTTACTAAGTGCCAGGCAATCACCAAGTGCTAGCAATTTGTTTCTATGGAAGGGTGTGTAGGCTTTCTTCCAGAGGTACCCCCTTGCCCAAACCCAGCGTGTTCTGAAAGTTCCTTGTGCAGACTGAATATGTGTAAATCAAGTGTGTGTTTTAAGGTAGCGAGGGCTTTGCTATTTAGAGGGACACTTGGGAAAAGGCTTTTGAAAGCACAGAATCCCGTTCAGCGTGAACAGTGGCGCCGGCTTGGGCTGTGTTTCTGTGTGCGTGGTCCTCTTGAGGGCAGGCCGCCTGGAAGTCCTTCTCTCTGGGTCTGTGCTGGGGGTACTGACACGGAGTGGGCTGGTCCACAGCAAACACTAGAACATCGATCTCAGTTGCTTTGGGCCCCATCAAAAAGCACACGTATCCTAACCTTCCTCCACCTCAGCTCACCCAGAGGCTCCCTGTGCACTCGGGGGAAATAGGCATCCAGAGACTTCGGCCCTGCTGGGAAGCTTTTTAAGATATGGCCGTTCATCTCCCCTCCCACGAGGGGAAGGCCAGGCTGTGTCCATTCAGCCAGGCAGGCCTGGGGCAGTTCTCCAGGCCAAGTCGGCCTATCTTTAGCCAGAGCCATGTGGCGATGGGGTCCTGAAGTCACCTCTTGCTCTATGATCTGAGAGGAGTTTGGGATTCCTTCCTTCTCTTGTTTATCATGGTCTGGGCACCATGTGAGCAGGTGTGTGCACAGGACTTTGTCCCGCAGAGCTCCTATGCTATGTGCCCCACCAGCACCACTCCCATAGTCTACAATCAGAAGAGCCCCTCAAGTTGGGTCCAGCCTAATCTGCACAACTACATGGGGCATCCCACCCACTTCCAAGTCTACACTAGACCTGAGGAGGCTGGGGGACATGGTAGGCCTGAAGTTCTCTTCCTCCTCTCTCACTGCAAAGTGATGCAGGCGTTAACAAATAGTGACAAAGGCCCACGATGGACCAGCCACTGTGCCAGGAAAGCAAGGCAGCAAAGGATAGCTGGTATTGGGTTATAGTAAGCGCTCAGAAGGAGAAGAACAGGGTGCAATGAGAAAGCGTAAAAGGTGATACATTCTCTGGCTTGGGTGGTCCAAGGAGGCCTCTTTGAGGGATGGCGCTTAAGTTGGGCCTGAAGGGTACAGAGAAGGTAGCTCCCCTGAGAAGGAGGGTTAGGCAGACTCAGGAAATGAGAAGGGCAGCGCGGGCTCATTTAAGATGTGTAAGGAGGCCCTTGCGTCTGCAGAGGGAGCAAGGCCGAAACGGTGAAGCTGGGGAGGGCGAGGCTCGCAGGTCTCTAAAGTTTTCTCTGCATCCATTCTAAACGGATCAGGGAGCCTTTGGAAGGCTTTAGGCAGGGAAGTGACAGGTGGCCTTCTTTAAGAAAGGTCCTCACGGCTGGCATGGAAAACAGTTTGAAGGGGGCAGGAGCAGAAGCAGAGAGACAAGTATGTCATCACCAGGCCAGAGGGGATGAGAAGGGAGCCAAAGAGCCGGCGATGCAGATTCTAGATATATTCTGGAGACAGATCACAGCACCAGATGAAGAATTTCATGGCCAGGCTGGTGGAGACAGAATCCCTGCACGTTTCTTAATTGGGAAACTGCGTGGATGGCTGTGATGTCTGAGGTTGGGGGAAACAGTGCGCGGTGAGATCTTGTTGAGTTGGGTTAAGTGTGAGATGCCCATGAGACAGCCAAGAGGAGACAGCACTGGCACCTGATGCTCAGAAGCGAGCCTGGGTGGGCTGTGATGCATGGGGCTGGAGGGCGCTCCCCACCAGCTTTCCTGGTCCAGCTGGAGCTTGGCATACTTCCTTCAGCAGTGGGCATGGTGGACTGGGTCCCCTGGGGAACAGATTACCTCTTCTTAAGGGCACGTCAGATTTGGAAGGAAAAGTAAACAACAGTGAGAGGCCATGGCTTCCCAAAGATTTTGAATGCAAGTGGGAAAACCCGCTGCCTCCCTCGGTCTTGGCCCTCCCACTCCACCGAGCACTCAGGGATCATGTGGGCTCCAGCCTTGGGCTTCTGATCCTCCCCTCGGAGGGCTTGTCCCTGCCTTTGCCCAGCTGGGACCAAGTGGGTGGAATGATGAGGGCCGTTCAGGATGCCTGGAAGGCTTTGGGGTTTAAGGAAGCCAGAGAGGGAGGAAGGGAGCAGGGTTTTGTCCTTGGAAAAGTGTCCATTTTCCATTCCTTGGGGGATGTGTCCATGTTAGTAGCGTCTGATTTTCTTTTTCTTGCTCTAAGGAGGGGAGAGGTGGAAGGGAAAAGCAGGAAGTATCAAGATCCCTAGGACAGGTGCAGCAGGGGCGGATGGCCCACCCTTTCCCCACCAAGCTGTGCCACTGCAGGGGTGTGACCCCCTACCTGGTCACCTTTCCTTGATTTGTACAAAGGCACTGTGTGGGCTGCAGAGGTCCCAGGTAGACCTGGACTGAGGCTCGCTTGGGTGGCAATGCAGGGCTTCTAGAGGGTGGATTCAAGTTGCATTTTCTGGACTCAGCCTCCCGCTTGGCTGCTGAGGGGCAGTGGGAGGTCAGGCCTGAGCCTCTGGTGTTCGCCCCTTGGCTTCCCATGGGTGGAGAGTGGGGCTTTAGTGGGCGAGGAAAGGGCTTTGTGGGCTCAAGGCCAGTGATCTTGACCTGGTCTTGGCCAACCCACTTCCCTGTCCTCAAGGCCTCTCTTCCTCCACAGTTGGTAGAAGAGGTGACGGGGACCACGTCCAGCTCTAACCCTGGCTGGCAGCTGACCAAGTGGTCACTGGGGGCGGGGGAGGGGCAGGAAGGAACTCGTTAAATCCCGGTTTGCTGCTTGTTTGCTCTGAGACTAATCACTGGGAAAACCCCATGACGTGGAAGCCATCTTTCTCTGTTCACACAGAGGAAAACAGAAGCCAGAATAAAGCCCCATCAGGAAGCATCGCTGACAGCAGAGACAAACAGCCCGTGGGCCTGGTTTAGTCATTAGCAGGCAGCTGCTGCCATGGAGGAGCAGAGCGAGTGACGAGCCGCACCCCCTGCCCCATCCCTGGGCTGGGCAGCAGTAGAATCCACAGGGACGGCTGCAACTCTCGCAGCCCAATCAAGAGGCAGACGCCACCCCTGCAGCCCCGGCTGATATGAGTTATAAGGTGAAAGGGAGTCGAGTGGGACTACTCAGGTCCAGAGGGTGTTATAGCGTCCCCAAGGTGACCACAGAGGTCTCCCGGCCACCCCTTGTGTACCTGGGGGCAGTGGCGTTCACACAGTGTCCAGGTCCCCAGGCTTGACTGCCAAGCCCTCTCCCTTCACTCATTCCCCGCCACGGGGCCAGGTCGGGACAAGGTGACAGGGACCTCACAAGCACCTGGTTCACAGGGCCCTATAGTGTTTGTCACAGTGCTACCACTGTTTGCCCACCTGACTGCCCCACAGCCTGGAGCTCCCAGAAGCTGGGACAGACCTGACCACCTTTGCCTCTTCCATGGAGCAGGGCACACAGTAGGTGTCCAGGGTCATGTTGAACAGGTGACTTGCCCGGGCCTGACGCTGAGCAGAGGGTCCCTCGAAGATGTCGAGGATCCCTCCTAGAGCTTCCCTGTGCCCCCAAGTCTGGGGCCACAGCGGGAGAGTGGAGGGTTCTGTGGGCATCTCGCCTGTCCCTCTCGAGTTCTCTTGAGGCAGATATACCAGAAGGCGGGGGCCTGGCATCTCACCACTCTACTGAGTTCCAGCTCCTGTTGGGAGGAGTTACAACAATGCATTCTGCAAGGTCCTAGTTACCCCAAATGCCCCAAGTTCAGCTGTGGGGATCTGAACCATTCCCAGGCTTTCTCCTCCTTTGCAGGTCCTGACACAGAAACTCCACCCTTCACTGTCACTTCAACCTGGACAGGTGCCCCTGGGTAGCTGTGCAGGGTCTGGCAATGGGAGGTGCCCAAGACCTCAGCTATTGCCCTGGAGGAGCTCAGAGTCTACCATGACAGACAGTCATGGAAACCAAGAAAGTCAGTGGGTTGAAGCCAAAGTGCTGTGGGAACACCGAGGGCCCATGGAACTGCCCAGGGCACACAGAGCAGGGAGTGTGCGGGTGCAGGAGGGCACACACATAGGTGCGGGAACAAAGCTCATCCAGGATCTCAGAGGAATGGGGCAAAGAGAAAGTGCAGTGCTGGTAGCAGAGGAGTGTGTGTAGAGTCAGGAGGTGAATGTGGGTTGTCCCTGGAGCATGGTGAGTAGAGGACATCTCTGTGCAGTTAGAGTCCAGGGTCATGCCCCAGCCATCTGCCCCGAGGAGAGAAAGGCCCACATGGCTCTGACCGTGGTGATACGAAGTGCATTACCCTGTCTGGGATCCCCTTCCCCATCTATAACAGGAGAATGTTGGCCCACACGACAGCAGGTTTCTTTCTGCAGTGAGGCTTTTCTGTCCTTTGTGCAAGTGAGAGGAGCCAGGGAAATATCCAGGTTCCTGTGTATGTGTGGACATTGTGTACAAGTGTGCATACAGACGGTGTGCATGTCTATACGTACATACTGTGTGTATGTATACACATATGAGGGTGTACACAGCGTGTATGTGTATACATACTGTGTGTAGGAGTGTGTGTTTGTGTGTAAACATACTTCAGTGTAAAATAAACAGGTGGTAATAAAGGTGTTCTTTGTCTCCCAAGCCCTTGAGTCTCTCTGGGTGTAATCCACACCCCAGATCAGTCATCTCGTCTGCTATTCTGAAAGGATCTAGCCCAGATCTCAACCCTGTTTACATATTACAATCCCCTAGGGAGCTCTTACAAGACACGAGGGCCCACCTAGACCAGTTCAATCAGAATCTGCAGCGAGTCCCACTAGTTAGCCCTGAAATCAACAAGACCAGCCATTTAAAATTGTAAGCGGTTCTTAGTTCTGAATAATGTTTAGAGTCACTGACGATGCCCAGGTTCTAACCCAGACCTCGGGATCTGGTTCTTGATCCTGGGGTCCTGGCTCTCAGGTGATTGGGAGGCCATAGCCCAACCCTGCTGGGAGGAACCTTGCAGAGCAGCTGGCCACAGGGTCACTGTGGCAGAGAAAGAGGGATGGGGCCGCTGATCAAGAGGCTGCAGGCCTGTGCTGGGAGCCCTCTGTCTGTGGCCTCTCAGATCCAGGGTACCTCTGTAGCAGGTGGCCCTGCCCCACAATGGCCTGTTGACCTCCTACTTCCAGACTGAAAGTGATATTGGTTAGGCCAAGATCTTCTAAAGCCAGGAAATGACAAGGTCTCCAGGTGCTCCTGGACATGAGCACTGGTGGGGTGGGGAAGTGGGGCACAGCCTTGCCTGGGGAGCCTCGGACACTTCCCTGCTTCAGCAGTGGGCTGACCTGGTGCCTAGAGGCAGCTACTGACTTGTGCCTGGTCCCTTTTCCAGCTCTGGGAACAAAGGGCACAGAAACGTTGTACAGTGAAATCCGGAAAGCCGACCGTGGTGAGTAAGGGTCTCCTGATTCCCCATGTCCCCCTAGACTCACTGATGGGGCCTTGGGAGTGGGCAGAGAAAAGAGAAAGCAAAGAAGGCTAGAATTTGGTTAGAACTTGGGGTCTATATAGCTTCTTAACAAAGAACAGTAAATTAGTAGAGAAGTGACAAGACAAAGGAAAGAGGGGGGTTTAGGCTTCCAGGGTGGCAAACTGTGGGAGGTGACTGGGGAGAGGGAATGGAATGAGGTTTGTGCAGGTCTGTCTTGGCACCGACTCTCTGTCTTCAGGGCCATAAAGCTTCCCCAGGATAGGGCGTTTGTGGCGGTTCTCGTTTCCCAGAAGTTTCTGCTTTTGGTCAGATAAGGAAGTTCTGGGAAGGCCTCTTTTGCATTTGTTAATTTTCACTCACCTCCAACTCAAAATAATCCTTGTGCCAACGTGGCATATTTTGGGCTGGCTGGTTAGCTCAGTTGGTTAGAGCACTGTCTCGTAACACGGAAGTCAAGGGTTCGGATCCCTGTACTGGCCAGCCCGTTAAGCTAAATAAAGTAAAACAAACAAACAAAAAAAGTGGCATATTTGGGGGTGGCATATTCTGATTTCCTACATCTGCTTAGGGCAGCTAGCTGTTCAAGCGGGTTCTCTCAGGGTCTGCGGGCTCGTTCTAGATTACTCAGTTCTGGGCTGTTGGCACTGGACCGCTCCCTCAGGCTGGAACCATGGGCACCGTAGACGTCAATCTTGTAGGGATTCAAGATGGTGAAGAGCCCTGGCTTTGCTGGGAGACATCGAGTCCCTGTCCTGATGCTGCCAATGACCAGCTGCGTGATTGTAACCAAGTTTTACCCTTCTGAGATTCAGTTTCTTCAACTGTTAAATGGGGTTGGGATGAAATGAGAAGGGGGATGAGAAAGAATCACGGGAGATGGTGCTAATTATCTCAAGCGTATTATCCCTACCACAGAGTGAGCATTCAGTCAATTTCAGTTTAAAAACACAGGAGGAACTTGAGCCCTAGAGAGTTCAGCGCCTTGTCCAGGGAGAGACGAGAGGCCAGACCTCCAGGCCAGGGTGCTCCCACCGCACCACCTGGGCCACTGGGGGCCAGTTAGAGCTGCGGTCCCTCTGCAATCTGGTCTCTAACCTGGCCGCCCATTAAAGAACCTGACAGGTCTCTAACCTGCCCAGGGGCTGAAGGTAGAGACAGCCTAGGTGTCTTGCATGGGCTGTAGCCCTTGGAACCTGCCGCGGCCTAAAGCCGGTGCCCCCACCTTGTCTAGAATGCTCCCTCCTGGAAGCCAAGGGTTTTCCTGTTCCTGAGTGTTTCCTCTCAGCTGCTGCTCAGGGAAGGAGCCTGCAGGCCGTGGTTGATTCCTTTTCTGTCTTTCTTTTCCTCTTTTTGATTTGCTAAATTAGAGCAGGCATCCATCTGAGAGATTTCTCTCCTTCGTTTCCTGGGACTTCCTTAACAAAAACTGTCTTCCAAGTAATCCCTTTTCCTCCATTCCCTACCCAGATCAGAAAGGGAGGTTCCCTTTCATCTGGGGGAAGCCAGGTGATTCTCCAAAGAGCCGGATCCCGGATCCTTCAGACCCAGATAATCCACCCGCTTGGGCTCCCCGCCCTCGTCCTTAACATCCCTTTGTTTAAACCTCCCCCAGAGCTGGTTAAGGATTATCATTTCTCACGCGTCCCCAGATCATTCCCCAGTTGTTCAGCAGCTCCTTGCTCTATTACTCCATCTCTACAGACTGCAAATGTCTTTTGTTCCAGGTTGATTTTTCTCTCCCTCTAACCTAACTCTCTTTGGGTTTGGAGAGTCCCTTCCTCCTTTGTGACAGTTATGGCTAACAATTATTGAGCGCTCCCTGCGTGTGTGACATTCGGAGCCCTCACTTAATCCTCAAGGTCAACATAGGGTTGACGGGGGTTCTGTTATTGTTCCTGCTCTACAGATGGGGAAATGGGCCCAGAGGTCAAGTAACTTGTCTTTGTCCTTGACTCATGGCCAGTAGCAGAGCAGGGATGGAGCCCAGGGAGCCTGGCCGCAGAGCGATGCTCTTCAAAGCCTTGCCATTTCCTCTCTGCTGCCAACCCAATTGACTGCATGCTTCTCCACTTCCCACTTTTCCTGGTTTGCTTTCCGTGTTATCATCAGCTCCAGTGGTGAATCCATCTCTGTCTACTGTAGAAGTGAAGAGTAACAACCTGGTGTGGTCTGGGTGGCCCTGGGCAAGTCATGGGACATCTCGAGGCCTCCTCACCTTCTCTGTGATGAGGCGGATGGGCGAGACTCTAGATCAGTCGTTCTCAAGGTGTGTTGAAACACAGGTTGTTAGGCATCACCCACCTCTGTGAATTTCTGATCGACAGGTCTGCAGTGGGGCTGACCACTGTCTGCTGTTGCTGTTGGCCTGGGGGCCACACTTTGAGAACCGTTCTCTGGATGCTCTGAGTTCCCTCCTGATGGTGACTTGCTAAGGTTCTGCTTCTCGTTGGCAGGAGTTGGTCTTTCCTACTCCCCAGAAATCCTGGAGGGATTGCTCAGGGTTGGCTGGCAGGGAAAACCCAGAAACACTACGTTTGTGTGGGGTTGGTGGGTGGCCCCCCAATAAAATAAAGGGCCTCGTGGGGGTGGGTCTGTGCACAGATCAGTGAGCCGGCAGGGTGCCAAGTGGAGTTCTGGCTTTTTCCTTCTCCTGCTCCCCCTCGTCTGCCAACCAGCAGCACTACAGGACTGGCTATTTTGGGAAATGGCTCACAGGGCGTAGTTCTGGCTCGTAAGCTCCTCTTTTCCCCTGACTGATAGAAAGGAAAACAGTTCCCCTAGATAAGCAAAAGGGCATCAGGCAGGCCGGCCTCCAAGGAGCAGCCCAGGTGGGGTACTGGGAGGACTGCGGTCCTGGAGGGGAGCCGGGCTCTGGCTAACGAGGCCCCAGCCCCAGAGACGGAGCTGCAGGCCCTGAGAGGCGCCTGGTCTTTGCAACCTTGGCTCTAAGCTTAGCTTTTTTTCTTTTTCTTTTTTTTAATTGTAGTATCATAAAGCCCCCTCCACTCTCCTGTCTCCCCCACTCGTGGGTGGGCATAGCCCTGGCAGGAGTCCTGTGTGGTTCCCTTCCCTGTTCACTCCCGACCGCCTGGAGATATATGGTAGAACACCACGCTATACTTTTTTCCCCAATTATTTTACTTTTTAAAATTTTATTCTTATTTTTAAAATTGTGGCAAAACACACATAACATAAACTGTACCATTTTAACCAATTTCAAGTGTCTAGCTCAGTGACCTTAAGCATGTTTTTGGTTGTCATAACTTGGGGGAGGGAGAGGGGATGCTCCTGCATCTGGTGGGTGGAGGCCAAGGATGCTGCCAAACATCTTCCAATGCACAGGACAACCCCCCGCCCCCACCAATTACCCAGCCCCAAATGTCTATGGGGAGGACTTCACCTCCTGTGACTCCTCCCGCAGGAGAGCTGGCTTTCCTCTGCAGATGCCAACTCGTGCTTTCCTTGTGCCCACCGTGACCCAGGAAGTGACCTGAGGGACTTCCCGCCTGATGACTCTGGCCCTGGAGGAGATGCTGAGTCTTGTTCCAGGCACTAACCACATAGACGGGGCCCACGTCCCCATCTGAGTGTCTGCTCACCTAGCCTTTCACCTCTGCTTTCTCTTTGGCTGGAATTCAGACTTCCAGCATGTTTCTTGAGGGGTCAGAAACCTGGTCCTCATCAAATCCCCTGCCACCCAGTACAGCAGGAGTGGCTGGGATGACAGTAGCCCTGAAGAAAATGATCATCGAGAAGATCCAAAGCAAGGGAGGCATGTATGCCAAGTCTCCTCTGGGAGGGAGAGAAGAGGAGCACTTGAGAGTCGGTGCCCACCCATCCTGCAAGGCCCAGAGCCAGCCAGGCCAGGGGGCGCTGCCACCCCTGCCCCCCGGTGTGGTGTTTCCTTCCTCAGCATGAAGATGGTGAAAAGGTCCTCCATGAAGAAAATGAATGCCACAAAGCAAGTCCTACTTTTGTAGAAGTTGCTCTGGGACCAAAAAGACAGAATCTACAGGCATGCACAGATGTAGTGTTCTATCATTATCATTAGCATATTTGAATTTTTAGCATCTTGTGTCCAAATTGCTTTGGGAAACACAGCCTTGATGCTCTTTGCCTCTTGTGTCTGGTTCCAGAGGCCTTGGGTCTGTCAGGGAGCAGGAATCATGGGGTCTGCTGGGCCCTCCCAGGTCAGGTTTGGGTTGGGGGGTGCTGCCCATGGCTCCCTCAATGTGGGGAAGTGGACACAATGGCTCAGCTTTGTGGTTGGGCTGATTCATCCACTTGGCCATCGCTGCCTGCCTCTGGTCCAGCCAGGACAGAGAGAGGCCCCTTAGGACCTTCTGGCCCTGTTCCTTCTAGAGGAGTGGCACAATGGAGTTGTGATAAGACAGGGTTTAGGGGGAGGTGGACTTGCAGAGACAGGATATTTTTAAATTAGAGAAACAGAAGGGTTGTGATTCCGGCTGTGACGGATGGGCCCTGACATTGCTCAAGGTCCAGCAGGGACTGGGTTTGAGCTTGGGGGGTTGGGTATAAACCACAGCCCCTTGGAGTTCTTCCCTTGGGTGTGACTGAGGTCTTGGGGGATGGTTACAGCCCTCCTACAATTACTTCCACCATCTTCCAGAACAGCCACCATCCCCAATACCCATATCTCCTCTAGGGCACTTCCCAGGCAACAGATGTGGTCCCCTGGGCTTCTCTGTCCTCAAGTCTGTGTCCATGGTGGGCCATTTGGGGAATCTACCCCAACATGTGGGCCACCGACTACTCAGAAACTCTGGCTTTGGTGGGGACCTGGTCCTGTCCAAAGGGGCAAGCTGTACCCCTCTCTTGCCTCTAGGATGGGGAAAGCCATCTTGAACTAATGCAGGCAGGGACCGCTTACCCTCGCCCTAAAGCTCCCTGCTCTCACTGGCTTTTCTCATTCTCCTCTTCCTGACACTTGGCTGGGGCCATTTGCCAGCCCCAGCATGAATTCTGGCAGGAAGATGGTGTGGGCTCCCAGACAGCTGAGGTGACCCTCCTGAAGGAGTCTTCTTGGGAAGGACGTGGTGGCTCTGCCCTGCAGGCAGCTTGGCCATATCTGCCGAGAGTGTCTGCCATGTTTATTCCTCCTGCTCTGTTGATCCTACTCCTGGGACAGGACAGACAAAATAGTACGAAATACAGAAATAGCTTGACTCCCAAAGAGGATACTGGTGGCATTATTTAAACAGGAAAAACTTGGAAAGAACATAAATTTTTTAAGTAAGGAACTGGTTAAGGAAACAGTTGTACATCCATTTAACAATTATGATGCAGCTATGTTCACAATTAAGTTTACTAAGTTACCAGAAAATGTTTATCAAGTCATGTTATGTGAAAAAGATAGGATATAAAACATCATATACTGCATAAAACTGTTCAAAAAAAAAAAAGCCTACTCATAGGAGAAAATGATTGTAAGTAAAGAAAGTGTTGACAGGGTTTGGAGAGTGGGACCAGAGATCATTTTTATCCACTACTTTCTACTTTCCTGGAGTTTTCAATTTTTTCCTTAAACAACATGGGGTACTAATTTTTTAAGAAACGGTGTAAAATGCTAAATGAGGTGCCAGGACTTTATATGCTTGTCACGTGGAGCTAGAGGGTCCCAGGGCACCTGTCTGTGGGTCAGGAAGCTGTGAGCCTGAGCACTGGGTGAGCCTGCGGTCCTGGGGTCCCCTTCTGCACGCCGCCCCCTCCCTCCTTCCGTGACCCGCGCCAGTCCTGAGATGTCGGTGGGGAAGCTGGACTGTCTGCTTTGCCTCGTTCACTGCCACGTTATCTTTTTTTTTTGCAGATTTCATGGAAAACAGATCTTCTGTAAGTACACTTTTCATATACATTCTTTTACTTTTTTATTTATTTTTTTAAGTTGATTTATTTATTAATATTATTTTTTTACATTCTATGATGTTGTTGCGGACATATACCTTATTTTAAAAAGTACTCCAGGGCCGGCCCGTGGCTCACTTGGGAAAGTGTGGTGCTGATAACACCAAGGCCATGGGTTCGGATCCCTATATAGGGATGGCCAGTTGACTCACTTGGGAGAGTGCGGTGCTGATAACACCAAGGCAACATGTTCGGATCCCTATATAGGGATGGCCGGTTAGCTCACTTGGGAGAGCGTGGTACTGACAACACCAAGTCAAGGGTTAAGATCCCCTTACCAGTCATCCATATATAGGGATTTTAAAAATAAATAAATAAATAAAAATAAAAAGTACTCCACTGAGCTGTGAAATATTTCCAGACTCATCTGGGTCCTGCATTTCCACTAATTCTCCTTCCCTCCCCCATACTGACCTAGTCTGTTTTGGACCAGGAGCCCTGGGCACCTCTAACCAGCCTGGGCCAGTCCTGATTTCAAATATTCACTCCTACTGTTTCCATCATTACATCTCAGCCCACTTATGAAGGGGGACCCTGGAAATCCCCCCGTAGGATTGGGAATCTAGGCATTTAGCTCCAAATGAGCAAAGTACACATTTCCTCCAACTCCAGGGTCTAGGCTTTGGAAGTGAGGCAGATTTGGGGGTTATGCAAATTTAGGGGGTATACTTGGAGCTTCTGACAGCACATTTCAGCTCAGCGAGCCTTTGCCCATTGCCGCCTACACACCAGGCTCTCAGCTGCAGGGAACACTCAAGTTCCTTGATCCCAGGAGTTCACCCTCTAAAGAGCGAATCAAACACATTATCAGTGATCATAAAGCAAGGTGATAACAGCGACAGTGACAAGTGGCAGGGAAAGGCAGGTTAGGCCTTGCATGTAAAGGACACTCTTCTCCTTCTTAGGAGATTTCATTCTGTAGGAAACAGAGGTTTAGGAAGCTGCCATTTGGCAGATGGGAAGGTTTGAGAAAGACACAGAGGCCCAAGTTCAAACTTGCAAAGACTGGTCTTCCCACTGCCGACCTTTTGGTGGACTACCCAGCAGTGCAGGAGTAAACTGGGCAGCAATTATCTTAAGCAATGAAGAATTTGCCTCATTAACTGCTTCTTTAAGGTCTGGGAGGTCTTTCATGAGATTTCTGGTAGCCCTTCCAGTGGGCCCCTGGCTTCCTTTGTTTTGCTGGATTCTGAATTCTTGGAAAATAGAGTTCATTATGCCTTTGACAAACAGGAAGCCACAGACATTCTTTTTATAGAGGAAAGCTATCAATTTAAGGAAAAGAAGAGTGAAATGAATGTCTCTTTCTAGCCCAAACCCACCCAGACCCCTGAAATCAGAGACTGTTGCTTCAGAACAGCAGCGAGCCCAACTTGTAGAGGGGGAAACTGAGGCTTAGATACATAGAACAGGTTGCCCAGGGTCACCCAGATACTTAATAGCAGAGGCAGGAATGGAGCCCAGGTCTCCAGACTCCCTGGCCAAGGCTCTGTCCATGACACAAGGCACCCTCCAAGAAGTCATGTCATTGTCTCAGCAACAATGGCCTTGCGAGAGTGGAAAGTAAGAATTTTGTTCCATGGGCAGTGTGGGACCCAGATAAAAATGTGTTCTCCTGCTGCAATAAACATGGCTGTGTCCACCCAAGGCCGGCCTGCTGCCGAGAGGGATAAACACCCTGCAAGACCGACTTATTTACTTTGTCTTCAACCCAAAGGGTCTCTCTGGACAAAGGCTCCAAGATCCAGGCCAAACAACTTTCCCTTTCCGCAGAAGCCGGCCCACAAGATTCTGCTCCCAGGACGCTCCTGAGAGCTCACCCCACGCTGCTCCTGACCCTCCAAAATAACAAAGCCATTTGGCGGGAACATGGGTTCCCAGCCGTTAGGAAAAGAATTTTGAATCTTTAAGCGAATGGATTTTGTTTATAAAAGAAGTAGGTATAGTTTCCCTAATAATCAGCTGGTGTGGGTTAGGAGAAAATGAGTTCAATTGCCCAGCAGGGAAATGGGAGGGGATTTCCTTCCTGAAATCAAACCTGGCGATCAGTCCCAGTTGTTTAATGGCTGTTGCTTCTGAAAACATATTGGAGGAAATATCTTAACAATGAGATAGCCACTTAGCCAAATACTAATTTAGTATTGTTTGACTTGCTTCAATGGCACATTCTGACTTCATTTTTCCTCTGCCATTTCTGCCTTGTTTATAAATTGTATTTGTGGCCGACGCAGACAGATAACGTGAAACAGAACACCCTGTACTTAACCGAAAGGGGTGAATCTGGACCTGCGAGGGTCTCGGGATCTTGGAGAGAACCCTGCCTTCTTATGGAGAAAAAGGCAATTGCCAGTAACAGCTCCCCTCCGTCCTTTCTGGGGGCCTGCACTGGGACCTGCCCAGGAGCTGGGATCAGGAGACCGGGGAGTATGTCCCAGCTCTCCAGTCATCGGCTGGGTGATCCTGTCTTCCTCAAGCCTAAGCATCCCCATCTATAAGAGATGATGATGATGGCGACGACAATGACAGCTACCCACTAGAATTTTCTTATGGGAGAAAATGCAAATGAGAAACTTTGCAAACTGCAAACTACCATATAAAAGCGAGTTCATTAACCACTTTACAGTTCTTTTCATCAAACACTCTAGTAATAGTGGACGTGGATGGGGCATTTACTTTCTTTGGTCCTGAAATGCTCCTGATGCACGTGGGGAACGTCGCCGTCGCTGACCCAAGGCATAGGACTCAACCAAAGCCAGGCTTTGACGTAGGAGTCAGAGACTTAATTAAAGCTTGACTTGCTGCTCCCTAGCTGTTCACTGTGTCACTCTGGGCAGATTTCTTGACCTCTCAGGACTTCTGCTTCCTCATCTGTAAACTGGGGATAAGAAACTCCGTCACCCAGTTGTTGCAAGGGTTCAATGAGCACCTCGCACAGACCTGGTATATTGGAAGTGCTCATAAGAGGCACTTGCTAGAAGCAGGAATTAGAGATCCCAGGGGGGATTGGAAGGAGAATGACCTCCATGAGGGGCCACACCATGTTCTGCCCAGAAGCAGGATAATTTCAGGGCTGTACTTGGGTGGCTGTCAGCTGGCCTCTGATTTAAGCATAGCCAGCCCGGGCCTTGGATGTGAGCGTGTTAACCTTTACTTCAAATTCCCCAAGGCCTTGTTGACTGCAGCCCAGCCCTTCCCGTCTGTGGTGTCAGTCCTGCAGCAGTACCCCAGTACTGGCTGCTCCCAGAGAAAGAGAGCCAAGGTGTCTGGGGAGGGACTTGGTCTGGGGCCTGCAGAAAGACTGGACATCAGAGTCATGTCTCCCTCCCTGGGGCAGAGCAGAGGAAATGGGGCAAGAGTAGCTGCCAGGGCTGGCAGGCCTCCAGCCCTCCGGGGCCAATGCAGCTTTCCTGGCCCACTCACCCAGGTTTCTCCTAGCAAAGGAGGAGCCAGAGCTTTGGCCTTCTAGCTGCATCCTGTTCCATAAGGCTCCTCAGACCCACAACAAAATGGATATAATATGTTGGCCAACCTCAGGAAGCCAACAGCCCAGCCATGGGGTTCCCAAGACCCCGGGTAGTCCCAATCTCTTCTCCTGCTCCTGCCTCCCTAAGCTCCACCTGCAGCAGGGTGTCCTGTGCTCACAGAGGGTCCGGAATGGTGTACTCAGGTGCTGCCTGCTTTTGGGGGCCCACCATTGCCCTGGGACCCTGCTACTCATTTCATGCCCCACTCTTTACCCTGCAATGGCTCCTTCCATTTGTCAAAATCCAACCCCTGAGGCTGGCTCCAGAGTCACTTCTGTGATTTCCACTGCTGCTCAGCTATCACCGCCTCTCAACCCCTTCCACAGTTTGTTAAGGACCCTGCTACCTTCTACTTCATAGTAGTGTTGTTTATCAATAATTGATAGAATATGAAATTCTTAGGGCAGGTTCTTGCAGCCTCAGCATAGAGAACGGTGCTGGGGTCAGTTATTGGTCCAGTCCCTGATAGGTGGGCAGGTGACACAGATGCCATTTGAAGCAGGTGAAGAATGCCACAAGGTGGCATAAGGAATCTTTTTTTTTTTTAACTTTGTTTATTGTGGTGAAATATACATAACATGAAATTTACCATTTCAACCATTTTAAAATGTATAATTTAGTTGCATTAGGTGCATTCACATTGCTGTGCAGCCATCACCACCGCCCATCCCCAGAACTTTTTCATCATCCCACACTGAAAACTCCATATCCATTAAACAACCAGTCCCCGTTGCTCCTACCCCCGGCCTCTAGCAACCACTGCTCCACTTTCTGTCTCTATGAATTTGACTCTTCCACATACATCATATAAGTGGAATCGTGTGTTTGCCCCTTTGTGTGTCTGGTTTATTTCACTTAGCATAATGCTTTCAAAGTTCATCCACGTTGAAATGTATCAGAAAGTTATTCCTTTTTTTAGGCAGAGTTATGTCATCTTAAAACATTCAAGATTCGATCATTTAAGTTCAGTCCTTCATTTTTAAAATTAAAAAGCAGTCCTGGAGAGAGTACGTCTCGTGTTAGTTAGAGGTGGAGCTGGAGCTAGAAGCTAGGTGTCTTACAACTGTTCCGTTCTTCCTCCGTGGGTAAGTATGGCACCCGTGAGACAGCGTGCTGGGTGCACGTGGGTGCTTGATGAAGGTACCTGGTAGCCTGACGTGTGACATGTGCACAGGGATAGAGGCCGTAGGCCCTGCAGAGCAGGCCTGGAGAGTGAGGAGAGATGGGTCTGGGCAGGAGCTGCCCCCTGAAGGGTGGGGTGGCAGTGATGACCGTGCTGCTTTGTAGTCCCTTTGAGAAGTGCTGTCTGTCATTTTACAAATCATTCTACCAGGGCAATCTCCAGTCCTGAAAGGTGTGACCATAGCTTGTCTTGTCTCTTCTCACTGCAGAGAACGGAAGGCTCCCTTGATGGAACTTAGGACAGATGCGAGGACAGATGCTCACCCGTGGGAGCATGTCCGTGTCCAAGAAGAGCAGTTGATTCCCGTATTCCAAGAGTTCTGTGCACTTATTTATGAACTGGCCGTGCTCCCACCGAACACAGCAATTTCCCAGGCCAAAACACCAGTCCTTAAATCCACCCTACTGTGTTAACGTTGGGTATAAAGAGATACAGGAGGGATGCTTAATTTCCCACGTGGGCCTCCTTCTACCAAATTGGATCATCCTTGCGACTGGGAGAGTGAAAGGAGCTTCAGGGTAAACAGGCCACTGGGATATTTGAAAACTTGAATATTTTGTCTTGTACAAAGAACTTTTGCATGCTCCCTCATACACAGATGCTGGGTTTTGTTTTGTAGTCAATCACTTCCGGTAAATGACCTGGTTTAGGGGCTAGTCTTTTTCTTTTCCTCTGGTCCTTCAAAGGCCTGCAGTTCTGGGTAGTCCTTGTGCTTTGGAAGCACACAGCACTGACCAGATGGCTTCACTCTGTTGCCTCTATGACCTCACCTGCCACAGATGGGAAAACAAGCTGCTTCGGATCAACTCCTTTGAAATGCCAACTTGAAGACCAGGTCATTCGGGCAATGCACCAAGTAGAAAATGAAGGCAGAATAAGCACAGACGTTCTTAAGCTGTTTTTCCATATCTTTCTTTTCCTCTTCCATGCTGAAGGTCCAAAAACAAGACAATGGCTGCCTACAGCAAATATTATTTTTCATAGAAAAATGAAATGTGTATTTTTTCTTACTAATTTTTTTTTTATTTATTCCTTACTAAAGAAATGGTCTCCAGAGGTCTTAAGATGTTTCTGAGGGTGTCTTGAGTGGGTGGAGGGGGCCTGCAGAATCTCACAAGTGAGGACACCTCACCCAAATCACTTTCCCTGTTCACCTCAGTGACACAGCTGCAGGGACCCTGAGGGGTGTTGCATTAAATAAATTTGATCTTTACTCTTCACAAATCTGTGAAATGTCATCTTCTAAGAGGCCACCTACAAACAGAATATCTGTAGCACGTGAGGACTTTTCTGGCCTTTGAAGTCACAAAGAGGAAAAAGCAGGTCTCGCCAGCAGGTTGAGTCTTACACAGTCCAAGGGCTTGTGTGGCCTTTATTGAAGTCGTGGCCGGAGGTAGATTGAGTCTCAAACACCGAGTCATTAAAATCCACCGGCTGGTGCCTTGGCATTTGCTTCCCTACTGAAGACTTGTAGGCCATCCCTGGCAAATAGGGTTGTAAGATTTAGCAAGTAATGAAATAAGGGGCCGGCCCGTGGCTCACTCGGTAGAGTGCGGTGCTGATAACACCAAGGCCACGGATTCGGATCCCATATACGGATGGCCGGTTCGCTCACTGGGTGAGTGTGGTGCTGACAACACCAAGTCAAGGGTTAAGATCCCCTTACTGGTCATCTTTAAAAAAAAAAAAAAAAGCAAATAATGAAATAAATAAAATCTAAGACGGCAAAGCTCTCTCCCTCCCCTCCCCAGCCAATCCAGGCCTCGGGACCCAATGTCACCAGCAGCCTTGGACCTCACCCCCACACGCACAGGCCCAGTCCTCCATCAGAGCACCACCCCCCTTGGCTGGAAGGTGGAGGGAGACCTGAGTGTGCACCCTGACTCTGCCAGATTCCAACCACAGAAACTTAAAGGAGCCTCTTAACCTCCGAGCCTCAGTTTCCTCATTGCCAAAATAAGGAGATTAGACCATGATCCTTAACATTCGAGGTTTTAAACTCCTTTGAAAATATGATGAAAGCTATGGATTTCCACCCCCCCTCCCAGCAACTCCATATACACAAAGTTGTATCACAAAAATGTCATACAATTTCCACGGTTTCAGGGCCATGGACTCAGGTTGAAGGCAAAGGGATTAGATGACCTCTAATGACCTTCAAGTGTGATGTGTTGATGATCTAGGGAGAGCCCGAGCCCCTGTGTCAACTCCAGACCCTTGCCGCCACCAGAGAAGGGTCATTGCTGCCAAGAAGCATGGAAGGTGCCAAGACCTTCCTACTGCAGATGCCCTGTTTATGGAGCATGCATGAGTTTTAAATTACTTCCCCCTTCCCCCCACCTTTATTTCTGAGGAGGAAAACCACACACGCAGGGATCCTCCTCAGTAGATTTTACGGCTGAAAACTCTAAATCCAGGGCTTCAGCCTTCCTAACCAGCTGGCACAGCCAAGGGTCTAAGCCTGACATCACAAGCGCACCCATCCAGGAGAGGCAGTTTTCTTGGCTGCGAAACGCATTAGTGAGAGCGCCCTCTGGTGCCCACACGTTGTAATAATCGTCCATCCTCAGCAAGCGCGTAATAGAAGGTGTTCATCCTTCTGAGGCCCACGAGACGTCAGCCACCCATTTCATGAGCATATATCCGTCGCCCCATCAGTATTCACTGATCGACTCACTTCCTGACCTAGACCCAAGAGGGACGAAGTGACTCCAAGTTCAACCTTTATTCATTTAAACAGTGGTTCTCAACCGGGGCACTTTTGTGCCCCATTGGTCACTGGGCACTGGAGACATTTTTGATTGTCACAACTGGATGGGTGTGCTACTGGCATCTGGTGGGTAGAAACCTGGGATGCTGCTAAACATCCCACATGCATAAGACAGTCTCCCGTGACAAGGAATCATCAAGTCCAACATGCCAGTAGTGGCCAGGTTGGGAAACCCTGCGTGGAAGCATCCAGGGACTAATTAGGTTGTTCGACAATTTTGCACCCATCATGCCCTGTGTTCCCGACACTGTGCTGAGTGTTGGGTAGGAAGATTATAAGAATTAGGGGCCCCTGCCCTCCTAGAACATATAATCGAGTAGAAAGAGAGACGAGTAGAGAGCCGATCACAACACAATATGACAAGTTTAGTAAAAGCGTAAACAGGAGCACATGAAAAGGCCTCTTAACACAAACTTTAGGTGATCAGGGAAAGTTCACCGGGAAGTTGGGTCTAACCAAAAACCTGAACATAGGTGGAGGGTACACATGGAAAAGGGAGGGTGAGGAGCGTGGCAGACGAAGGGACAAAGTGCATGAAGGCCCTGAATCCAGAGATCATGGTACCCTCAAGGGACAACAGGACAGCCTGTCAGCCTCAGGTGTCTACCAGCCCTGTGACTAAATTAGTCCTCTTCCAAAAGCTGCCATTGTCCCCTGGGAATTTCTGTTGGATTCCCACTGTCTTGACTCAGTCTTCGAGTCTTAAGGAGCAGGTTCCTGAAAGGTGCTCAGCAAGAACTCGACTCCTGAGCATGGCTGTTTTCAAGACTCTCCACCAGTGTCATCAGCATGTTGGAGACAAAATTTCTGCCATAGAGGCCAGAGTCAGCTTTTGCCTAACCCCACGGACACGAGTGAAAGGTAAACTGGAGGGCGATGTCTCCCTGGTGGCTATTTAAGGACAGTCTCCACAGCTGAGATTCTCGACCTGGGATCCACAGGGTGGGGGTAGGAGTGGGGCGTGGTGTCTGAGAATCCCCTGAGAGCAGGTGCAAAAAGTTGTGAGGGCATGCACTTTTTTGGGAGAGAATCATAGCTTTTATCCATTTCTCAAAGGGAGACATGATCCAAAAGATTTAAGAACTTCTAAATAATTAAAAACTCACAGATGCTCCATATAATTTGATATCAGTTAAAAACCCCAAAATAGGGCCGGCCCATGGCTCACTCGGGAGAGTGCGGTGCTGATAACACCAAGGCCACGGGTTCGAATCCTATATAGGGATGGCCGGTTGGCTCACTTGGGTGAGCGTGGTGCTGACAACACCAAGGCAAGGGTTGAGATCCCCTTATTGGTCATCTTTAAAAAAAAAAAAAAAAAAAAAAAAAAAAACCCAAAATAGTGGCCAACATGTTTCTTATCAAAGGATCTACTTCAAGGTCCATTTTACATCCCAAATCCCCAGGACATGGCTTGCTTTTAGAAAATTTCTCAGAATAAGGAAACGAATATTCATTTCAATGTTGGAAAGAGGCGGCCTTCATCTCTCAAAAGTAATAAGCTATTAGACTATTTTGGAATATCAAAGGAATAGACAGTAAATGTATTGAAAAACTTCATAGTCCAAGGTATTGCTTTCTTTCTTTTTTTTTTTTTTTTTTTTGTGGCTGTCCTGTGCAGGGATCCAAACTCTTAACCATAGTATTCTAACACCACGCTCTAACTAACTGAGCCCTGTCTGAAGTATTTCTAAAGCCAGAACTGTCCCTTCATATAGATTTCATGATTCAATAGGAAATGAACATTTTTATTTCAAAATGAACTTTGACAATAGAAGAGAAACATCTATTTCCATGTTCAGACATGATGAAGGATGCCGGAAAGTAAATAAGAGATTGGCCATCAGTTGCCTATGTGACCTTGGAGATGTCACACATCCTAGGGTTCCTCTCCTGCAAAAGAAGTGTATTAGTTTCCTAGGGCTGCTGTCACAAATTACAACAAACTGTGTGGCTTAAAACAACAGGAATCTGGGCCGACCCCGTGGCGCACTCGGGAGAGTGCGGCGTTGGGAGCGCGGCAGTGCTCCCGCCGCGGGTTCGGATCCTATATAGGGATGGCCGGTTCGCTCGCTGGCTGAGCATGGTGTGGCCGGTCACAAAAAGACAAAAAAAAAAAAAAAAAAAAACAGGAATCTACTCCCACATGGTTCTGGACACCAGAAGTCCAAAACCAAGCTGTCAGCCATACCATGCGCCCTGCACGGGCTGTAAGGGAAGACTCCTTTTTGCCTCTGCCAGCTTCTGGTGGTGGCCAGCAGTCCTTGGCAACCCTTGGCTTGTGGCTGCATCACGCCAGTCTCTGCCTCTGCCGTCACGTGCCCTTCCTCCACGTGTGTGCCTGTGATTTCAAATGGCCTTCTTATAAGAACATCAGTCATTGGATCTAGAGCCCACCCTAATCCAGTATGACCTCATCTGAACTAATTACATCTGCGAAGACCCTTGCTGTAGACTGGATGCTCCCCCAACCTCACTGAAGCTTAAATCCCCACTGTAACTGTTGAGGGTGGGAAATCCTATTATGGTAATTGAAAGGTGAGGCCTTGAAGAGGTGATTAGATTGTAGGACCATGCCATAGTGAATGGATTAATAATGTTGGTCAGGGGCATGGTTCTGAGGGCTTTAAAAGGAGAGCACATAAGAGGTTAGCCTCTCTCTCTGCTCTGCCATTTTCTGCCATGTGAGACCCCTGGGTCACTGTCACCACCACGAAAACCCTCATCAGATGCGTTCCTTGGACTGTGGACTTCCCAGCCGCTTGAACTGTAAGCAATAAATTTTGTTTTCTTAAAAATTACCCAGTTCCAAATATTTTGTTATAAGCAACAGAAATGGACTAATACAACCCTATTTATCCAAATAAGCTCATATTCTGAGGTTCCAGATAGACATGAATTTGGGGGGACACTATTCAACCCAGGACAGAAAGGATCGGACGAGATGAGCTTATGTCCTTGTTTCCAAGATGCTTATGTAAAGAGGAAAGCGTGAGAGTGATTTGCCTTCAAATAACATAATATTCTCAGTGTCGTCTTTTGAGCTTCTCAGCCTGGTGTCCTCTCGCTGTGCACCGCTCTCTTGAGCTCTGTGTCTCTGCATCTCTGAAATGTTGCTGTTTCTTTCTCCAACTTTCTTCAAACCTCTCCCTCGGTCTCATCTCTCATTCTTTCTCTGCTTCTTCCTTTCCCTTCTTTTCCTCTTCTATCTCATCTTTTCCCTTTCTCTCCCTGCCATTAATTGGCCATAATGCAGAACTAATGTTTATATGTTTTTTGTATTTATTGATAAGTTTAATATTCCCAGTTATTTATTTTGAAAGCCAATGCATGGAATATTTTCTATTTTTTCCTCTTTAGAGGAAAAAAAAAAAAAAACTCCAAGCCTGCAAAGTTGTTTTCTACGTATATTTGACCTTTGGTAGATTATTTTTCCAAGGATTTATTGACTTCATTAGGAAAAAGTCCCCAGTTGCTGCCTTACTTCCTCCTGATCCAGGGATGTGCTCATTTTCCAGGAACCTCTTGGCACTGGAGGGTCTGGTTTAGTGCCAGAAACTGTTCCATTAGTTTCTGGTACACCAACTCCCTCCTCAGGGCTTGGATTGTTCGGGCCAGAATTTGTAGCGGAGGAAATCTTCCTCTGTCATCCCAAGACTTCTATGAAGTCTGGGGCTGGGTTCCAGGATAAGGAAAAAAGTGGATTTCAGTGCCTTCCAAGGTAAGGATAGACCTTGAGCCAGAACCTAACACTTGTCTCTAGAAGCTCTGTCACACCACCAGCCATTGATTTATAAAAAGCGTGTATCCCTGAGCCAAGACGAGCTGAGTTTACAGGTGGCTTGTCCAGTGAGGTTAAAGAAGAACAAGATGGCAGAAGGAGTTCTTTTTATCATGAAGTGCTGACTGTGATCATTTCAGTTGACTCTTTGGCATTTGCAGATTTATCATTGGAGGTTTTGGGTATTTAGGAATAACCCCAAAGATTTAGACTTGAGGCAGGCTGTCACTCCACTGGGCCATGTGACAGGCTCAGTTCACTGAGGTGTAACTTGTTGTTAATTCTCCCTTGGCTCCTTCCTGCCCCTGTCACCATGCACAACTCTAGAAAGCCCAGCTTGTGCGCCCCTCACCCCAGGAGAGGTTGTATCAGGGAGGGGACAGAAATGGAACAGCAGACAACAGAGAGTCCCCAAAACTAGGAAGCATAAGCTGCAGGGACCCACTCCCTGGCCCCAGATGGAGGCTGGTCCCTCAGGAAAATGGCTGACTGCAAGAGGCGCCCAGGGAGACTGGACCCTATGCCTTGGGTCTTGCAGCCTTGGCAGAGAGTCCATGAAGCTCACATGGCAGGGAGCCAGCCTTCTGAGGACCTTGATAGCATGGACTACAAGGAGCTTGAGCAGTGCCTCCAACCAGAATCCCTTCTCCCTCCCCTGTTTTCTAGGAACCACATGAGCCTTCCAGATTCTGTCCAATCCTAGAGAGAGGAAGAGATTTTCCAATTGAGGCCAACGTTAACTTTCCCAATAGCCTGGCAGAATGGGGGCTCAGAGACAGATTATATTTCATTTATGAAGCAATGCAGTGTTTGTTGCACAACCAAGTTTGGAGATGATAAGTCATGCGCTCTATGTAAAACTTCGAATCATGCTCTTTGAGGGCTGGCAAACAGAAACGGTTGGCATAGCTGGTGAGTGAGTCCAGCCGGCCACTCAGTGGCCTCATCTTATTGAATGTTTTTGTGAGAACTTCTTAAGTGCCTGTTAAGGTCCAGAAACTATGCTAAGGGCAGGAGATACATCAGAAAACCAAACATGCCATCTGTGGAGTTTGTGATATTTTGCTGAGAGAAGTCACGTTCTTTGGTCACACTTGCCTATGGGGAAAGTTGCTAGAATGTCAAATATTCATGGGAGTCATCCCCTTCCAGTGTTAAAGGTCTACTCAGGAAGTGGGTCCCCAGATCTGAAGGACTTTGTAGTCATTGCACAAGGTCCTCAAGTGCATGGGGATATATATATATATATATATATATATATATATATCAACCTACAATACTAAAAGGGCAATTAAGCTCATGTTAGGGTCTTTGCAACTTTTTTATGGTAAAGGAGAGTTCTTACACTTGAACCAGTTGGAATGTATTGGTCTGCTGTACTCATCTCAGAGTTTGTCCATGAGCCTACATGAGTAGACATGCACACGAACACACAAATGTTCATGTGCTCACACATATGCACGTGTGTGCACAGCACACTGGAAAACAAGGATACCCTGGTCCTGCTCTTGCAGCAGATCCCGTGCCAAGACAAACACAGGTTCTTCTCTCTGTTTTGTAGGAGGTGTTGGCCTATGGGGATGTGATATTTGAATCAAAAAGTAACATCAAGGGCTGGCCGGTTAGCTCAGTTGGTTAAAGCATGATATTGTAACACCAATGTCAAGGGTTCAGATCCCCATACTGGCCAGACTTTAAAAAAAAGAAGTGAAAATCAAGACAGCATGACTCCAAACAGTGCAACACATCACCATTGCTTATCAGAGTTTATTCAACAAACTGCAAGCGTGTGCACGTCCCACGGCTATGTGGAAGACGCCAAGGTAAGTAGATACCCTGAAGAAGCAGGAGTCAGCAAATAACTAGCACAGACTAAAAGCCTGTTCTGCAAAGCCTCTTACAGGCCCACCCAGCCCTCAAAGACGGCTCAGTGGCAGGCTCAGTCTGGTCTCTTCTTTCAAGATGAAAGCAACTGATCCATGTGGTTGAAGCCAAGGGATCCAGGCCATTCAGCCAAAAGCATGGATTTGACTGGAGCAGAACCCAGCACCACTTGGTGGCTGAGGCCACTTGATGTGTTGCAGGTTCAAGCCCTGGGCCCTCTCACAGCCAAGGATCGTCAAAGTGACAGAACCAATGCCAGGTGGAGAAAGGACATTCCGTGCATGGGTGCCACATCTGGGCAGAGGCAGAGCGTGCTGGGGGGGCCCAGGTGAAGACATGGTCACATCGAACTTCCACTTGTGAAAAGTGTACCAGACAGAAAAAGTGCCTTGGGAAATGTTTAAATTAAAACGAAAAGAAAAAAGACAAGGGGGGTATAAGAAAAAGTGCATTGATATTTATTAAAATATATTGGTTAATATTCACAGGATGTTCAGAGGCTTTGTAAAAGAGCTAGGTTTTGAAAAAGCATCTGCAGAAATCAGCAATTGTCCCTGCCCTATAGTGGAGGACAACTTCCTGATAGCCAGAAAAGGTAACTTTGCTGCACGTGCAGTCAGTCTGTCTCTCTTTTGGACACATGATAAAACCCTGGCAAATACTTCATGCAACTTGAAGAAACAGAACCGGCTTCCCCTACAACCCTGTGCTTTTCCTCTCTGTCTTAGAGACAGCTGGGCCTGGGGAGTGACGTGCGGGGAAGTGGGAAAAGGAAAGAGAACAATTTATGGTAGAAACAATCAAAACTTGTTGAATGTATGAAAACCCAATCCATGAATTATCCATGTTTCAACGTTGATCAAAAATTTGAGACATCAGATATTTGTAAAAGATATTCCTAGACCTCTTTAACTGTTCTAGATTCTCTGGTTTTTGTCTTTATTTTCAGCTGGATCATCACAATATAACTCACCTGAACCACAAGAGCTGTAACGTGCTTAACATCGTACTATTAGTCTTTGTAAATAGAAGGATCACATTCTTCAACCGTGACTTAGGACTTTTTTGGTAAACATTGTTCAATTTGGGGTCCAATGGATGATACACAGAGTTCTCTGATACCAAACTCCTCCTGGCCGTGAGTCCCTGCTGAATACTCAGGCTTTCTTAGGTCACACAATGAACACTATGGAGTCCCACGTGCTTCCTGTTTAACCTCAGCTGCCAAAGAACTTAGAGGCAAATGCTGCATCCCATTAGAGTAATTAAATACTGTCAAGTGCCTGTTAGGTTGACTCCCTCTTCCTTGAGATGATCTCTCTTCCAGTTTGATTTCTAACTGTTCCATTCCACATTACCTTTCATCTCGCCGGCTGCTTCAGATCCTTTAGGGGAAAGGCCTAACGTAAAAATAATAAAAATTAAAATTATAGCTTAAAAGTTATCTGGTAAAAACAAGCCCTACTTTTAGATTATACTCACGGAGAGTAGGGACAATATCCCTATAGTCTGTGTGAACTTGCCCAAAGACCTAGAGTTCATTTTTCATCAATAAAATGAGAGGATTGGACTCCATTATTTTGAAGGTCCTATTAAGGTTCATTCATTCAGCAAATATTTTTTGTGCACCTACTGTATGCCAGACACCTACTATGTGCCAGACACTGCTTGGGATATATGAATGAGGAAAATAAACGAGTTTCCCTCGTAGAACTTAGATTCTAGCAGGGGGACACAGAAATGGACAATAAACACAATAAGTAGATTATATGGCTCGTGACAAGATGGTGAGGACTACAGAAAGAAGAAAGAATTGAGCGAGTTAAGGGGGAACAGGCGGCAGGGGGCAGGGGTAGGCAGCAGTATTCAGTAGGACGGTCTGGGTGAGTTTCATCACAGAGGTGAGATTTGAGCAAAGAGCTGAGGGAAGAGCATTCCAGGCAGAGGGAACAGCCAGAGCAAAGGCCCTACGGTGCAGAGGCAGAGAGGCCGAGGGGCTGGGTGGAGGGTGGGAGGGGAGAGTAGTAGGAGATGAGACAAGCTTCACTGCTGACTATAATATAAATAGAAAAGTTGCTTTATTGTAAATAGATATGTTTCTTCATATGCTGATTCTAAACCCCTGCTGCTCAAAGTGTGGTCTGCAGACCAGCAGCTCGCCAGCACCGGGCAGTTCTTTAGAAATGCAGAATCTTAGGACCCACCCCAGGTCTACCAATGCAGAATCCTGATTAACAGGATCCCCAGGTGACTCATATGAGCAGCCCTGCTGGAAAGGACACCACGTGCCTTTATAAATTTACGGGCACTTCCAACATCATAAGCTTTGCCAAATAAGAGCCTTATCTGATTGAGACAAATTGCCCTTCCACAGCTTTTGAGGACCAAGGGCTACCAAGACCGCCACCTAGTGGTAGCATAAATAAATTTCACATTTCTCTGGCAAAGATCACACATACTGAACGTAATTGTAATTTTAACACAGTTGGCTGGTACTTTTCAAAAATGTCCATGTCAGAAAGGACCAAAATGGGCTGAGAAACTGCTCTAGGTTGAAACAGACCAAAGAGGCCAAATAACTAAATGGAACACATGGGCCCCAGACCCTAAAAAAAAAAAAAAAAAGCTATTAAAGGGTATTATTGGGCCAATTGAGAAAACTGAATATAAAATGTATATTAGATCATAATATAGTATAACTGTTAAATTTCTCAAGTGTGGTAATATACTGCGGTTATATAGGATGTCCTCGTTCTTAGGGGATACATGCTGAAGTATTAGAAAGAAAGCATCATGATATCTGCAGCTAATTTCAAATGATTCAGCAAATATTAAAGTAATTTAATATACAGAAAGAGAGAGAAAGCAAATGGGCAAAATGTTAACAACTAATGAACCTCAGTGAAGTATATATAAATGTTCATTGTACTATTTGTTGTAACTTTTCTGATAGCTTGAAATTTTCCAAAATAAAAAAGGGAGAACTACCATCTTTGGGTATATTTTAAGTCACAAGGAACCACTTAAGAAGTAGGGCCTGGGACTTGTGAATCGGGCAATAACAGCTATGGTAACCCTGAACTCCCCCACAGTGGTTACCTATGTTCCTCTGGCTTATTTTTCTTGACAGATTAAAGATCAAACCTAGGAGCAGATGGAAAACTGAAGAGATGGGGCCCCACCTCTCTGGGCTGTGGAAGCAGTGGAGCCGGGAAATCAGATCCCTCTTTCAAACAAGAAAAAAGAGGAATTGTCACTATCAATAGTCAATATCTAGGGCTGGCCGGTTGCTCAGTTGGTTAGAGTGCAGCCTAATAACCCCAAGGTCATAGGTTCCGACCCTATACTGGCCAGCTGCCAAAAAAAAAAAAAAAAAAAAAGATCATTATCTATAAGTAAGTGGAGCTCACTGCAAGTAGGACTTTCTCAGTCCCTCCACATGCATTACTGAGCACACTGTGGAAGGGAAGTCTGGGTAGAAGAGCCAAGCGCACTCTGTTGGAGGTCGACTGAGTCCGAGGAACTACTGCCGCCCTTTTTCCTGCTGTGAGTTGACCTCCCCGCTCAGGGTGGGGTGGGGTGGGGGTCCCTGTCAAGGCAGGGCAGGGGAAGCCCAAGCTCCCAGCCCCCTTGGCCTCCCCAGCAGGACGGACGGTCTTGGTTGCTCTCTCTCAGCCCCTCACCAAGTATCCAGGGCCCACTGCCTGGCATGAAAGGCCCATGTGCACAAGCCCGGGAGAATCTCCCATTCTGTAGTGGAGGGAGTGAAGGAGGTCCCCGAGAAAGGGACTGCTTCGGAACCTTTGCATCTTGTCGGAACTCTGACCCAGACAGTTGTCATCCTCATTCTGGCACTCCCAGAATGAGAAACCAACAGAGATTTAGGAATAAGATGAAGACGTAGAGGTCCTGGTGACACCTTGGATTCCCCTAGAGGTGGATTTCACCCTTTGCCCCTCTATCGACCCTTCCTATCCCAGCTGATCAACTTCCTTTCTTTTCTCTCTGTTGTCTCACCATTGCTCTGCCCACCCCCATCTCTACCTATTTCTGCTGAGCTGATGACCAAGTCAGAAAATAAAATAACTGGCATTTATGTCATGCTTTACAATGGACTAATCTCTTTCGAATAATGATCCCAATTAAGCCTCACTCTACCATGTGAAGAAGGCATTATCCCATTTTATAAAAGAGGAAAGTTCAGAGAGGTCAAGCAACTTGCCCATGGTCACACAGCTTGTTGGGGGGAGGGGAGGTCACTACCAGCCCACGTCTTTTCTCACTATCCAACAACTTAGAGTGGCTGTTTGCATTGTTAGCTGCACATTGGAATCCCCTGAAGAGGTTTAAAACCCTCTGATGCCTGGGTCCCACCCCCAGAGATTCTCACTTAATTGGCTTGGGATGAATCTGGGCATTAAGGTTTTTACAAACTGCCCAGGTTATTCTAATGTTCAGCCAGAGCCAAGAACCACTACTAAGCATGGCCCATCTACTTCTTTCAGGCTTTCATGGGAAACTCTTCAAGACCAAAGCTCTTCGGGAATAAGAGGGATGTTGGATGGTGAATTTTCTGTTTTGAGACTCCTCAAAGCCACAAAACTTACCCTGATGGACCTCAAATCACATGTCCCCAGACTGGCCAGGTAACAGAGTCCCAGCAAAGGGAACGGAGTAAGTTTGTTCTGAACTTCAGGGCTCCTAGACCAGGCCCCTCTCATTATCTTTCCCCTCCCTCCCATATTGTGAAATATCCTTTGTTTCTCATGCCCCTACTTTGTGCCAGGCATAGGGCCAAGTCCTGGGGGGAGAGCAAGAGCCAAACAGAAAGGTCCCTGCTTGGGCCGGCCCGTGGCTCACTCGGGAGAGTGCGGTGCTGATAACACCAAGGCCCCAGGTTCGGATCCCATATACGGATGGCTGGTTCGCTCACTGGCTGAGCGTGGTGCTCACAACACCAAGTCAAGGGTTAAGATCCCCTTACCGGTCATCTTTTAAAAAAAAAAAAAAAAAAAAGAAAGGTCCCTGCCTCAGAAAGTACTCTTGGGGAGACAGGCATGAACAGCCAATTAGCATCGGACTAGCTGATTACAGGTGAGCCTCTGCCTGGTGTGCAGGAGTGGTGACAGGAGTCAAGCAGGCAAGACTGCTCTGAGCAAGTGACATTTAGGATGAGGATGAGTTATGGGGTTTAATTCATCAAAGTCACCTAAACTAAATGTGCACCTGAAGCTGGGAATGATTGGCTGGTTTTCTTTAGGCTTTTAAGAAATACTCAGGAGCGTATGCCGCCTCACTGCCTTTGCAGACCCCAAGTGGTGGGGGGCCACAGGGGAGTCAGGAACCCCTGTTCTAACTGCTACAAATTCGGGCAACCTGAAGGGTAGGTTGGCTGCTTGCTTTTGAGTGTCTCACACAGGTGGGGTCACGTGTGGCTCCCCAGGGTGGGCAGGGGATAGGCAGGGTGCATACTTGGGTCTAGTCCTGCTTCCATGCAGCTTGTGGTGGCCTGGGAGGCCCATTTCAAGTGCGCACTCCATGGACACACACTCACACACCCCAAAGTGCAGATTTTGCCTTCTGGAAACCCAGGATGGCCTTTACACACGACCACTGACCTCACATAAGAGGTTTCCATAACCAAGAGCATGACAGGGGTGGCCAACCATGCCAGTTTACCTGGGACTAAGGGGGTTTCCAGGAGGCAGGACTTTCAGTTTTAAAATCAGGAAAGCCCCAGGCAAACCAGACTGGGGACACCAGTCTTGGTCACCCCAGACATAACCTGGGTTTCCAGCCTCAGATGATAGGAGGTCCCTCAGTGCTCAGGGACAGGGAGTATTGCTGCCCGAGGTTGATGGCTCTCCACCCAGGCTACACATCAGAGTCACCTCTGAAACTTAAAAATGCTGATGCTCGGGTACCATTTCAGATAAAACTTAACGGCTAAAGGTTGAGCATCAATATTTTTAAGTCTCTTCCCAGGTGGTTCGACTATGAATTTAGAGTTGAAGACCAGTGTTGTAGGCATCCTGCTTCCATTCTGAGAAGAGACAGGAAATCCCAGCTAGAATCTGAAAATGTCTCCATTTGGCCACCAACAGTCACATCACTGCACCATCAGGGCATGGGGACCCAGGGGTATGGGGGGGCTAGGCATACTTGGGGCTCATGGCTTCCCAGATGCTTAGTAAGTGACAGATCTGCCCGAGTCTGCCCTGCAACCTCAGTCCACAGACACCTGAGTCACCTGAGGCTACATTCCAGGGGAGCAAGGACCACATCTGTCTGCTCCGGTGGGATTTGGTGGTAGAGAAAGACACTGGTCTCCAACAGGGACAAAATTCACACCAGTGGGGACCCATGTCACCTGCCAAGGGCAGAGATTCATCATTATTTAATATCCATCCAGCCCTGCTCTGAGCTGCTTGTCCATGGGGTACCTGGATAGATGTAAAACTCTGGCTGCTTTGCATGCCGAACAGTCTTACCATGAGCCACCTATTTTAAATAGGGCCACACCTAGACAGTCCAGGCCATGTGGAACATGTGTGTGGGTTGGTGGAGGGGGTGGGGATTGACAACTTAAAGAAGACAGTGTCCTTGTTTTTCATGGAATATCATAAAATCCCAGTGGTACTTGGCTTCCTCAAGCTCAGGCCTCTCAGGCCCTGGCTGTATCATGAACTCCAATTCTAGATTTCCCGCTAATTTCATTTCCTCTTTTCATATTATATTAAATTGCAAAACATGATGCATCTCTTTTGTGAAAAAAAATTCCAACAATATAGAAGCATAGAGAGTAAAATATGAAAACTCTCATTTACAACCATTTTTCTCTCCCCTATGCCCGGCCTAGGAAGAACTAGTCAGTGTCAACAGTTCCTTCCAGGGCCGGCCCGTGGCTCACTCGGGAGAGTGTGGTGCTGACAACACCAAGGCCACGGGTTCGGATCCCATATAGGGATGGCCGGTTCGCTCACTGGCTGAACGTGGTGCTGACAACACCAAGCCAAGGGTTGAGATCCCCTTACCGGTCATCTTTTAAAAAAAAAAAACAGTTCCTTCCAGTCTTTTTTCTGTTTATTTATAAACATGCCCTGGCTATGTACCTGCCATGAGGGCAGGGGTTTGTGTGGTTTGCCTTTTTATTCACAGTGCCTGGCATATAGTAGGACCTCATTAAATGCTGGTTGAATAAATTATTTTATGTTACATATTTACATATTTTACCTGCTGTTTTTATTTAATAGCAGATATTCACCTGTTGTCTATACAAGTCGTCTGCCTCGTTCTTTTTTTTCTGTGTTTTATTTTTTGCCTCTTTTTTTAACTGCCTGGCATCCCATAACATGGAAGAACTCTCATTTATTTAACCAGTTGCCTGTTAATGGGCTTTTTGAAAAAAATTGCAAACAGGAAAAATCCTTGCAAACAGCATTATGCACATGAGTGAGAATTCTTTGGGATAGATTTTTAGGCTGGGAACTGCGGGTTAGAGGATAAGCACATTGAACACTCGAACAGATATTGTCCGCCTTTGGACTTAGACACGGTGCTGTTCCCTTCTTCTGGAAACTTCTCTTTCCCAACTACACTGTAACTCTTGGAGACCCTTTGCTCCTGGAGCACAGGGGAGGGAAGTGTGACCTTTTCCATTCTAAGGCATGAGCTGCCTGGTGAGTGTTCCTCTCTCTGAGGCAGGTGGGTCCAAAACTTGAGAAACTTTGCCAGGGGTGCCCTTGCTTGCCAGAGTTGGGTGGAGGAGGAGAGGGGGTAAATATGAACTATGACAGCTGAGGACATCAAACTTCAGGCAACCTTCTGGGTGGCTGGCAGCCAGCTCCCTGCCCGCACTGGGGGTGCAGGCATCCCAGGTGAGACGCTGTCAGTTTAGGGGACCTGCCCATTTGCTGAGTGTCTGGGGAGGAGGAAATGCAAACTAGGTCCCACAGAGAGAGAGAGCAAGAGCAAAGCTCTTCTAGGAAGACACAAGCCGCGGATGAAGTGACAGGGGCTCACCTCGTTGGCAAAATTACCAACCGTGTGTTGCAATTCTCAGTCTCTACAAAAAGAAGAGAATGAGGCTGGGCCATCCTAGGCTTGATTAAACAGTAATTAGGCTTCAAATGCTTGCTAAATGCCCCTCTTTCAAAACCACCCAGCCAGGCAATTTTTCTTTCACATTTGATAGCAACTAGTCTTGTACTCTTTATTGTCCAAAGTGGCCCCTAATTGTGGGGGTCTGATGAGACAAACACCCTGGAAGCTGCAGGTGGGAGTGAGAGATGTGGCACAGTCTTTCCAAGAGTAACTGACAAGTAACTGACGATGTGTCCCTAGAGCCTTAAAAACCCTCCTGCTCTTTGGCTCAGTAATTCACTGCTAGGAATCTATCCTCAAGCAATAAATAGACCTAGAGATAAAGATTTGTATACAAGGATGTTTATCACACCCCTGTTTATAGTACAAAAATATTGGAAATCACCTAAGTAGTGACCCTGAATGAGAGATGAGTTTTAGAAACAACTGGAAATTTATTAAGCACACACACATACACACACATGCACACACAGTGGCAGCAGCTGGGTGGCCTAGCTGCAGTTTGAGCATATCAATTTTTTTTTTATTGAAACAGTTGATTGTACGTATTTGTGGGGTACAGAGTTGAATATCAAAACCTGTGTGCAATATGTGATGCTCACATCAGGATAATTAGTATATTCAACATTATACAATGTTATCATTTTTAGCATCTCTATTTTTAACAAGCTCACTGAGGTACTTCTTATGTCAAAGCCAGGGTGAGAATCATTCACCTGGTCCTTCTGTTATTATGGGTAAGTATTTCTTCTTTAAATGTATTTTTTAAAAATATCCAACAATGAGCATGACATACTTTTATAGTCAGAAAAATATATTAAGAAAATAGACCAGAAAATATATTAAGATAGTAGACTAGAAGACAATAGAAGTTCAGCTGGCAGATACCTACTGCATACTAGGTTCTGTGCTTGGCGCTGAGGCTTCTGAAATAAAGCACAGTCTGCCCTACAAAAAGTTCACAGTCTACAAGAGACAGCCATGTAAAAGCAAATATTCCTCTATGTACACAGAGAGACATGTGTACTAAAGGTAGGTGCTAGGTACAGGGACGGTGTGATCGAGGCAGGAATTAGGTAAGCAGGCTTGGGGAAGCGCTCCCAAGCGGTAGACATTTCAGCTAGTGCTAGATGCACATAGAGAAGGGAAGGTGGAGGCCGGCCTGTGGCTCACTCGGTAGAGTGCGGTGCTGATAACACCAAGGCCACGGGTTCGGATCCTATATAGGGATGGCCGGTTTGCTCACTGGCTGAGCGTGGTGCTGACAACACCAAGTCAAGGGTTGAGATCCCCTTACCGGTCATCCTTTTAAAAAAAAGAAGGGAAGGTGGGAGACAGCGTTCTGGCAGGAGAAACAGCCTGACAGAATGCTGTCCTAGGGCACAAGAAGAGGTGAAACCAGAGAGGCAGGTAGGCCCAGCTCAGGGGCTCATGCACCAACTAGACTAATCCTGCAATGTGAGCCAGAAAACCTGTGGTTCCCAGACTATATGCCAAGAAACAGCAGACCTGCTTCAGACTGATGGATGTTCAGTGCAATGGGGTTCCACGGCAAAATGCCTTTGGAAAACTCTGGGTTAAAGTGTTTTGCTTTTGTTTTTTAATTGCAGGACACGTCAAAGCCTTTAATATACTAATATGTCGGGGATTCTCCAAAAAGGAACAGCATAGGGAATATGTCCCAGACCTCTTCCCTCCCCCTCACACACAATTCGTTGCTATTTTAATGAAAACTTATTGTTAACATCTTCTTATATAAGCGATCTGATACAGCGATGTCCCCAGGGCATAGTTTGGGAAACAGCTGTTGGGTACTGGGGAGCCCATGAAGGAAATCAGTGAACGACCTTAACCAACCTTAAGCAGGTTGCCTCATCAGTGAAGTAGGACTAATGAAAGCAACCTTGTAGGCTTTTGGAGATTAAATGAAAGAATATAAGCAATATGGGGGATACTCAATAGGTTCTGAGAAATTGGCAGTCACCATTGCGATCTTTTTATTGCTATGATCAGAACGGTCTCTCGGCAGCTAGCTTGCAGGGTGCTCAGCCAAGTGCAGGCCTGGAGGCAGGGAAATTAATGAACATGCCAGGGAGTGAGGCTGAACTTACCCAGGACAGTGAGGCCACTGTAAGAGGCATGAAATCCAAAGGACCGGGTGACTTGAGGGAGTGAGAACGGAGCACTGAGGAAACGTCAGGGTCCACGGCCAGTGGCTCAGGGGATTGGAGGGACTTTTAATCAGGACAGAAAGTCCAGGCAGAGCCGCATTTTAGGGAGCAAAAACAATGAATTGTTGGATGCGTGCAGACCCTTCTGGTCTAACTTAATACCACGTGCTCAGTGCAAAGGGGTTCCATGGCAAAATGCCTTTGGCTCTAAAAACTACACCTCGATTTATTAATTTTTTTTAGAATTGTAGACACAATGATTACTTCCAGTTTCAAACTGCATTTTCTTTGCCAAACTCAGACGGTTTTTATGATGCCTTTTCCCCAGCCTTTAATCACAAAAGAAGGAAGAATAAATTTTCGGTGGGAAAATTAGTTGCTCACTTCTTGCCAGAAAATTACCATGTATGCATGATTCTAGGTGCTGTCACAGAAAAAATATTCTGTAGTTTCACAGCAGTGGGGTGGGGAGGGGAGTGGTGGTGTTGCCTTTTGAATGGATGCTGCTGGCACATAAGATGTTTTCCAGCCCAGACACATCAGCACATCCCCTTTGTGAACACGTGTGTTCAGCACGAATCCTTCCCTCGCTATGAGGAACGAGTGGTAGTGAAAGAACTGGGCCAGGCATTTTGTTTAAGGTAAACCCGATCCTTATAACATCCTGGGAAAATAGGGAGAGGCAGCACCATTTTGTAGGCAAGGATACTGATGCTCGGAGAGGTTGAGTCACTTGCCCAAGGTCATACGGCTGATTGTGGCAGATCTGAGACTCCAGCTCAGGTCTTTCTGGTTTCATAGCACAAACTCCACTATCCTATTCCCATGCTGCCTGGGGAGAAGGACGCAGATAAAATGCTTAGCACAGCACCTGGCACATGGTCAAGGTTAGCGCTCCTATTCACATTATTGTTTTTCCAAAAACTCGGAGCAGGGTGGCTGCCAGGGGAAGAATCTGAGAGCCACCGTAGGGCCCCCCATCCCCAAAGATGATAATAGCACATGTTTGTGCTGAATGTTCTCATCGGCATTTCCTCTAAGCTTAATAGCACTTCGAGCAGGAGGGAAACCTAGCTCTTCTCTCCCAGTTCAGGACTTTTACAGGTAAGAAAACCAAAAGCTGGCCTTTGCCTGGGATCACCCAGTGAGGAAGGCAGAATGGAGATCGAACCCAGACTTCCTGACTCCCAAGTTAATGCCCACTTCCTTGGCCGGGCTGCCATCCAAATCCCATGGAGCCAGTTTTCGGTCAAAGTGAAGGCTCCAGAAAGCTGCCTTTAACCTAGCTCTGATCCTATTAACCAGGATGGGGGAAGTCATTTGATTGTATTAATGATCACAGATAATTATTATAGATAATTACTGTGTGGCTGTACTAGTTCCCTAGAGCTGCTATAACAAGTTAGCACAAAATGCATGATTTAAGCAACACACATATTTTCTCTCATAGTGCTAGAGACCAGAAGTTTAAAGTCAGTATCACCAGGCTGAGATCAAGGTGTCGTCAGGGCCACACTCCCCCAGAGGCTCGAGGAGAGAATCCATTCATTCCTTAACATCTTCCCGCTTCGGTGGCTGCTGGCTTTCCTTCACTCCAATCATCCATTTGAAGAGAGCATCTTCAAATTGCTCTCTGTTCTGTCTTCAAATCGCCTTCTCCTCTGTGTGTCCAATATCCCCTGTTCATAAGGACACCAGTGATTGTACAAAAACTCTTGTTTCACTTTGGATAGTTTAAAGTGCTATGTCTTCAGTTTTCTGAGCTTTTATTCCGCAGCATCTAATCTGGAATTAATCTCATCCAGTATGTTCCTGACTCCACCCCCACCCCCACCCCCAGCATTATATTTTTCATCTCTACAAGTTCAGTTTGGATCTTTTTTGATATTTTCCATATCTCTATTAAACATGCTCAATCTTTCCTGTACCTTCTGGAATATAGGATATATAGTAGATGTTTTGTCTTTGTCTGCTAATTCTATCACCTGCATCATTTTTAGATCTGTTTCTATTGGTTGATTTTTTCTCTTCATTATGAGTCGTATTTTTTTCTCCTTTGCATGCCTGATAATTTTTTACTGGATGTCAGACTGTGGCTACCAGCTATCAATTTATTCCCTCTCAGCTCCAAATCTACCCTTCATTGTCTGCCCCGTGATAACTGAGATGGACCCTGTAAGCATTTCTCCTTTGCAAGAGGCATGATGTTAAGTTTTGTCAGTAGAGGGCACTGGAGGGGTGCTAAAGGTGAAAGGGCTTCTGTTTCTTGTCGGTGGGCTTCTGTTGGTTTCTCGCTCTTTTTGCATGGTTGCCAGTAGAGTGTGGGAGACATCAGTAGCACAGTATTCCCATTGACAGGTTCCCATCACGCTTCAGCAGCTCCCCCATAAGCAAATTTTACCTTGTTGGGTTCTGGATATTTTTGTATTCCTATAAATATCTCTGAGCTTTGTTCTGGGATGCAGTTATGTTGCTTAGGAACAGTTGGAATCCTTCAAGTCTTGCTATGAAGCTTTGTTGGTTAGGACCCACAGCAGTGTTTAGGGCTAATTTTTCCCACTACTGTGGGGGGGAAGAAACCTTCTGTGTAAAAGGGTACTTCAAAAACCTTATGGAAAAATAGAATTAAAAGATAATACGAATCTTTCCATGAACTTTTTGGAGTACCCTCATATTCTCCCCAATGCCTCATGAGTTTCAAGGTGTTTTACTATGGCTGGTAGGAACATGGACTATTCCTGATCCTGTATGAGCTCAAGGATTGTTCTCTCTGCTTTCAGGTGGTTCTTTCTCTGGCTTCAGGTTGTTCTCTCACGTGTTCGTGCTGATCAGTATTGAGCTAATGACTTGAGGAGGAGACCCAGTGCAGATTTCTAGAACTTTCTCTTTGTGAAGTTCCCTGTTCCTCAGGTCTCTGCCTTGCAAACTGGCTGCCCTGGCCTCACTCAATTCCCAGTTACATCTGGGTTCCTCCTCCTCACACCATGGTCTGTGAACTCTCCAGACAGTTGACTAGGGCAATGGCAAGTTTCACTCTCTCAAAAATCATTGTCCTTGAGGTCTGCTGCCTGAAGTTCAATGTCTTAAACCATTGTTTCATATATTTTGTCCAGGGCTGGCCCGTGGCTCACTCGGGAGAGTGTGGTGCTGTTAACACCAAGACCACGGGTTCGGATCCCATATAGGGATGGCCGGTTAGCTCACTGGGTGAGCGTGGTGCTGACAACACCAAGTCAAGGGTTAAGATCCCCTTACTGGTCATCTTTAAAAAAAAAAGAAAGAAAAAGACATATTTTGTCCAGTTCTCAGATTGTTTCAGGCTGGTCCCTATTGTCTTCACCAGACTTGGAAGTCAAATCTAATGTTACTCATGTATTCAATGTGCATGCAAAAAAGTTATTGTGCACCAGCCGCAAGGATGCAGCAATGAACAAAACAAACAAAAATCTCTCCCCTCCTAGAACTCACCTCCTTATGGCAACTGATTGAGAAAATTTCTAATGCTGTGCGAGCCCACAACACATGTCCTGGCTGTGAACCCATGTGCTGTGGGTTAAATGTGTCCCCCAAAGGTTCATGCATTGAAAACTTGATCCCCATTAACAGCGTTAAGACAGTGGGAAATCCGATTATGGTGTGTGAAAGGTGGAGCCTTTAAGAGATGATTGGATCATGGGGACTGCTCTCATGAATGGATTAAAGCATTCACAGAGTAATGGGTTAATGGTTTAATGGGTCATCAGGGAGTAGGCTGGTGGCTTTATAAGGACAGCGAGTGAGCACATGAAGGAGCTCTTGCCATCCTCGTCATGTGATTGCCTGAGTCACTACAGGACTCTGTATAGAGTTCTCACCCAGAAGAAAGCCCTCACCAGAGGCACCCCCTGGACTGTGGACTTCCCAGCCTCCAAAACTGTAAGAAATAAATTTCTCTTTCTTATAAATTACCCAGTTTCAGGTATTCTATTGTAAGTGACAGAAAATGGACTACGACCCCATGCTAGCCCTTCTGGCCCCCAAGTTGCTACTAATCTATCTTCTTTCCTTTCCTCCTTCCTCACCCACCATGCCCACAATGCTGGAAGTGCCCCCTCCTTTTCTTTTCCAAAGTAATTCATAGAATTCTCCAAACTGCATTGTCCATGGAATGCCCGTGGAAAGCTACATGATGAATGTCTCCAAAGCCTGGAAAGTGTGATTTATGTTTTTAATTACATTTTCCTGGTGTCATGGGAGGAGTTTTCTTCCTCACCATCTCCATAGCATCACACTGGGCTCTTTAGTAAATAGACTGAGATCAACCCTTGCTCCTTGCAAGGTCATAGATGAGCAGCCCTAGTTAGCAGCTTGCGTCTGACAGCTGAAAACCAGCGTCCTGTTTATAGGCCCTCTTACAGGCTTGCCCCCCTCCGCAGCACATCTTTTATTCTATTTTAACTTGGGGAGATTACCATCCCCACATTCATCTCTGTCTGCCTTATTGCCCAGCAGCATAGATGGGGTAATGGCCATAAATATGTATATAAGTACATTTTTAAATGACAGCTTGATGGCGATATAATCCACATAACCATAAAATTCAACCTTTTGAAGTGATGATTCAGAGGCTTTTACTATATTCAGACTGTGCAACCACCACCATAGCCAATTTTAGAACATTTGTATTACCTCCAAAAGAAACCCCCTACCCTGTAGCCCCCAAAAGGAAGTCCCCGTTTTCCCTAACTCCCATAGCCCTAGGAAATGACTAATCCACTCTCTGTCTCTATGGATTGACCTGTTCTAGACATTTTATGTAAATGGAATCAGATAGCATGTAGCCTTTGGCCACTGGCTTCTTTCACTTAGCATGTTTTTGAGGCTCATCCATGTCGAAGCATGAATCAATACTTCATTCCTTTTTATTGGCAAATACGGGGTACTTCAAAAAGTTCACGGAAAGATTCATATTATCTTTTCATTCTATTTTTCCATGAACTTTTTGAAGTATTCTCACAATATTCTATTGTATTGACATACCACATGTTATTTATCCAATTATCAGTTGATGAACATTTGGGTTGTTTTGCCTTTTTGCCTATTCTGAATAATTCTGATACATTTGTGGACACATTTTTTTGTGGTGGGCATAAATATTTAGCCTCAATTTCTTTTTTTTTCTGTGGCTGGCTGGCATGGGGATCCAAACCCTTGACCTTGGTGTTCCAAGGCTGTGCTTTAACTAACTGAGCTAACCAGCCAGCCCTAGACTCCGTTCCTACCCGCACTGTGGCCGAGGGTATGCTTGGGACATGGTAAGTAAGGGCGGCCACAAAAGCCAGTCCGTTTTCTAATCATCACACTGGTAGAGCCCTCTAGGAAGAGGAAGACGGGAGAGCAGACCTCCTCTTAGAAAATTCAGCCTAATGAGCAAGGGCTGAGGACTTGCTGTGTGCTAGGCCCGGACGTGGGTGCACCACCCACAAAAGTGAGGCTCCCTAGGGAAGGATGAGCAGTGGGTGCCTGGGGAGGATTTAGGAACAGACAAGGCTAGTTGTCGTGACCGTGCACCCTGCTACATGGAACGCTGGGGCTGTGGGGGAGACGGGCACCTGGGTGTCACAATGCTGTGCCCAGGAGGGAGGGGACATTGATGGCCAGCTGCCTCTGTCTTCAACTCCTCCATCTTTTCTCATTCTTCCCTCCCTCCTTCTCAACACTCTCTGCCAGACTTTATGGGGGTACCCCAAAGGTCTTAGCCTGATTAGAGAAGCAGGCAGTTGAATTCAGGACTGTAAGTGACCTGGTGATTCATGTCGGTCCAGGACAGGAACACCCAATCCAGGTCTTGGGGATCAGAAAGTGCTTCTCAGGGGCCGGCCCGTGGCTCACTCGGGAGAGTGTGGTGCTGAGAACACCAAGGCCCCGGGTTCGGATCCCATATACAGATGGCCGGTTCGCTCACTGGCTGAGCGTGGTGCTCACAACACCAAGTCAAGGGTTAAGATCCCCTTACCGGTCATCTTTAAAAAAAAAAAAAAAAAAAAAAAAAAAAAGAAAGTGCTTCTCAGAGGGGGTTCTTCCCACATTATACTATATAAACTTTGAGACATTCAGAAAGCTTTACATGCTCATCACCTGGGTTAACGGTTGTTAACATCTTGCCGATTTTTCTCTAAAATTTTTCTGAAGGATTTTAAAGTAAATATCAAACATGGTGGCAGTTCACCCCAAATACCTCAGTGTATATTTTAAAAACAAAGATACTTTCTTACATCCAATACATTAAGTCATAATATTTCTTTACTATCCTAGTACCCAGTTCATATTCAAATTTCCCCAATTATTTCAAAGATGTTATTTACGAATGTTTTGTTTGAACAAGGATCTAACAAAGGAAAGGGTGCCCTTTAGTCTGAATGAGAAGGGAGGATGAGGAACTTTGTGGGCAGAGGCAGCTCCCAGGCCAAGGCCCAGGGCGGCGTCTGATGGGGACAGGCAGGCCTGTGGAAAATCTAGGACCCTGGAGTGTGAGGAAGACGGGCCTGATCTGGAGGCACCGTAGGGTCCGTCCTGGCCCTGCTGTGCTCTCACAGGATGACAGGAGCCTTCCTGGGCACAGGTGTGACATGCCCAGAGAGTGGGGCTGGGAAGAAAGGGCCTACTGGTGCTCACTGTGATCCCCAAAAGCTGACTTCACGACACACCCCCAGGCAGGAAGGCTTTGGAACCCTCCTTCAGCCAGGCGAGCAGTCAGTCCGTCTGTCCGCTGCTCTGGAAATTTCCCCTGATGTTTGACTCCATCTCACTCACTCTGTGCTCACTATGGGGACAGGCCCTGCCCTGGACTCTCAGGACAGCGTTCATTCTACTGTCCCCAAGACAGGGAGGACGTCCTTCCTCAGACACACTAGGATGCATGGCGGGTCCTGACTGTGTCACAGCCCCGGACGGTGCCCTCCTTCCCCAGAGCCCCAAAGTCCAACCCTCTCAACTCCAAGATGGGCAGTGACGGAGTCCGTGGGTGTCTGCCTGGCTCTGGTCACTGGGTTGAATATCAGAAAGGAAATAGCTGCGCTCCCTGCTCTGAGTCCTGTCCTTTGAGGACAACTGGTGCTCCCGATGCGGGCTGCAGGTGACCTTTTGAAAGTCATACCGCGCTTCCCAGTAGTCTCTCATCCAATGGAAGCCACTCTCAGCTTGAGCCTTGCCTGGCCTTGAATCCATTTAACATCCTAGGAACTTTCTTGGATGTGCCAGAGGAGTATTTAAAATCAGACAGCAGGGGCTGGCAGTTAACTTACTTGGTTAGAGCACAGCCTTAAACTCCAAGGTCACAGGTTTGGATTCCTGTACCAGTGAGCTGCCAGAAAAATAAATAAATAAAATCAGAGAGCAGAGATGGAGGACTTGAAGACAGAAGCAGCTGGCCATCAATGTGTCCTCGCTCCTGGGCACAGCATTGTGACACCCAGGTGCTGTCTCCCCCACAGCCCCAGCGTTCCATGCAGCAGGGTGCACGGTCACGACAACTAGACTTGTCTATTCCTAAATCCTCCTCAGGCACCCACTACTCATCCTTCCCTAGGGAGCCTCACTTCTGTGGGTGCAGCTCATCCACGACATGCGTATTCCACCTGGATTCACTCTGGGAGGGTCATTAGGGGGATGGTTTGAACCCTGTATTTTAACCAAACCCCGTAGGTTCTTTTTCAAGATTTCTTTATAAGGTTTTGTCTTAGTCCATTTCTGCTGCTGTAACAAAATATCTTTGACTGGGTAATTTATACACAGTAGAAATTTATTTCTCACGGTTCTGGAGACTGGAAAGTCCAAGATCAGGGTGTTGGCAGGTTCGATGTCTGGTGACGGCTCCTCTCTTCTTCCAAGATGGCACCTTGTTGGTGCACCCTCTGGGGGGGTGAACACTGTGTCCTCACATGGAGGAAGGGGCGAAAGGGACAAAAGCCCTCCCTCACGCCCCCTTATAGAAGCACTAATCTCATTCATGAGGGCAGGGTCCTCATGTCCTAATCACATCCTAGAGGCCCCACCTCTTAATATCAGTGCATTGGGGATTAAGTTTATACATGAATTTTGGAAGGACACAAACATTCAAACCGTAGCAGAGTTGTACCTTTTTTTTTTTTTTTTTTTTTTTTTTGGTCGTTTTTTCGTGACCGGCACTCAGCCAGTGAGTGCACCGGTCAGTCCTATATAGGATCCGAACCCGTGGCGGGAGCGTCGCCGCGCTGCCAGCGCAGCACTCTACCAAGTGCGCCACGGGCTCGGCCCAGAGTTGTACCTTTTAAAGGCACCCATATGTATGTAATAGTAATAATAATAATAAAGATAATTGCTACTGATATTAGTTCCTATGTGTTAGACACTGTTTTAAAGGCTTTAGGCTTCACATATATTAAATAATTATGATTAAATGTAAATATAAATGTAACTAAATAATTATATTAACTAATCTTCACTTCACAACAACCCTGTGAGGTAAGCACTAATGGTTTGTTTGGGGGGTTTTTTGAATATTCATGAAACGCAAGGCTAATTGTCACCCCTCCTGCAGTACTAATGTTATCACCTTCATTTCACAGATGAAGAAACAGAGACTTAGCAGGGTTAAGGGGCAGAGTCCAGAGGAAATCTTCCCTCTACTTCCAGAGCTCTGTTTCCATGACGTGTGTCACTTTTGGATGTCCTTGAAACAATGCCACACTCAGGAGGAGGAAGTTCTCCAGACTCCTTGGGAAGAGGGCAGAGACTGGTAGTCCGGAAAGGACACTCTCTAGGGATCCCCTGGTCCCCAAACCCACGGAGGTTTGTCAATTACAGATTGCCAGGCCCCACCCAGACCGCCCGAATAAGGATCTCTGGGCGGAAGCCGCAAAGCTCATTATGTCAAAACGCCCCAAACGTTTCAGATGCAGCAGTGCAGGTGCAGCCTTTGAGAAGGCTGGGTGCCTTTAACAGGGTGCGCAGCTGGTGCAGGCTCCTCACAGAAGAGGCGTGACCCGGGAGGAGTCCCACGGGGTGGGGTCCCACGGGGAGGAGTCCCACGGGGAGGAGTCCCACGGGGTGGGGTCCCACGGGGAGGGGAACGCAGGTGCGGTTCCTCTCTGACTCCGCCCTCTCCCAGGTGGTTTTCGAGCGGCCAGGTGCCGGTTCTCTTCGCCCTGGCTGTAAACACTGGGCAGGTGGACTCCTCTCAGGTTAGACCCAGTGGAGACAAGTTCCTGGCAAGGCCCAGATTGAACACAGAATAACTCTGAGATGGGTGGGCTAGATTCATGGAGAAAGTATCACGGACTAGTCATGTGAAATATTTGACCCATGTTTCTCACCTGAGGACAATTACAGGAGGATACGCACGAGATCCACGGACTGAGATGGACCTCGAGTTGGAAGCCCCACGGTAGAAGACTCAAAGTGGCATTTATGCTGCCGTGGAGCTAATACCATTGACACTAATTCCTCACTGGATTTTTTTTTTTTTTTTTTGTCTAAGAGTAGTTTCTTAGTTTGACCACGAGGTGGCGCTAACAGCTCGGTAGCCAAAAGTCGTGGGGGGCGGGGGCGGTAGGCAATAGGACTTAAAAAGAAAATCTCAACATTGCCCCCTTATTAATTAATCAAACCTTGGATTTCTTTTTTTTTTTTTTCTATTTTGCACTTTCCAAATTTTCTGCAACGAGTATGCATTGCTTTGACAAAGGCAGACAGAATGAGAGCAGGCAGCAGGGAATCACCACTCAATGATAAAAGTTATTTTGGCGTATTAATTTGAGATGCTTTAATGGTTGTGGTTATATGATATGTATAATTGTTTTATCGTTTTAAACTTGATATTATAATAATTTTCTATGTCACTACAAGTTCTTCATAAACATGCTTATTTGCTGCACATTTTACAGTGGAACCAGGCAAACGCTTTGGGGTTTTATGTGCATTTTTCATTAATCCTCACAGGAGGTGGGTAGTATTATTACCCATATTTTATCAGTGACTAAGATGACGCTTGGAGAAGTCAGACGACTTGATAGTAAGTGGTGGAGGAGTCCATCTAAGGTCCCTGCTGTTCTCTGACCACCCTGCTATTTGATTGGATATTACCATGACTTAACCGTTCACCTAGTGTGACCATTTAACGCTGCAGAAAACATCGCGATGTAGAAAGCTTTTTTCTGGATTCAGTAAATATTTCTAGCAGTGGATTTGATAGTCTAAACATTTTGAAATCTCTCAATAAATAGTGTCAAATATGAAAATAAAATTCACTTGAACTCTGGCCAGGTATTTTATATTAAGAAATTATTGTTAATTTTTCTAGACATGCATAGATACCATAATATTAGTAAATATGGTATGCACAATACCATAATATTGTAGGTATGTATTTTTAAGGAGACTTTACCTACAGATACATAGTGAAGTATTTACAAATGAAATAACATATATGAGAGCCGGCCTGTGGCTCACTTGGGAGAATGTGGTGCTGATAACACCAAGGCCACGGGTTCAGATCCTATATAGGGATGGCCGGTTGCTCACTGGCTGAGCGTCGTACTGACAACACCAAGTCAAGGGTTAACATTCCCTTGCCAGTCATCTTTTTAAAAAAAGAAATAATATATCTGGAATTTGTTTTAAAATAATCCAGTTGAGGGGAAAGTAGGGGACTGATGAAAAAAGATTAAGCATGTATTGCTCATTGATAAAGCTGGGTTATGGGTACACAGGTATCAATTCTGCTATCCTCTCTACTTTTGTACAAGTTTGAAAATTTCTACAATAAAAAGCTTAAAATATTGCTATAAAAAAAGGTCTTATAGTCTACAAGAAAAGACAGCTTCATGATTTCTATTCTGCTAAATTAGTGAGAAAGACTGAAAAAAGGGGTAGCTTTCTAGAACAGTTTGGCCCAACCACCTCTCTCCATCAAATAAGAGTTGAGGTCGAGGTCTCCCTAAAGCTGAAACATATCAATTGATTTTGTTTTGCTAAGACTTTTATTTACTTTTGTATTATTGTAGAGCTGAAAAGGATCTTAGAGATCTGGTCCTTATTCTTTTTTTTTTTTTTGGCAGCTGGCAGGTACAGGGATTCGTCCTTATTTTTTTAAACTTCTGACAGTCCTTTTCTGAATTATAATCAATACTCTTATAACAATTTTACACACACACTTCCCAGCTATAGTTTGATGCAGGCTTTGTTGAAGTTCTGGAAATGCCCAGTGTTTCCCTTCATAGTGGGGAAACTCACCTACCATTTTTAATTTAAACAGCAAAATGTTTTGTATTTAATGGACACAGGTGAGCACTGAGCATCTGGAGACATTTGAGGGAGGTCACAGCATCAAAAGGAAAGAGAGTTACACCTCTTGTCACTTTGCAAACACACACACACATCCTCAGTTTTACTCACATCCCTAGCTCCAGCACCCTCCTCCTCCCCCCTGCCCCAAATTCCTCCCCAGGACACACCAACTCTGCCAGCATCAGCAGCCAGGCTTGGGCCTGTCACACAGCACTAGGTGCAGCTCGTCCCCGGTGGACTAGATCCAAAAGGGGAGACTTCAGAAAACATCATGTTCCTCTTAAGTTATTTTGGTTTTCAGTCTTCAAGAGTCCTCAAGGGAAAATAAAATTTAGCACGTCCCCTCCCTCTTTTTTTCCAGACTTTGCCACAGAAGCAGGAATTTCTACCTATCTTTATATATTCCATGTGATTTAGGATGTAAAATCATTTCATGCCTCTTAAACACAGCTACTACAGTGTTTTAGTAGGTTTAGTTGATGTTGAAGAGAATGTCATTGGACTCACCGCCCCACCCCAACCCCATTCATTAGAAGGATTTTCTTGCTCTTTCCCCAAGCCCTGGAAACATCATCCTAAGGATTCAGACTAGAGGGTTTGTGCCTTTCTTCTCATAGCGCTGCTCTGTTCCCTGGATGGGACTTAGTTTGAAGCTCTGAGGCATAAAAACAAAGATGTCTGTCACACCACTGTGGAGTGAGAACAGAAACTCAGGCTCAGGCCAGCAGCTTCTAGCCTAAAAATCCTCAACTCAGCGTGTGGTAACTTTTTTCTCTCTTTTCTTCCGGTCGACCAACTCTAGGTGGATAGGACACATCGTGTCTCTAAGCACTAAGATGAAGAGAAGAGCTAAGAGGTGTGTTTCCTCGAGTCCAGCAGGCCCAGAGGGGCCCTTCACCATCTGTTGGGGGACATCATGCCTTCAGCAACAAGTGTTTCCTGAGACTATGATGGGCCTGGTCTTGGGGAAGGAGCGAGGGACAAGATCCAATCCCTGTGTTCCTGAAGTTCATTGTCCAGGGGCACAGATGCTAATAATTACTTGAATCACTTTTTTGATAAGTGCCACAAAGGAGGTACACAGGGGGCCACAAGAGAGGACCAGAGGGCCCTGGGCCACTCTCGATTTACAAGCCAGGGCTAAAGGGAGTAGGTTGCTGGGGTCACGGGGCTTGATTTCATCTTTAGAGGAGGGAGAGCTTGAGCCTCAGAGTCTGGTAAAGGTGAAGAGGTCTGAGGAGGAAGAGGAAGATATTGATGAAAAAGGTTAGGATTAGATATGGAATGATCTCCAGAAAGGGAGAAAAGGCAAGGAGGTTTCAAGTTGTTCCCTGGGGCACTCTTTATCAGCATAAAGGTACACAGAATTAGAGCAGATGCATGAATTCCACAGCCAAGCTCTGGAAAAGGTCACTGAGATTCAACCCCAGCTGCATGGGAACCTTGAGTGATGCCAGCCAGGCCCCAATTGTCACGCCCTTCAGAGCTACAGGAGCAGGTGGGTCACTTCCACTAATTGCTGCCTCCCATGGGTGACTCCTCCCCGCTCTCCACTTACAGGTGAGATTCATTCAGGTGAGGGCTAAGTCTTCTTATCAGGCATTTTATTTTTGGCACCCAACTTTTCCCTGTGGCCCAAATACCATTAGAATAGCAATAATAGAAATTTAGAGGGGGGAAAAAGAAACACCAGCAATCCTATCAACCGTGTATCAACATTTGAAGTTTTCCGTTTCCAGCCCTATGTAAAAGATGAAGAAAACAGGTCCGTGGAGATATAGTTTGGTGATGGTAGTGGACATCCCGCCACCCATGCTGGTGACCAATCCATTCCTGCATTTCCTGGCACCAATGGACAGATTGAGGTCCCACTTCAAGCCCGATCTGCTGGACACAAAACAGACAACCAGAAAGGTGTGACCCTGGTGCTGAAGCTTGAGATCTGTCCCACCACAGCCTGGAGGGAATGGATGCTTTGAAAAGGATTGAGTGAGAGCCAAGTAAGACAGAGACCCAGAAGTGACCAGTGGATTTGGCAGAGTGGAGGTCATCAGCAGTTTAGCAGGAGCGGTTTCAGGTGAAAGCCACTTTGGAGCACGCTGAAGGGGGTGATGGGAGAAGACAGAACTCTGGAGAAGTTCTGCCATAAAAGGCAGCAGAAAATGGGGCAATAGAAGGAGGGGGCCTTGGGCAAGAGGGAGGGGATTTTTCAGAAGAGAGATACTAGAGCATGCTTGTATGTTGATGGGAATGATCTGGGAAGAAATTGACTACGCTGGAGAAAAGAGGGGAGACAACTGCAGTGGTAAACTCTCAGGAAGCCAGAGAGGTTAGGCCTTTGATAGAATCAAGGACAGAGGAGACATGACATGAGTACAGATGCTACAGGTATGCAGACCTGGTGCTGAGTAGATGGAGGGGGGTCTAGTTGGCAGGACCCGTTTTTCCAGGAGAGGAGGAGACAAGGTCATCGGGTGAGAGGGGAAGGATGTTGGGCATCTGCAGAAAGAGCAGTCCTAGTTGTCTCAGGGAGTGGGACAGGGAACTTACTGGGGAAATAGGGGCCTTGTTGGCCAGTCTCAAGTGCCCATCTGAGGTTCGTGATTATGATTTTCAAGTAGAATCGTCGAGTAAATGCAGAGACCGGGTAAGAGGTGGTGGTTTTGGAGACAAGAGAAGTAGACAGATCTGAGAGTTTGGATGTGCACAAGCCAGGACTAGCTCGTGGACTGGATGTGACCATGAGCAAGAGGGTGGGCGGGCAGAGGTGCCATGGACAAAGACGGGGGTGGGCAGAGGCTGAGAGCTCCGTTTGAGGCATTTTGACTCAAGATGACGATTATCAGCAACCGAGAGGCGAGACCAAGCAGGCAGCTGGGCAAGTCCGGAGCATAAGGGGGAGGTCAGTGTAGTAGATTGAAGTATGTCCCCCCAAAACTCCCTGAAGCTTGAATTGTGTCCCCAAGATTTATGTATTAGAAACTTGGCTCCCACTGTGACTGCTAAGAGGGTGGGAAATCCTATTGTGGTCATTGAAAGGTGGAGCCCTGAAGAGGTGATTGGATTGCAGGACCCTGCAGGAGTGAATGCATTAAAAATGGTGGTCAGGAGCGTGGTCCTGAGGGCTTTAAGAGGAGAGTCTGTCTCTCTCTCTCTCTCTCTGCTCTCTCTGCTTCTACCATCTTGCAGCATGAAACCCCTGAGTCACTATCGCCACCGATGGACTTTGGACGTCCCAGCCTCAAACTGTAAGCAATAAGTGTCGTTTTTCTTTATAAATTACTGATCTCAGGTATTCTGTTATAGCAATGCTAAATGGACTAATACAGTTGGTGTTCTCTCCTCTCCTCTGCAATGTACGAAAACTGTACCATGAGCTGGGCTTGGGGTGTATGGCACCTCATTATTCACACAAAAGCAGAGGAAGAGCTTCGGCATTTCCCACTAGACTGCAAGTGCTTTGTGGGCAGGGCCTGGGTTTTGTTCACTGCTGCGTCGCTAACACCTTGCAGAGCACCTAGAATCCAGTAGGTGTTCAGTCAGCGTTTGCTGGCTGCATAGATAAATGACATCGTGATCCCTCCTGGCCTCCGGAAACTGGGTGACTTTATAAAGTCTGGAACAGGTACCTTCGTAGCTTAATGAGAGAGGCCTTACTAATTATAATGATGATCATTATTTGGGGATGACCTACAGTCAGGAAGGGCCAACTGCTCTTCTGAATAGTGATTTAAGTGGGTCACACCATGATTGCTCAGAGTGACCTGGGAGGCGAGGTGGGTGTAGGCAGGTAGGGCGGGTGATTACCAAACAGAAGGGAGTCACTTCCAATTCGACCAGTAAGCTGGACTTGCTTTGTGATCTTAGGTGAGCTAGCTGACTTCTCTAGGCCTAGTTTCCTTTTTGTTTCTTTATTTTTTAATGGAATGATATTGATCTAGCCCCTCCTCCCAAAGGGCTGTAGACTCTGCTCATAAAAGTAATTGTGGCACCTCTGTGGCAAACAAGGGAACCTAATAAACCGGAGGCTGAATGTTCGTTCTCAGAAGCAGAGACCTTGTCTATATTCTAGGAAACTTAGGCCAGGCTCTTGACACTGTGAAAGAGGTCAGTCATTTTCTAGCCAAAAGACAACAACAGGACTTGGCCTTGAGGAAGGTCTGCATTTGTTCTGCTCTTGGCCTGTGTGTCCCAGGGACCTGTTGGGAATGTTTCCAATTTCCTCTGGCAGAAGTGGCCAGGTGCTGTCTGTAAGGTGGAGGGGGAGGGCCTGTGCTGCTCTCTTCCTGCCAAGATGCACAGCCCCATGTTTGAAGTCATCGGGGGAGCTTCATGAGGAAGAAGTGCCCGGGTGTGTGAGTGCCACAGAAAGAAAGAAGAAGGAACTGGCATGGGGTGGGGACAAAGATGCCACAGATATGGGACCTTCCTGCAAGAAAAAAGTGAGACTCTGTGGCTGGCAGCCAGGCAAGCAGCCATAAAACAGCAGAGAGACAGAGACTCACAGAATGTTAAGGCATGGAATGGCCTAACCTCTGCAATTTTATAGAAGAGGAAACTGAGACCCAATAAGGGTCACCCATTCAATCACCAGACATTTCTCAAGAGCCAGTTATATGCCAGGACCTGAGCCAGCGTTATGGTTAAATATTGCTGCACAACACAGCACCCCAAAACTCAGAGACTCAAAACAGCTATTGTATTCTCTCCCATTTCTGTGTGTCCTGCTCCATGTGATAGCTAAGGCTGCAGTTTTCTAACGTACCACTCAGCTGGATCCCCCAAGATGACTTACTCATCGAGCTGGCTATTGGCTGGGAGATTAGCTGGCGCCTGCACCCAGAGTGCCTCAGTTCTCTTCTGTGGCTTCTCCATGTGGCTGGGGCTGCTTACAGCATGGTTCCTGGGTTCCAAGGACCAGGAAATGAAAGCTTCAGTCCTCTCAAAGCCTGGGCTCAGAAGTCTCAGAATATCATTTCTGCTGCATTCTATCAGTCAAAGCCAGTCATAGGGTATAGTAGATTGGATTATGTCCACCCCCCCAAACTCCCTGAAGCTTGAATTGTGTCCTCCAAGTTTTATGTAGTAGAAACTTAGCCCCCACTGTGACTGTTAAGAGGGTGGGAAATCCTATTATAGGTATTGAAAGATGGAGCCTTGAAGAGGTGATTGGATTGTAGGACCATGCAGTAGTGAATGGATTAAAAATGGTGGTCGGGGTGTGGTTCTGAGGGCTTTAAAAGAAGAGGAGAGTCTGCCTTTCTCGCTCTCTTGGCTCTCTCTGCTTCCACCATCTTGCAATGTGAGACCCCTGGGTCACTGTCACCATCACCAGATGGACTTTGGACTTCCCAGCCTCAGAAACTGTAAGCGATAAATTTCA